>NW_003852442.1:4879822-4914647 GCF_000181295.1 Otolemur garnettii
GCCGCCGGCGGCCTGCACTTCGACGACCGCTTCTCCGACGAGCAGCTGGTGACCATGTCGGTGCGCGAGCTGAACCGGCAGCTGCGCGGGGTCAGCAAGGAGGAGGTGATCCGGCTGAAGCAGAAGAGGCGGACCCTGAAAAACCGCGGCTATGCCCAGTCCTGCCGCTTCAAGAGGGTGCAGCAGAGACACGTCCTGGAGTCCGAGAAGAACCAGCTGCTGCAGCAAGTCGACCACCTCAAGCAGGAGATCTCCAGGCTGGTGCGCGAGAGGGACGCGTACAAGGAGAAATACGAGAAGTTGGTGAGCAGCGGCTTCCGAGAAAACGGCTCGAGCAGTGACAACCCGTCCTCTCCCGAATTTTTCATGTGAGTCTGACACGCGATCTCAGCTCTAGCCACCCTGATAAGTGCTCCGCGGGGGTCAGGCTCGGGTGTGGGCTTGCTAGTTCCAGAGTCACGCTCGCCACCACCTGGCCCCCTCCCCTGCCGAGTTCGCCCCCCTTGGCCCCTTGCACACACACACACACACACACACACACCCTGCTCCGAGTTTGTGGTGGTGATGGCTGTTTTTAGTTGGGGAGGGAATGGGTGTCTGGCTCATGGATGGCCAAGCTGATATTCTCCATCATAACTTGCTAGCTTGTTTTTTTACACCACCCCCCTCCCAGACTTGCACAATGTTCAAAGATCTCAGCAGAGTTCTTCATGTGAAACGTTGATCACCTTTGAAGCCTGCATCATTCACGTATTTTTTTTTTCCCTTCTTCTTCAGTTCATGAGCTGGTGTTCATTTTCTGTGTGTGTGTGTGTTTTATTTTGCTTGGAAATTTTTTTATTATTATTTTACTTTTGGAGCTTGCTGTGTCGCCCACCTTTTTCCCAGCCTTCAACCCTCACTCCCCCTCTTCACCCATCTCACCCCCCTCCGAGATAAAAGAAAAAAAAAGAAGCAAAGTTTTTTTTTCTTCTCCTGAGTTCTTCATGTGAGATAGAGCTTGCAAAAGAAAAAAAAATGTGAAATGTTATAGACATGCATCGTGCTGAGTTCCATCGGGTTTTTTTCTTTAGCATTGTTATGCTCAAATAGAAAAAAAAAATCCTCATGAACCTGCCACAATCAAGCCTGCATCAACCTTCTGGGTGTGACTTGTGAGTTTTGGCCTTGTGATGCCAAATCTAAGAGTTTAGTCTGCCATTAAAAAACTCATTTTCATCTCATGCATTACTATGCTTGCTACTTTGTCTTAGCAACAATGAACTATTTCAAAGACTTTATGGAAAAGAGACATTATATTAATAAAAAAAAAGCCTGCATGCTGGACATGCATGGTATAATTATTTTTTTTTCTTTTTTTTTTTTTCCTTTTGGCTTGGAAATGGATGTTCAAAGACTTACAGCATGGCATTCGTACTTTTGTTGTATTGCCTCATGACTTTTTTTGAGTTTAGAACAAAAAAGTGCAACCCTAGGGCCTTCTTCCCATGAAAGTTTGCGTCTGCTCCAAAACTGCTTTGAGTTACTCAGAACTTCAGCCTCCCAATGTAAACGCACGGAAGGCGTCCCTTGTCAAAGACGCCAGAGTGGGTCACCCATTTAATATGGCAAACTTTAAAGAACTCTTCATGATGCCCCCACTTGGGGGGCTAAAATTGTGCTGTTGCCGAAAGCAGTCTAAAAATCTATTTTTTAAAAAAGATAAATCTGCCCCATTATTTTTTGGTTTGTTTTATTTTTATTATTATTATTTTTTTTTCTTTTTTTGGCTTTTGGTCATTGTCAAATGTGGAATGCTATGGGTTTCTAGTATATAATTTAATTCTAGTTTTTATAATCTGTTAGCCCAGTTAAAATGTATGCTACAGATAAAGGAATGTTATAGATAAATTTGAAAGAGTTAGGTCTGTTTAGCTGTAGATTTTTTCAAAGATTGATGCACTAAATTGTTTACTGTTGTGATGTTAAGGGGGGTAGAGTTTGCAAGGGGACTGTTAAAAAAGTAGCTTCTATAGCATGTGCTTGCAACTTAAATATAAGTTGGGTATGTGTAGTCTTTGCTATACCACTGACTGTATTGAAAACCAAAGTATTAAAAGGGGAAACACCCCTGTTTATATCTGTAGGGGTATTTTACATTCAAAAATGTATGTTTTTTTTTTTTCAAAATTAAAGTATTTGGGACTGAATTGCACTAAGATATAACCTGCAAGCATATAATACAAAAAAAAATTGCAAAACTGTTTAGAACGCTAATAAAATTTCTGCAGTTATAAAAATGGCATTACTGCACAGTTTTAAGATGATGCAGATTTTTTTACAGTTGTATTGTGGTGCAGAACTGGATTTTCTGTAACTTAAAAAAAAAAAAAATCCACAGTTTTAAAGGCAATAATCAGTAAATGTTATTTTCAGGGACTGACATCCTGTCTTTAAAAAGAAATGAAAAGTAAATCTTACCACAATAAATATAAAAAAATCTTGTCAGTTACTTTTCTTTTACATATTTTGCTGTGCAAAATTGTTTTATATCTTGAGTTACTAACTAACCATGCGTGATGTTCCTATGTTGCTTTTCTTTCATTTTCAATTCTGGTTATATCAAGAGAAAGAATAATCTACAATAATAAACTGCATTTTTTTTTTTGATTCTGTACTCAATTTCTTAGTGTACAGTTTAACTGGGCCCAACAACTGCCTTAGACGTGTAAAACGCATCTTCCTCTCCAGTGGAGGGAATAGGGGAATAATAGGGAAGCAGTAATTCAGGGTAAAATGATAGGCTGCTTTGTGAGGTGAGGAGGCTGGCCCCATGCAGTAATTAGCAATATTTAATATAGATGTAAATGATGACCTCTTATTTTTTTTTCTCCCTAAAGTTTTCAGTTCGCAAATGAGTTGAGCCATCATTGCCCTGCACTAGGAGGGTGATGGGACAGTAGATCTGGGCTCCCTGAACATGTCTGCACATTTCTAAAGAGCGATGAGCCAGGCAAATAGGGCACATCAGAGGTGGCTTGGGCACATATGCATTTAATGGTAAAGATAAACAATTCGTGCCTTTTGGCTTAAAATTGCTTATTTTTCCTTTTTCCCTCCTACACCATGATTTTCTTGTTAGCAAGGCCTGACAAGATTTAACATAAACACTTTGGACAAATCAAAGTTGTTTGTTTTGCTTTTGTCTCTAACATTGAAAGTCATTTGTCTTACATAGGAAAAAGAAAGTTCACCCCTTACTGACATAACTCCAAGTACATATCTGGTTTAAACTGTGTTACCAAATCATATTTCACTGTGACTATTCAGTGAAGAACTTCTGTACTTAGACAAGCTGGTAATAATTTCAGATCATGTTATCCCCAGAAACACAAGCAGAAAATAATACTTTCGTGGAATAGAGACTGCGCTCTGATTTATTGGTATTTAACCCCACACAGGCTGTTTGGGGACTCACTTAAAATCATTTGGGAAAAAAAAAACTCTAGTTACCTTCACTAGTAGGACACGTAAGCATTGACCTATTTTTAAATGACACAAATTCATGCCACTAATGTTACAAATTCATGGACTCTTAGTCAACTTCCCCCTAGAAAGCTATTAGAAGGTTGGACAAAGCCAGCCCTGTGCGGAAAATATAGCCAAACACCATGACTTTTGTTTGATTTTGTTTTCACTTTGGGTTTTTTTTTTTTTCTTTTCTTTTTTAAGAGAGATAATATTGCCACTCTGAACGAAAGCCTTATTTTGAAGAAAACAGGTTGTGCTTGATGCTGCCGGGTTCTGGACAGTTTACCATCTGGCCTTCCTGCCTCTCTTTCACAGAACATGAAGACTGTGTATACCCTTGACATTTTGCCCCTTCCTTTATGTGCCAACTTGGATATGGCTCCTGTAACTACGCTTCATTTTGCTTAGCAAAAGTCCTAATAGTAAACCTACCCCCATGTGCTGGAAATCAGCTGTTCGCAGCTTCAGAGATATTTTTTTTTTCCCCTTTCTCATCTCAACTGGGAGATACACAGCCTCCCTCATTAGAAGCAGCGATGGAAATAGCACTTTTACAAAAAGCTCAGCATCCGGTGAAAGATTTTAGGTAAACACGTTCTCCAAATAAGAGTGACATTCAGATAGTAGATATTGCACTTATCTCATGAAGAATGGGGCCTGGATTAGGCAAAAAAAAAAAAAAATATATATATATATATATAGCTGTGTAGCAATTAAACACTTTGATAGGAATCTATAAGCAAGTTGAATACAAGAAGCAGGTTTGGGCCCCTAAGCCTTAGAAAATCAAGAACAGAGGTGCTAGCAAAAAATGGGGTTTGGGTGGCTGGCTTTCAGAGAAGGTTAACTCCTAGCAAAAGGCATTTTTTAAAAAACTTTGAAATACAGTTCGAGTGGCAAACACAAATAAATGGCTTTTTTTTACAAAGGACTATTAAGTCCTGCAGAGGGGACATTCCTTACAAATAAGTCTCCCCCTTTAAAAGAGAAATCATATAAGGAAATCTAGCTTTCCCCTTTACGCTGCATTTGAGTCTTTGTCTAAATAGTGTTAAAATTCCTTTCATTCCAATTACAGAACTGAGCCCACTCGCAAGTTGGAGCCATCAGTGGGACACGCCACATTTTGGAAGCCCCAGCACCGCGTACTTACCAGTGTGTTCACAAAATGAAATTTATGTGAGAGCTGTACATTAAAAAAACATTATTATTATTATTATTTTATTATTTGCAGTCGTGGAGAACAACCCAGCCCCTGACTTCTGTTTAGTCTCCTTTTGCAAGAAAAAGTATTGTGTTGAGAAGAAGGCTATTAAATGTGTAAACTCCATGCTAATTACCTATGCCTCTTGTCTGAGGGTCTTGTATTTAGACCTTTAGAAAAGCCCACTTATGCTTCTCCATGTGCGATGTGATGCCCACAACTGAACAGGTGCGATGGTTTTCAACCTGGATTGTTAGTTTTTAAAATTCACTGAAATTACAAATATATCTATCTGTGCATATCTATGAAGAAAAGTTTCCCGGAATGTGACCAGCTAGCCTTTTAAAAGCATACGTAGACATGCACAGTCTAAATAGTACTTTCTATGCTTCCTCGTTTCTCTGGCAGATAATTTTACTAAGAAGAAAAAAAGTACCTTGACTCCCCTTTTCCCAGCAGATGCCATCGGCCAGAGCTTCAGCGGAGCTGAGCACCCCCTGCCCAGTTTCTCGTAGGCCCTTAGATAATATTGTGTTTTTCAGTGGTATCAAACGTGTTTCTTTATCAGACATAGCTGTAAATGAAAAGAATGTGTGGCAAAATACAAAGTTAGTTAAATACACACCCTCTGTGTGCTCTTTGGGTCCCTTTTCTTTTTTGCTCCCAGGCACTCACAGAATCACCACCCTTTTCATTTCCCAGTTCCTTCATCTTCCCTTACAAAACACGCAGCCGTTTTTTACACTGTATCTGACACATTAATATATTGATATCAACGAAGCAGAGGTTCTACTCCGGCCCAGCAGATGAGTCTGCTGTCTAGAAGTTATTTCTGCACTGTCTCAAGGCCAGAACCACCTGAGCCCTTTTCAACACACACAACTCACAACTCCGATGGGAAATCTTCTATTTATTACTGAACGCGTGATGTTAACGTTCTGGCCTTTTCTCCCTTGGACCTTTACCCCAGTTGTTTTTATTTAGTAACATCAATTCTAGATCCTTCTATTCTTAAGTAGAACCTCCCCCCTGGCCAAACCACTGGTTTTACTGCTCAAAGCAGCGCACAGAAGGCAAACCGTGGCTACCCTCACAAACATGGTTCACAGCTGTTTCAGTAGCCACATTCCCAGCATGTCCTGGTAGAAATAACTGGAGTTGCTGATGACACGCTCACAGGCTCCGGAGTACAGCACGTTGGGAAGCTTTTGCTGTTGTTACTGTTGTTTTGGTTCAGGCCAAATTGCTTCCGAATTCACAGCCAAACTCTTGGCTTTAGAAAACGTGCCCACCCCCCATAAACTAGACCAATCAATATATTTAAGAATCCCATGGCCACATGAGTATATCTGTTTTCGTGCTTTCCACTAGTTCAAGACTGAGATACGGTGGGAGACTAAAACATATGTGTGGCAACCTTCAGCCATCTGATTCCCGTGCCAGTAAAACACACAACCAAGCTCTCCTTGGCACTCAGATAAATACTCTCTCGGAGGGAATAGGAAGTCAGACTCACCAGCTTCGGGCTGCTGATTTGCAAGGCTCTCAGAACAATTCACTGTCACTAAAAAAATGTTTGTCCCTCTTTGAAGACATATCTTAGTTTTTTGGTTTTGGGGGATTTTTTAGAGAAGTTTTATCTGCAGTGATAGGCTAAAATTTTTACCTCTTTTATTCATTATTCTTTAGGATGCTGAATGAATAATTTGAGGTCTGTGTCTTCCTTATTTTCTCTTTTGGTGTTGTTTTTTTGTTTTGTTTTGTTTTTAGGATAATAAGAGAAACCCTGGAGTTTGTTTCACTCTTAGCTGAGTCCAGGGCAGGGCATACTGTAGTTATAAAGGAAGTGATCTGGTGTCCAGCCCTCTGAATCAAGATTCGTTTTTGCATTTATTTAAAAACAGAGCAAGAACCTCAACCCACCTTCCCCTAACACTGCTTTTCTCGATTTTGATATAGTCTTCAAAATCCAGACATCAAACAGCCCCAGAAAAGGGGAAATCTCTCCCAGGCCTTGCTCTGCCCTAGCTCCTGAACAAACCCAGCTCTGTCTAGCTTTTTTTTTTTTTTTTTTTCTAGCACGGGTGGAAGACTGGGTGAGAGAATTTCAGTCTCCCAGGCTGTCTCATGATTGTTGGGGCATAAAGAAGCACAGTCCTGCCACATACGGGGAGCATCTTTACCCTTTAGAGAGGGACAAAACAAAACAAAACAAAAACCAAACAAATCAAATTGCTGTGCACGAAGGCGTAGCAAAATCTTGGGTTCTCTGTTTCCCTGCACCGTCTGTGGGAGGTGAGAAATGAAGGAAACAAATAAAAAAAGAGAGAGAGAGAGAGAACTTTGAAGGCAAGAGGCCCAGAAATAATACTAGTTACCAGGCTGAATGTCACTTGCTCAGTGGCCAATGTCAGGCCCTCCACACACACATGCTAGATCCAACAAGGTCCAGCTGTTCATTTCTTTAAAATACGTTCCCGGGAGTTCTTCCTTTTTGAAAACAACTTTAGGGACCAAACCCAAATGAGAGATTTGAGGAAATCACTCTCTAATGTCCTAACTTGTGAACATTTTATAAATAATATATACATCCAAATACATCAGTGATTTGATGGTGGTGACATTGAGGACCAGTCAGACACGGTATGCCAGTATTGATATGGTCACTGCAAGCTTTGTGACATGGAGACAGTTTCTTTAGTGTTTAAATTTGGGAGCTCTTTGTGTGTTTTCCATAAGTCTGTCCAACAGAGCAAGGCTGAGATAGAAAAGGCGAATGCACAGCACACAGAAATCAGATCTTTGTATCCATTTGCATCAGAGTTGGACAGTGTGAAGAAACTTACAGAACACGTTTTCCACTAAGCCGTGATTGAAATACACACTTCCTCGCTCAAATCATAGTTATCTATTGAGCGTCTCTGTTCTTGTTCAACACGATTCGTTTTCTTTTCCTTTCCTTTTTATTAAACAACAATTTTCCCTGTAATTAGGACTCCGGATTGCAAATTCACATTCCTCCCCTCTGCAGAGATTCATCTCGGATCTTTAGTTACAATTAGAGAAGGAGAGGCGTTAATTCCAGAAGGGAGGATGTGGGAGGGGTACCTGCCGAGGTTTGGGAAAAGGAGGCGTAGAGAGGAAATCGTTTTCTGTGCTTGCCCCCCACATTCCTCAACCTGTCCCTCAGCCCCCAACCCGGGCCTGGTGTGAGCTGCAAACCAGAGATTTCAGTTCTGAATTTCACTGTTCTAAATATCCTCGCCGGTGTCCAAGCTAAGATTTCAGAGAACCGTTTTTCCTTGTGGTTTGTTCTTTCCGTGAGGCAACAGGAGAGGCCACGAAACCTTATAGAACTAGGCAGTGATGAAAACCACCATCTTTCCAGAATCCCCAACAAGGATGCCTGTAAAGGGAACCCTGGCCTGGAAAATTGGGGCAGTCTGCAGATTTCTTTTCTGCCACCAGTATTTGCCCTGGTTCTAAATGACCTCGTCCACTTCTGGGGGCCCATAGAAGTGGGTTTCTGGCCGCGTTTGGGGGATTATCCAGAGGGAGGACAGGCCTGAGGCTCCTGGGACAGCAGGCAATCCAAAACCAGGCCCAGAAAGCAGAGGAGGGGAAGGGGCAGGTACACAGGGTTTGGGGACAATACTGGGCTAACAGAGGCCAGCCTTGGCTAGTGACCCTTAGTCGCCAGTAGTCAGCTCCGTGTCATTCTCAGGATCCCCACCTCCCCCCCCCTTCCCCTCCCGGAAGGACCTGTTTGCAGAGTGAAGGCCAAGCCTCTGATAGGCCCTGAGCTCCACACAGATTCCTAAAATAGTGAGATCCATAGCTCCAGGGTTAGGGCCCCAGGGACCTGCCTCCTATCCAATCCCCATCCCAGTTTCTTTGCCATAATTTGGAGCACTTCTTCTTCCCAAGCCTGCTCATCAGGGCTATTCTAGAGTCTCTGAGGGCGCTGCCCTCGGGCCAGCAAGCAGTCACAAGAGCTGCAGCCTCGGCCCCAAGAAGTCACCCGGCCCAAGTTTAAGTGCAGACAAAGGCAGGTATGGGGAGAAGGCCCAGGGACGGCATAGGGAGAGGAGCTGGAAGGAAGCAGTGGGGAATGTTTGTCCCCGGCTTGAACTTCTGGTGCAAGGGTCCTGAAGCCTGCAATGGAGTCGAGGCAGCGAGGACGCTTCCTGAGTCTGTCCCCTGTCCCAGTTTCCAGGGGCAACACTGCCCACCCACCTCCCCCATCACACACACTCTCCCCACCTCACCCCAGGCCTTTACACACCTGCTCTGCAGGGGCACAGCTGCGGGAGCTGGTGTGTTTCCCATCCTGGGGGGTCCCTGGACACGGGCACTGCAGGTGCGCACGCACCGCCTGAGCAAGAATGGCTGAGGCAGACAGGTCCAGGCAACTGCCCGAGGCCACCGGGAAGGATCCCAGGAATAGGCTTGTAATCCCAGGCCCGAAGTGGACATCCAGGGAGACTGGTGTGCTCAGGAACCGTGACAATGCAGTGCCCTCCTAGATGCCCGAGACTTCACCCAGCTGGGTGACGCTGATAGAGGTCACACCCAGCGTGCCCCAGGACCTAGGCCCTGCTCAGGTACCCACACCCCTGCAGAGGGCTGGTATTTGTAATGGAATTTGATTTCTGTTTTCCAAGAGGACTTTCCGGGTCAGAGCAGGGATATGTAAATTATCTGGTCTATTGCCCACCCTAGGAAGACACAGAGAGAAAACAAGATTTAGCCCTGAAAGCATCTACCCTTCACCTTGAGACCCCCGACTCCCGCAGCCCCTTCCCCCACGTGCTAGAGGCCTTGGGAATCATCTGTAAATAAGATCATCAGCTCCAGATCATTTGATTTTTACTCTATTAATTTTCCGGCCCATTTTCCAAACCCCCCACCCTTCCCCAGCTTGGAGGCTAGAGACAGAGTAAGAAGGAAAAAGAGAATGGGAAGAGGAGAATCTAGATAGCAAGCTTTAAAATCTTCATGGGAATGTCTGTATGGTTTGGGTTTCCAGAGCATAGTTGGGTAGACAATTATAAAACAAAATCAGTGAAGCATTCTTCATCAGGATTGCTCCGAAAGTTCCAGGACCAGCATCTTGCTTGCATTCCCAGATTTAACACCGTTCTGGACCAATCTCAGGCCCTCAGAAACTGTCTCAAGAGGACAAACTTTAAAATGACTAATTTCAGAACGGATCCTTTTTCCACGTAAAGCTTTTTTCTCACAGGGATCCTCGGTGGGTGAGAGTCGTTAAGTCTGACAAAGTTATCCCTGCATCTTTGGAAATAAAAAAGTTTTAGCTCTCTCCATCTCTCTTAGGGAAGGATTTATGAATGCCCAGAGAAATATGTTGAAAGTAAAACAATGAGGCCAGTATCTGAGACACTTAGATTAAAAAAAAAAATCCTTTAGATTAGATAGAGGGAAAAATCTGTGGTCATCATTCCACGATTAAATCTGTTAAAAGGTGATATTTGTGTCTTTTTTCAAGCAATGAATTCAATACATTCTTTCATCTGCCTTTTTAAAAAGTACTAACTTATTTAATTGTGGGGCCTTTGAAAGTTGGACATTGTAAAGAGGGAAAGCTATTAAAAGATAAACCTGCAATTTCTACTTTAGGAAATAAAAATGATCACAGGGGTAGAGTTCATCAGTCAGCCCTGTCCTTTGGTTAGGCAGAGGCAAAACCTGGCCTGAAAGTTGTCTTAGAACGGTCTCCCCATTTAAAGGGCAGATAGGCTCCCTTGGCCAGATTTTCTGTGACTCTGAGCAGCGTGGAGACACATGCTGACCGTCTGTGACACATTTGCAGGGTGCACTGACCATGTTAATTCACTACACCACGCAGGTAATGAGCCCTTTTTAAATCTTGCTCAGAATACCAGTGCACACGCCGATGCTATTTAAAGGATACTCTTCAACTGTTAGGTAAACAGACCCAAGTGCAAGAGATTCTGTGCTGTCAGACATCTGGCTTCGATTACATCATTGTGGTCCAGCTCAAAAATCTCTTTTCTTACTCCACCGTGAGAGTCGTTTTCAACCACCCACCCTTCCCCAATAACTCATATGGATGGAAGTCCTAAGAACAGAGAAACCACAACGGCTTTTGGGCTCCATTCAGGTGTGCAAACAAAAATCCACCCCCCCAACACACACACATATACACCTTTCGAAAGTAAATGCATTGATAACAAGATGGATTCCCCGGGTGGCCAGAGAGTAGAGGTCATCTTGAGGAAAATGACACCAATGATCTAAAAAGGACATCTAGTTTATGAGATTTCAGGCAACATGCCAAATATTGCATTTAATGAGGCCTGATTCTTTTCCTCCCAAAATAACGGAGACTATCAATGATACGGTCAGGAAGGCAAAGGGGGCACTTTGCAAAGCCTACGTTCAATTATTGCTTTGTAATATTTTTCTAAAATGGAAAAATGCCTCCTAAGTATATGATCTCATGTAAATACGCCTTGCCGAAGCTTAACATATGTTTGCAACGCCCCAAAGGAATTACCAAAATATTCTCGCCCCAATCGCGTAAGCTTTTAAACTCTATTCACTTGTGTTTCTAAAAGAATCTGTTGTTTCTAAAAATTTTTTTTAAACGTAATCCTATAGGAGAAGTTACTTTATTTATTTATTTTTGAGCTTAGCCAGCAGAACTTCAAATAAAGAACATTTGGTATGGCTGATAGACTTCCAGATTTTATAATTCCAATATGTTTCTTGTTTCTTTTCTGTTCTTTTTTATTGCATAGAAATCATATATCCGGTAAGAAATTAATTAATGTCTACTAATACAGGAAAAAGAGTAGTTTTTCCCCTAAGATTTGAAAAGCATTTCCACCGTGATATGTGAATGAAGGCACGTAATATATTGGAGACAGCTTCAACAGATACAAGGATACAAATTTATTTATCTCAGTGCTTTGGGCATCGCCTTACCATTTAGATAAAGGGCATTTGAAAGAATTAGAGGGTTACGCTGAATGAAAATTTAAGTAAAGAAAGATTATACGTTCGGTTACAGCAGCCTAGAGAATTCAGCAGGTGCATGAGCACAGTATATTTATTCACACAAATTGTAAGGTAATCCAAATAAAAATGTGGGGGATTAAAGAAAAGTAACTGAATATCCATGTTAGGAAAAAAAAATTAGATTGACTTACCAGTTTATCGCAGTTATTGTACACAGATTTGCTGTGACCATGTTGAATTTTTTAAATTAGATTTTAAATATATTTTGACAGTCCGAACTTGCATAGTGTGACTAACTATAGGAAGAAATGACAGGTCTGCTTTGTTATTAAACTGCTGTCTGGAAAATATTGGACTCTGTACAGTAAATGATAATTATTTTGCCACTTACATTAGTACAGCTAATAGCAATAAGGGTTTTTTGAACCATAGAAAGCTAACCACTTTGAATTACTGTGCTTTGTTATTCACTGCGTAACAAAAAGACTTCTTTTTTTTTTTTTTTTAAAGCAAGCTCATTTTCATATCACCATTCTAAGCACTCCCTGCTACTAATTTAAAGGGAAATGAAGTTAATAAATAAAGGGACGGTATCTAAATGGTTCTATTTGTTAAAGAACATTTGCAGTTAAGGTCAGCAGCGCCAGCAGAACAGACCAGGGCAACAGAAGAGGAGGGGGAAGATGGGAGAAAAAAAACATTCTCCTGGCAAATTGTCCACAGAAGCTGAGCCGGTGTGGTTCTCTGAGGGATGGGAAGTCTGGGAAGACTGGAGGGGAAGCCCCTCAGAAATGATTTGAATCCCCCCGCCCCTGCTATGAACCCAGAATCACTTGGCTGCCTTTGAAACAGAGGACAGCTTCAAAGCTGATCCAAGCTGCCAGCCAGTGAGTTACGGTTACTCTCAGCCTCCCAGTCGGGAAGAAACAGTTCAGAGAGAGTAGACTTATATTGCGGGTTGTCCCCTTCCACTGTCACCCCCCGCCCGCCTCAGGCCTGGCAGGGCTGACGCCCACGACGCCAAAGCAAATGAAACCAAATCATTCTTCTTTGGGTCTAACTCTTTTCCTTTTTAGAGCTAGTTAGGCTGCCTTTAGCTTACTGTCCTTGTAACACTTCTTCATGGTTATTAATTACCCTTTGTTTATCTCGATATATTTACTGAATCAGGTACCCAAGGGAATCCTCTACATCAGTGATGTGAAAAATCCAGTTGCCTGAAGTCAAAGAGGTACCTCTTGATTTTTGATTTGCATGTGCTTGTTGGAGTGAGTTTTTCACGCGGGTGGGGACGTGGGAAAAGCCAGCGAGGAATGCGGCCAATTCTTTAGGTGAGAAACGTTCCTGTTTCAGTAGGTCTAGTATTTGGTGACATGTGTAACATTCACGGTGATCCTGGGCGCCAATTGGGACTGATAACAAGCAATACATGTGAGAGCCCGCATGCGTTTGTTTTGTCTTTTTATTTCATCACCTAAATGTGGGGTACGGAGTCATCTAGTTTGAGTTGAGCTCACACTTACGGGACAGGAATCTCTGGACACTCAAAAAGCCAGGCTTTCCACCTGAATACTGGACAATTTGACTGCATCTGGGCGAGTAGCATCCATTGCCCTGGGCTGTCTTTACCAGGGAAACATGGCAGATGTGTAGCCACGTAGCATCCAGTCCATATTCACATTTGGAAAATTTAGTATGATTTCCAAGCACAGTATGTGCCCCCACTTCTGTATCCAAATGTGACTGCAGAGTGACTCCCCGCTTCAACTGTAGACAGGAGAGAGAAGGAGACAGGTGGGAGGCAGAGATCTGATTTTCATCTGCTAAAAAAATGAAATTGAGCTATTTAAATGGGTTTTCAGTTACGAGTACCCCAGCATGAATTTAATTATGAGCGCTCTTCGTTTGGAAAGCCAGACCAACACTCCTCCACTGATAATTACTTCGTGTCATAGTTTTAGGTATTCTTGTCACCTGTTATTGGCTAATGGAACGTTAGGGTGTTTTGTTTTTTTTTTATTAAAAATTCTGCTTGCTGAGAAATTTGCATGAAATACATTTTTGGGTTTCCAGCAAAACTTGGTGGGGGGGGAGTCACACTGTCAAATTGCTACTCTCTGCAGAGAAGGCTCTTTAAGGGTCCTGTGAATGGAGAGCATTGGAGAAAGAGACCCCACTTATTCCTACTATCCCCAAATACAATCTGATTATGTACTTATTTCAACAGGGTGCTATGATGAGAGTCTCATGCTCAGTCCCTGGATTGTGAATATTTAGTATGATTTCTTTGCTAACCTTACCCAAAATTAAATGAATAGTTCCTTTAATAGTTCCCGTGACTTGAACACAACAGATGCCTTTGGGGTTAATGCCTGTGTCCAAATGTGTGCATGCGGTTTCAATACAATATCCCTTTCTTGTCCTTGTCTTAATTGCTGTTTGCAAACCACCTTTTACATATGATGATCTAGGTCGACTGGCAGGTCCTGTGACATTGAAATCATCCAGTTTTGAGCAAAGAGTTAATGAACTTTAAAGGCAAGGTTCACACTGGTCCTGACCTCCTGGTAATATTTCATTTAAGGTTACTGGTGGGAGAAAAATCAAATTTCAGCTGTGAGCATGATTGACAGGCGAGGGCAAGGAAGAGAAGGGCATTTGATCAGATGGGGAATTTGGGGAGAAAGAGGACAATTCCTTGAAGTTACTCTCAGATATTAGATATTTAAGCTGATATATGAAAAGTTCCATACTTGATACTCTTGGGAGAGTTACTTAGTTGACTTTTTTGTTTTGTTTTTTTCTTCAGAAAAAGTCACTTTGGTTCAGGGATTTTGGCCATGGAAGCCCCAAATGGTGAACCACTAGTTTCCCTGCTCTCTAACTAATTTCAACCGTGTACAGCTTTGTGGCTTATTTTTTGGCAATTTTCAAGCCGTTCAAGAAGCCATTTAATTACCTTTTGTTTATTCTCAGAAACAGAGTCTAGATGATAACATGGTTCTTGGGCGTATTACAAAATATTTATTCCGAATGGCATCAAAAAAGATTGCAATCTCCATTTCAGTAGCATCCCCTGATTCTGACTGGTGCATGTTACAGTTTAACATATGCAAAGCAACCGAATGCTTGCTCTGTCAAGGATGTGCCTTCTCCAAAAGCAGTCTAACACAAAGATGGGCGTAGACAACAATTGCACATTGCTCGTGTATGTTTCACCCCACCTGGGGATTTGATGTAAACTTTTTCACGGGAGCATGATCGCTATGGAAACGAGTGGTAAAGTTGCTTGACCCTCAGGCTAAGGTGGCTTATGACTTAGCCTTTGATGCTGTCTCCTAGCTTGACTTGTCACAAGGAGACAACACAACAACACACAGTTTGCAGCAAAGTTGAAAGTAGGCCTTTAAAACATTGTCTTGCCTCTAATGTGCTGAAACACCGATTTGGAAGGTGGGGGTGGACCTTAGCCTGCTCACGTCTGTCCTCTGCCTGTTTCAGATGTTCCTGACGTTGGCTAAGACCCATCTGGATGCCACCAAGCCTTACAGAGCTGCATCAGGGCAGGACAGGGGGACGCATACATAGGAGACAGGCCCATTTGTAGCTTTCCTGTCACCACTGGGAGAAGCTTATGAAACTATTACAAATAGCACTTACTGGGCTCTAAGTATGCATCAGTTTTTTTTCTAGTCTTAACAATTGGCAGAGTGGACATCTTTCATCCTGACTGTATCTACTCCAGCAATATGAATTCAAAAATTTGTCAAATGTAAGGAAGGTTTTATTATTTTATGAACCGGAGTAAAAACCAATCGCAGACAGTTAAAGGGCTCAGAAATCTTGTTTCTAATTTGCATACCTGTCCTCCCATGTTGCCCATAGTCATCCAGAAATAAAACACAAATGCACTTTCCCAAATGCCCAGTGTCGGTGTGGACGTCTTAGCACAGCGTGTGTAGCTCTTTCATTCAAATATACAAGTATAGAAACCAGGAACCTAGTTCACCTGGCATAACCCATCAAAATATTTTAACAGAAGTGGTGGACCAGGTGTGAAAGGACCCATGAAAGCAAAAGATTGTACATGCTAATTTCTTGGTGCCTTTGTTTAGAAAGCCCAGGTGACTGGTCTTGACCCTGACATCACGGCAAATGCCCAGAAATTCCAAATACCCCCCCCCTTTTTTTTAGAGTAAATCCCCATCAGTAAGAATCTAGTCTTTCTTTAGGATTTGGATCAGGGACCCGTCACAGATTCCACGAGCTTGTCTTAAGCAAATTACATCAGCGTTATCTGTTGGCACCGAGAAAGTAAAGAGAAAGAGTTTTGCTTCAAGTGTTTTATCATTTGGATTCACCCCAATTATTTTTTGTTATTTTTGCTTATTTAGATTGCTCTCTTCCCTAATCAACACCACACCCCTCTTCCCCCACAGGCTGCTTATACTGTTTTTCTTTCTGTGGGCGCTGGCCTGCTGCTGAGTTTATTTAATCGATTAATTATAGCAGAGCAGGTCCAGGGTAACCAGCCTAATGATGCCATATGAACCGTATTATTTTCAGCTAACTCTGGTATGCCACAGAAGGGCCCACCTTAAAGGAAACAGTTTGCATTTAGGGAGGGGAAAAAAAAAAGAGAGAATTTCTGCAGAAGTGCAACGCTCGTTGCTTAAAATGATGCTTCTGCAGAGAGTTTTCGTTGGAAAAGCACACATTCAGTCACCTGCCAAAATCTCAGATTTACTGCCGCCACCGTTCACACTTGCCAACCTGAAACTCTCTTCACCTGCGGCTTGCTGCGTCTTTCCTCAGTCCAAAAATTATCATAAGGTTGTTTTGTATCTGCAGGTTTTTGCTTTTCCTGGCACCTAATGAAATTATCAGCAATAAATGAGCTAAGCGGCAGGGTTTTTTTGTTTGTTCGTTTGGGTTTTTTTTTTTTTTTTTTTGGTTTGGTTTTGATCTCCGTTTTGCAATATTTGGAAAATACTATGGGGGAGGGATGTCAGTGTCCCTCTCCTCCCTGTATCAGTAGGAAGTATAATAAAGCTGTTAGCATTTCTATAATTCCAGATAGAAACGCATACCAAACGGAGGAGGCGAGGACTCGGTTTCAGACGCAAGGTGGGAAGAAAAATCAAACCAGCTTTTTTCTTTTCCTATTGCAAGTTGCAATAAGGTGACTTGTAATAACATTTTATAATAAAGTTTCTTTTTTATTTTTTATTATTTGGGATTCAGTGAGGGTACAAAGAATGAGGTTACGATGACTGCATTTGATAAGGTCCCTCTTAGAATTATGTTCTGCCCCCAACAGGTGTGCCATACACTAACCTCCTGTTCCCCTCCCTCCTCCTCTCTCCTCATTCCCCTACCCCCCCCATTACATCATCTACTGCCCTTGTATTAGAATTGAGTACACTGGATTCTAGCTTCTCCATTCAAAATATAATCCAAGTTTATAGTATTATCACTGGAGACCGACCATGGCGCAGGCAGAGTGAAGACCTCAGGTATAAACTGCTGGAAGATATTAACACCCAATTAGCAATCAGGGCGGGGCACATCCTACAAGGTAATCATCCCTGAGGTGAAAATGCTGGTGCAGAAAGAGAGGGGAAGGTGGATCTTGTTGGTAGAATCTTGTGTTTTCCTTCTCTCTCAGCTCGCCTCATCTAACCATGTGGTTTCTCCCGGGCAGCTAGTGCCGATTTCTTTTTAGACCTCTCAGTCTATTGAAAAGCACAGTAAGTTCATTTGCTAGCAGGTAGGCAGTGGAGGTGAGAATTGAATTGATCTGAAATGCTCCAAGAAATTGACCCCAAGGTCACTCTTCTTTGAAATTGGGTTCTCCAGACAAAGTTTCTTTTCTTCTTCCCTGGCTCCTGCCTGCTGCCAGCAGCAGCGATGACTTAGGATTTGTAATTATTTAAAGGGATTCTAACTGCCAGGGTTGACTCCCCCCTCCTACAAAGTTAATCAAAATAGAGCCTTTTGTTAACTGGTGGTAGTTAATTAAAGGGCTTGAGTCTACACTGCCATAGTGCCTCTGGCTTGTTTATATTTTAAAATGAGGTTCATTCCTAATATACAGGAATTGGAGGGGGAGCGAAAGCTAACGTGAGGGTCTCTTACTAGGCTGAACATTTTTTTTTTTTTTGGACATTAGACCATTTTATATTCATCATCTTGCCGAATATTAGAGTATCTGAACATTTTGAATTGGAGGAGGATTTTCTGTTTATAGTCTTCTTTTCCTCTGTCTCTTTTTTAATGGAGTGATTGGAACCCTTCTGAAAAATCTTCAGACGCACACTATACATTTTTTTTTTTTTTTTTTTTTTTGCAGTTCTTGGCCAGGGATGGGTTTGAACCCACCACCTCCAGCATATGGGGCCGGCACTCTACTCCCTTGAGCCACAGGCACCCCCACATATACACACTATACATTTAACAGCATTTGGAATCCCATTTTGTACTTTAGAAGGCATGAGTCTGCCGCAAGAGATGGTCAGCACCTCTCTGCTCTCAGCAGTGAGGGCAGCAAGAAGAAATCAGAAATTCCTCTCCCCAAGTTGACCTTTCCGACCCAAGCTAAGAACTCCATTCTCATTCTTTGCTCCAGTGGGTAGCACATACTTGAAGTTCTATCCCCATGCTCAAAGGCGGTTTTGTTTATTTGGTGTTGGTTTCCCCCAGCGTTTCATTTATTTTTTCTTCTTTTTTCTCCTTTGAAAGCTTGAAAGAGTTTCCCACCATTGCCTGGTAGCATGAGAGTGAAAACTGTCCGGGCCACATAAGCGGTTATCAGGTGTGTTTTATAGATTTGAGGCTGGACCTGTTCTTGCAGGGAAGGAGAGAGAGTCTGTGATGGGGACGGGGTTTCTGTAAACCGTGGCTGCTCAGCTGCTCAGGTCTGAGGGCTCCCAGCTGTTCTCCCCACCAGCAGCTGTGGGCATTGCCTGGACATCTGAAGCCCTCTGGCGTCTCATTCTTTCCCTGGACGCTCTGCCTTTCTGCATGCTTCATATGCTGTGGACCCAGGGGAAACACCCAGTCAGAACGTTCAAAACTGCTTGCTTTCAAAGTCTGGACCCAGCTTGGTTGTCAGTGATAAAGTTGTGGATAAAAACGTGACGTGTCCTGAACACTCTAGTCTCCACGGGTGTTGGGGAACCTAGTCATTTAGAATATTACATCTTTTTGCTCTGATCTTTCCCTGAGCCCTGACAGGACCCTCGTCTGAGGGTGACAGCGGCTGTGGTCTGTGGTTGTGAAATAGCACATGATCTGTACTCCAAACCATCTCTACTGTTCTGTGGACACATCATAAGCCCAGCTCCCCAACCAGGCCGTTAGGAAGGGACTAGGAGAGTTTGGGTATTGACCTCCCGAAAGAAAATTCCAGAGTACAGCTTGGTTCTTGCCTGAGAGTGGGAGGTTTTACAGAGGTGGGGTGAAATGTCACCCTATTCCAGGGAGGGGGAAAAATAAGGAAGGATTTTTTGTTCTTTCTTTTCCTCCTGTTTGACGTGAGACAGATGATACTAGTAATGAAAGAAACCATGCCATTGGTATTGTGGGAAACACTTTTTCTCTCAGGCACCGGTGAGGAGGCAGGGTGGGGTGAGTCCTTCCTGCACGGCGCTTCTGTCCTTACTCAAGATTTTACGGTGCCGTTCGTATCTCCCCCATCCTCAACATCATTTCCTTCCACAGGAAAAACGGCACCTGCCCATGTTTGCCCCGGTTAACCAGTGACATTTTCACTTTAGGAGAGATGGCATCCTCGTATGTGATTTCATTGTAAATTGGTAGGAGTTATTGGCAGAGCTACTGGGAACGCAGTATACCGAGACTGCATCTTTTTACTATTTCTTTAAAATGGAATTGGGAATGGGCCACTGTGTGGTATCAATTCAAGGGTGTCTTTTTTTTCTTTTCTTTCCTTCTTCTTCTTTTTTTTTTTTTTTTGCTATTGCAAGCTGCAAGAAGGCAACTTGTAATAATAATTTATAATCAAAGTTTGGTCTCGTTAAACTAAACTGTAAAAGCCGGCTTTGGGGCTTTGCTCGTAAAATAAATACGTGAAAAAATGTAGCAGGGAGCTTCGCACAGTAGAGGCAACGTCAGTACACATATATCTGTGTATATGAATATATACGTGTGTGTTTTGTTTCAGACTGTTAAAGCTCGTCCTGAAAAAAAGTACCTTCCCAAACTCTGACTTTCTCTTACATCCGAGTGTGGGGAGACGCTGATGGGACATAAGCACATTTTCTTTAACGAACTTCTAATTCATCACCTAAACGCCACTCCTAACTCACCTTCCCCTATTTCTTTAGTTATATTATTTATGCACTAAGGGGTCTGAGTGTGCGTGCTAGAATTCTCCATCTGTAAGCTGTAGTACTCCTTAGCTTGGAAGACTTTTTTTTTTCCCTTTCCCCCTAACAAGGAAGCTCATTTAGAAAGAAATGTTTATGTGAAGTGCTTGTCAGTTGGCATTTTTACTGGTTTGCTAACCCAAAGGTAAAATATAAAGCCATGTCTTTCCCTCGCTGGCTTGTTGTTACTAGAAGGGGTCCTCCCTTGTTAGCTTGATAAATAATTTTACTAGGGGGACTCTGCTGTATTTTTATGCTTGCTGTCTATTTTCTGCTTGCTGCAAATAAATTTCTGCACTCAGAGGGCACTAAAACTCCAAACACATGGTATTTTCCCATTTTGCTGCTGGTCGCCTGAAATATTTATTCCATCTAGTGTACTTAATTAATTTTTTAAAGGAGAAAAATCATCTGTGATTAATATCACACAAAAATTATGCCTCGATGTCTCAGGACTGTTGGGTTTGAACCCGGAAGGAGAGCTTTTGGAAAGGCTTTGTGTGTCAAACCTTTTCTAATAGTTGTCAAATCGAAGACAAGTGCTATTTATTGGGAGAGTCCTAAAGTTTTCTTGTTATATATTTCCTGGTCTATCTTTTCAACTTTAAATATTAAGTTGTTAATATGAGACACGAATAGGGCTGTAGAATTCTATCTAGAAACAAGGTCCTATGCAATAAAATCTTTATATCTAAGAATTGATACGAGGTGTGAACATGGACATGAACTTGATCACAGGTGTCAATATAAATATTGCCCCCCCACCTGAAGCTCCAGCAGGTTTAGTCTTTGGATTCTTAGCAGTGAGGAGAGCTTGGCGTGGCCTTGTGGGGCAAAATTGGTCCCTGTTATAAACCTCAACAAACATACTTAAAACATTCCAATAAACTAAACTACAAATCAGTATATTCTATACATTAGAATGAACATAGCATATTATGACATACAATAAAATATTTAATGAACAAAATTTATGAATGCAGATAAAAAATGATCGTTTAACATTAATGCCAGATTACCTGATTAATTGAGATACGATTTTTTTTTTCAAAGCAGACATTCTGCTTCTTATTTGCTACGTATTATGTGCTCCTAGGCAGGGTTTTATTTTCCAGAATTCAAAAATATTTTCTGCGAAGGTACCAGAGGCAAATTTGAAACCAGAATTCCAGCATATGTAACCAATGTCAAGGGTTCAGGAGAGATTGAGTTGGAGGTGATCGGGAGCTCCTTTTTTGCAAAAGTCACCAAAATGAAGAGGAAAACGTAGAAGGTGGGGAGGGGTGTCAATGAATGAATTTTAAAACATACATGGGGATCTGCAGTCAAAATTTAGAACCTTTATTTTCTTTGGCTTCACACCATAGTATTTAATCACAAATTTTAATTGTAGATATACTTTTCATGTTCTCTTACTCTGCAGTTATGGAGATAACTACAAGCACCAGGGTTTTTCTTTATAATTAAAGAAGAGTTGATATTTAACCTTTCTTCTGGTCACTTGAGTGTGGGGGGGGACATGTGAGTTTGTCAGGAGTTGGAGAAAACATCCATGGAGTTGAAGGCCATGAAGTCCCAACCAACCCTACCCTTCCAAGGTCATCAATAGCTTCCATAGGTCATGAAGACGACAGCAACAATGGATTGGGTGTCTCCTGGAAGCCACACCTATGCCATCTTTGATCTTTATAATAACTAGAAGGGCAGATGTTTTAATCTCCTTTATATAAACAGGAAACTCAGGTGCAAAGCAACTAAGATATCAATAATCCCTACACTACAGTCATGGAAACATTTCTAGATAGACATCATCTCATCCCTGCCCCCTCCAGTGATTCCTTCTCTCTTCAATTATACAGCCTCATTTATAACCTCTAGAGATGCAGCATGAGCCCAGGTGCCCTGTCTTTCTTTTTCTGAGTGAGATTAAGTAGGACCCAGAAAAAAATACATATCATCTATAGCCATGACTTCTTGTGGTTTTTACCTCAAGGACTCTTCCAGCTCAAAAAAAAAAAGACTCTGTGGTTCAATTTTGGTAGGGAATGAAGTAGCCCTTCCTACTCAAACAAAAAAAAGATTGTCATTTCACGAGCATTTAAAAAATAATATATGGTACATTTCCTTAATACCCTGTAATGTATAAAGCATCCAATGCCCAATTGGCACTCAGGAAATTGCCAGATAGTGAAGGTCAATGAGCATTGAGTCACTCCAGTAAAAGCCCCATGTAATAAAATGTTGTCATCCAAAGCTGTAGTGATGCAGAAAAGAATACACAGTTTCCACATCTATAAGATAAGGATGGTCCCTCAAAGGCATGCGTAAAGGACTAAATATGGTAAAGTATGTAAAACACCTGGATTAAATATGCTAATGTCTATGAAGCACCTGGCTCAGGATAAACACCCAGCCATGTGCAGCCTTGGACAGTATTATATGAAATAAAAATTTGACCTTGACACCCTGCAAGCCTTCGTTTGTTTCAGAATAACTTTATTATTACGAGATTCCACTTTTCCCCCTCTCTAATGTGAAAACTAAGTTTTTCAAAGTTGAGAAATTGAGAAATAACATAGAACAGTAGTTTATAGCTGTTATCTACCCTTCTCTGAAAAAAAAAAGAATGAGGGCTTAGGGAGTTCTGTGGTGAAATAATTTAGGGAAATATTGGGTTAGATAAAGTTAAACATTTAATTTTGCCATTATCCATCTCAGAGCCTTTATATGCTAATATGCATTGTGACCCTCTGTGGGGAAGGACGGAGACAGATTGTTATAGGATTATCTTCCAAAACTTAAATGAACATGGACCATTCACCTAAGTGAACATGGACATGGCTTTTAATCAACCATATCATGGAATTAGTGTCGTGTAGGACAGTTTTGCAAAATGGTTGTCGAAAGGATTGGTCCTGACTTATTTTCCTCCAGTACCAAAGGATTATTTTATTAATTTTCCCCCATCAAATTTGTCATTCTATTATTTGTTTTATTAATCAGATCAGCAAGAACATTGGTATGATTCCATTGATGTATAGTCAGACAAAAGAAAAGAAAACTTTATCGTGGGTCCTTACAATAATGAGACTGTCTCGTGGCTGCTTTCTTAGGCTCTCTGTGCAATTTCAAGATTCCAGTTTGGCATCCTCTCCCCTGGTAGAACACCCAAGCTCACTGTCAAGTTTGGCCCAGCCATGTGTGATTGGAACAAATGTCCAAGGAAAGCAGAGGTAACTGTAAGGAACAAGTTAATTTCCTGTGGTGTTGGCAAGGGATTCTTTGCATAGAAAAACTCTGTTGTCAGGTCTCTCTTGATGCCTTCCTTGTAAGGATAAAGGCATCTATTAAGCGTATATAATACAGGCTGGCTAGGGGAAAGTCAGGCATAGAGATGCCTTCCCTCTATCCTCCCTCCTTCCTTATCTCTTTTTCTTACCCCCCACAGAAGACAGGCGGGCCTTCTCTGCCTTGGAGTATACATGATTCTCACTCCAAACATCCCTTTTCCTGGTAAGCCCCAGCAGAGATTGGTAACAGACTCTAAATTCCAAGTGTCAGAAGAGATAGCTAATTGGTTCATCTTGGTCAGGTGTTTTATCTCTTGTCCAATCCGTGGTGGCTAGGACCAGTCCTCATGGCCAGCCAACTGCCTCCTCAGATCTTCTGGGAATGGGTTGGTTCAGGACTTAGGCAAAGATCAATTCTCCCACCTTGGAGAAGGAAACTGATACCTCAAACTCATCTACATGCCTTTTAGAATGAGTGAGAATGAGGCATAAACAGGTCTCTAAACCTAGAGGCTGGGTTGTCAGCCTTGGCTGGACTTGAGGATCTTTATAAAACATAGATGCCCTTTCCCAGAACAAATAAGTCAGAACTTCTAGGGCCTTCGGGCTTGGGCATCAATGTATTTTTCTAAAACAATTCTCAGTGATTCTAATGTACAGCTAGAATTAACAACTCCTGGTAGAACCATCTAAGGGACGCAGTTATCTACAGAAACCCAGAAAGTGAAGAAGCCATTGGTGAATTTCCTACAATTTACTATATGTCTCGCAGCTTAGCATTTTTCAGGTCCAGTTTGAAACTGAAAGGGATGAGCAACTGCTTTGTGTTCTCCCTGCTCCATCTGGTCTTCCCAGAGCTTTATTAATATCAAGCCTATTCTCTACAAGCGAGTCCAAGGCAGTGAGATAAAACGCCCAGGAAAGGAATCGGAGTTGGCGTCCGGAAGACTCAAATTACTTTTTATTATTTCAGATGGATACAAGAATACAAATGATTAGGTCAGAAGCCTCAATTTTAAACCCTACTTGGCTCCTGAGCAGCCACGTGACCTGGTGGGTCACATTTGCCTGAGGAGCCAGCTGGATCTCAGTCTTTCCTTCTGAAAAAGGGGTCAACTGAGCTATGATCAGAGGCTTTCTATGGGTCCGATACAATCAGCTAAATGACCAGTTTATCACAGATCCAACACATGAAGTGAGAGAGATACAGATTTTAAACTGATAGGAATGGCTCATTTTAACAGTATGATGGTGGTGTGTTTCTTTTTTTTTAATTTTTTTTTTTTTTGCGTAGAAAAGAGAATAATATATTTAGTTATCAAGATACAAGAACAGATATATTCTGGAAGGATTCACACAGCCTTTTGCAGATACTAGTAAGTTTTTTATATTATTCGTCATCATTATAATCTAGTACTTATTTAGCGTGTGACTGAGGCTACGGCAGAAACAGGACCCAGGGAAAACAGCCCTGGCTGAAATTAACCAAGATGCTTGATCACACACTGTCAGACACATTGATTCTCCACTAAAGCATGGTATTAAAACCACACAAAATGGGCCTGCTCTGAAGGCTCTCTTCATCCTACCTTGTAAGACAATTACGTTTTAAATTTCTCATCTCCTCTTGGACACTAAAGCCCGTGAGCGTGGAGTTCACGCCTCATTTACTTTTGTGTCCGACACAGCCCTGTCTTGGTGAGCGGCACACGGTCGCAATGTCTCGGATCCTCTCCAGATGCGGCAGGGTATACCTGAGGAGGCAGTGAGGTGTGGAAACAAGCAAACACACGGGAGATGAGAGCCTAGTAAAAGTTTGTGAGGTGATGAAGATGACATCTTCGCAATCTGTCCAAATGGGAAGTTCTTCCCTGAATCCTTTTCCAGCTTTTCAAAAGACCCCCTACCCGGACATTTTCTGAGCACATTTCTGGGCTTAAGTTTCCTCTCCTGGACAGTTCATTAAATGTAGACTGCCCTGGTGCTATTTCTCAATGTTCTCTTTTGGAAATCTATTGGAAAATACATTTTTTTTTTAACCCTCTGGTTTGCTTTCAAAGTTATGATGCTTTAATTATTTTAAGATTTAACAAATACCTATTGTGCTCTGTCTATATACTAAGAAATACATTTGGAAACAAATGGGATGTAATTCCTGCTCTCAAGATTCATTCTCGCTGCAGACATTAAAAAAAAAAAAATGCTAGTCCCCTTTGATAAATGCTCGGGTTTGCGGGTTTGCAAGGTGAATAGGAGGGGCGTAGGGATTTTATAAAAGCAAAACTTCAAACATATCAAAAGTAAACTAGATGATTTTTAAAGTGGGGTAGGGAAGATTTTTTTTTTAGCCTGATGTAAAACCCAAATGCTATGAAGCAAAGGATTGATATATTTGACAATGCACACATTTAACACTTATGCAAATCCCTCAAATGACATTAAAAGACAACCAAGTGGGAAGTTCACTGCAGGTCTCAAGATAGTCAAAAACTTCATTTCCTTTATATAAAGAGGTCTTATAAATCCTTAAGCAGGTAAAGGACTGAACAGGCAGAGAAGAATGGGAAGTTTCTAGAAAAAGTATATAGGAATGACCAAAAATAATATGAAACCAAAGTCAGCCCCGCTCACAACTAAATAATGATGATGATATTATTAGTGATATTTCCTTTTGACTAGCGTGTAAAATGACAAGCTGTCTCATATACTGTTGTGAGCATACACATTGGGCAACCTCTTAGGCAGCTCATTTTTGTATTATAGCACAGAATATTCACAGACAAAATGCCCTTCTATGCAAATCTCCTGTTTGGGGATTTTAATACAATATAACATTTTAGATACAGCTTCAATAAACAGTGTGTTCATACGCATGAGCTGGGGGGGAAGGATTGCCAGGGATACAGACCAAGATAGGAGGCAGATCAAGAAATTGGGACTTCAGCTAACAACTGCAAGCTATGTAACCTGATCATCAAACCCTTATGTTAATCTGAAATTTTAAACAAGAAGCAGAAATTGGAAGACTGGGCTGGAGAAGTCTTTGAAACAGTAGGCTAACAATCGAGAGAGAAATTAATGAACGAAGGAGGGTTGTGCCCTGGTATTTTGTTTCCCTCCTCCGCCTAGAATTCTTTTTTGCAAATGTGAAACCATCCAGGTAGCCCCTTCTCTCGGTCAACCTGAATTTGCTCTGCGCTCTCCAGGAGATAAAAGAAACTTACGTGTGTTAATTGAATTAAGGCTGAAATTGTTCGTTTGGCCGTGGCAAGGGTTCGTCTGTTCCGGCTCTTTTCTGTGTAATCTGCATTGTCACAGCCAAAAGTGTTGGGGGGAAGAGAGGGAGGGTGTTTTTCAAAGAACTACGTGAGGATTTAGTCACGTGCCTGCCATTCACGTCAATCACAGGTGCAGGGCAAAAATGCCTCTCCCGTTCCTGCACACACCTCTTTGAAAAAACATCCCCTCTGGTGTTGCTACCAGACTCCCCTCTACCGATACAGGATTTGGGGGCTTTGAAGTAAGTTGTGGAAATTTTGCTGCTTTCTTTGACTCCAGCAAATTGCTCCAAAATGCTTCAAACGTAAAAAAGACTAAGAAAGCTTTAGCAGCAGCTTAGGGGTGGAATCCCCTTAAGCCATTGACAGAATAGTGTGTTTCTTCTTTCAATTTTTAATTTGCGAGTTATATCTTAAGATACAGCAATGCTATCCTAGTCTTTTCTTAGAGGGAGAAAAATGAAGAGTCCATTGGGTGCAGGGTGTGGAGGACAGGGGAAAATCTCAAAGTTCTAATTCTTTGACCTTGCATTTGGGGGGAGTCCCAAAACCGCCTGCAGAGAAGTTACGTAAAAACGCGTTTTGTCCAATGTGGTGGAAAAGCATCTCCAACAGGGGTGGAGTGTTTCCAGCAGCAGTTTGCATTTGACTGGGTGTTGAGACAAGTAGGTGACTGCCAAGCCTGGAAATCCTGTAGCCCCTGCCCTCCAAGAATCGGGAGAAGACAGGACAGGAAATTCAAACCCATGACCCGCAGCCCCAGGGGTGGCAGTTCCCTTGACTGTTACTCCTTAGACAAAAGAGGTGCTTGGGTGCGCTGGTGCATTTTCTGAAAAGTTCCCCTAAGCTCTTTTCTTTTCCTAGTACGCTAAGATTGTAGCAGGTCAGGAAGAAATATGGAGTGGTGGAAATGACCACTGGAAGCTCCCTGGGCTTCACTTACCACCTCCATAAATTTAAGGCTTTGGCACAAATCAGAGGTTTTCATATTCATTTCGTTTTGTTTTGTTTCTGCAGAGGAACTGCTTTGTAAAATGCACGTTGATGGGGGATCGCTGTATAAAAGAGAAATGAGGTGCTGCCCAGGGTGGAGCTGGTTCTCCCCCCCCCCTTCTCTCTCCCTCACCCCTGCCCCCAGGGCTTTGGGCTCTGTGTAGCCCAATTTGAATCTCTTAGAGGACTCATTCTCTCCAAGGAAAATCACAGCCAGTCTTGGATATAGCCAAGGGCCACTTCCCTTGCTGGAAATGCTTAAGTATCCTCAGGCTGAGCCAACTATGTAGCTTTGTGACTTTGGGAAAGTCATTCTCACTCTCAAGATGCCTCATTTCATCTTTTAGATGGGAATGCTAGAACCGGCCTTGTGGAATTTCTTACACAGGTTAAATAAACAAGCCAGGGCCCCATCTATTAAGCGCCAGGGCCGGCTGGCTGCTCTTTTCCTCCGATGCTCAGCATTTAACAGAGAACTTGTACGGAACACAGTCCCCATACACATTCCCTGGATCAGTTTTGTGCAAGAGCCCGTGCCTACAGGCTTGCCAAGAGTGGATTCTGTTCCTATCTTCTTACTCCCTACGTTCAAGGACTTCATAACAAGAGCATAAGATCAGCTATGGTGGGACTATGTGCAGGTTGGAATCCAAATGCTGTAAAACCAGGGCCCTTCTCCTCATCCCCTCACCCACCCAGAGAGCCGGTTGTTAAACATGTGGCAGCACAGCACACCACTGCACGAGCTACCCGATGAAAACCTAGGTGGACAGAGGATTATCAAATGCGTTGCTAATGTTGCCGCCCTGACCGTGAGCACAAAAGAAGCCAAAACGTGGGAGGTTGGTGTGGGCTGGAGATGTCAAGGAAGGGTGGCAGACACGTAGAGGTCATTGGCACCTAAGAAGTGGTGATGGGATGGCCCTTCCAGGCTGTTGGGAATATAGAGTAAGAGGGGATGAGGCCAAGTTACTAGGAGAGTGGCTTTGGGGTTGGCAAGGACAAGAAGTAGAAAGCCTTGGCCAGGGCTGAGGAGGGACAGGTGGGTAGCAAGACGATTATGGAAGGCCAGGGCTGGAGGGAGAGATTAGGTCAGGCTGAGCCTTGAAGGACACTGATGGTGTCATCTCCACCGACAGCAACGGTTCCTTACTTTTCAGACATGTCCAACATGACATAAAAGCATTAACTTGCCAATGCTTAACTTGCCTTCTTAACCTCTTGAGGTGGTACGGTCTAACTAAATAGCTTCCAAAAATCTTTTGAAATTTCAAAGGAAGAGAGACCCAGAAAAGGAATGAAGTCAGGAGCAGGGCTTTGGGGGCTGTGATTTGAGGCTGACAGTAAAGGAATCCACTACCCGGTCTCTGCTGCTTCAGTCCAAGAGTCTGACTGATAGAGCATGGGACCAACCTCAGCTGTTTGTACTTGACTTGTTGGACTCTGCCCTGGGGCATCCCAGAGAACCAAGGACAGCTCCCTCTAGATTGGGGGTTTTCAACCTTGACCACCCGTGAAGGTCCCAGCACCTATACCCCAGTTCAAATCAATTCAGAAACCCTGAGACAGTACCCAGGCATCTATATATTTTTTTCAAATCTCCCCTGGGTGACTCTAATGTGCAGTGAAGGCTAAGAAACACTGCTCAAAGGCACTGGCTCTTGAACTTGGGTGCCAAAATCATAGATTGCTCAGCCCCATGCCCGGAGTTTCTGATGAAGGGAGTCTGGAGATAAGGCCTGGGAATTTACCTCTCCAGCCAGTTCCCAGATGATGCTGGAATAGAGAGCATATCTGAGCATTTGAGGAACCACTGCCCTTGGTAACTAAAGTCACATTTAGAAAACAGTCTGAGGAGTTGGTAGACCACGTCCCATCCCCAGCTCTGCACTTCCCACCCGTGTGATTTTACCCATTTGTTTAAAGCATTGAGTCTCAAGTAAAGGATATTCTTTCCCAGGGACATTTGGCAGTATCTGGAGATGTTTTGGATCATTGACAATTGGGGTAGGGGTGCCACTGGCCTCTGGTGTGTACAGACACGGAATGCACAGGCCAACCCCCAAGGCATTATCCAGCCCAGGTGTCAGTCAGGCAGAGACTGGGAAACTTTGGCTTCAAGTTTCTGGGCCTATTTTGGCTACATATGTAAAGGGGGAATAGTCAGACCTATCTTTCTAGATTGTACCTAAAACTGAATGAGATCAAATGAGGACAGTACTTCAGGCAGGAATGCTCAGTAAACAATAGTAGTTCTCAGCCTCCCAGCTGAGTCACTTAGTGACTGGAGTGAGGGGCTTGACCTCCATGGACCTGTTTCCTCACTTGTAAAACAGATGCAGGAATAGGACCAACCCTCAAAGGGTGCTTGTAAGGATTAAAGGAGGTAATCTATGTCGAGTCCCTAGAAGTGTTCAGTAAACATTATCTGCTATTATCGTTTTCCATTATATCTTTACGCATCACTCTGAAGGCTGTCTTGGAGAGTCTGAGATGCTGACTTACTACTTTTCAATTTGTAGACCTATTAAACAGGCAGGAAGACAGCTAATTTCTAGTTTTCAGGTTTCAAAGACTCACCAACAGCAGCAAGCATTGGGCAGCCTCTTAGCATTCCAGGCCGGACCCGTGGCTTAAACACTGCATGACATCTGCAGCAGGACCCCAATCGCGTGTGGCTGGTCAGAAAATCTGGTGCTTAATTTTTTGCCTGCATGTTTCCAGCCTCAGTATATGTCTGTTTTAAGAGGAAATGGTGAAATGAAATGTGGAGATGATAAAAGGCCTTTCAGACCCACCTTTCAGGAGGTAGACACGTCTCAAGGCAGTGAGGATGGCTCACCCTAGGCCTCCCCACTTTCCAGACAGAGCAGGGATTTGAAGAACCCAGGCCCGTCTGACTCCTATGCCTGGGCTATCAACCAGCCTGAGGTTCACAATGTGAGTTACAACAGGCACCCAGCAGAAGACACCAAGGACCAGCAGGGACCATCCATAGATACCTGGCCCTGCCAAGCCTCCTTTGCAGAACTGTAGCCTCAGAGGTAAAATGTCCTTTCTCTAATCTGCATGCAAAATGGATTTCAGCAACTAGATTTTATTGAGAAGCAGACTCCCCTCTTCCCCCACCCCCAACATTCGAAAACATATTGTCTTCTTTACTGTAGTTCATTTTGCTTTCTGAGGTGATTAATGAATTAAAGATGCAGCGTATTTATTCTTTTGCCTGATTACCATTCTGTAATAAATCTAAGCTCTGGAGTCTGTCGATACAAGAAGGCCAGCCTGTCTCTTTGGAAAATAAAGGTTTATACAGTAAGCTTAACTTCCAGGTCTCTGACGCAGGAGAAAATTCACCTTTACAGTCTAATTTTTATAAAAATAAGTAAAGAACTCAAATTTCAGAAGATGAGAAGGTACTTTGCATACACCTCCCTGGACATGGGAAGGCCTGTTGACCTGTAGACCTGACGCAGGAGAAAATTCACCTTTACAGTCTAATTTTTATAAAAATAAGTAAAGAACTCAAATTTCAGAAGATGAGAAGGTACTTTGCATACACCTCCCTGGACATGGGAAGGCCTGTTGACCTGTAGACTTCTATCTGTAGGTCAGATAGAAGTATGTCTCAGGAACGAAGAACATTGGGGTATTCATGGCAGTGATGGTGGGGAGGGAGGTGACATCCAGCAAGTCTGTATCCTACCCTGTTTGAGCTTAATGTCCACTTGGAATGGTGCTCTGTGTAGAGATGGGCTAATTTCTGGCTGAATGGTAGTATTCATAGAGTGAGGTTGCTGGTTTTCTATTTGGCTGATAGCTGGAAAAAGTGGTCCTAGAAGCTTTGGGCTACATGGGAGAATGGGAGTGTTCAGCACGATGGCCATAGAGACAGGTCCTTGTCCAGCTCCCACCTTGTAACTTGTTACCTGTCTGACCATGGGGAAGTTTGGTTTCTCTCCAATGGGGATTCTCAACTCTGCCCCTTAGGGTTGTTGGGAGGTTAGGCCCCCCCCTTCCCTACCCCCGCACCAAGCACAGAGAGGCGAGGCTTGGCTTTCTGAAGTCTTCACTGCCTATAATCTTCATTAAATTCACCTGTACCAAGGCAGGAAGGCTGTGTCAAAAAACCAACCAACCAACCACAAAAAACTAGGTTGCTAGTGTCATGGGTAATTTTCATTTTTTGACTTAAAAAGAACTTTTTTTTGACAAGAGGCTAAAAATAAAATAAATAAAAATCTCACTTGCCCAGCATCCTTGGTAGGTCCATTTCTCAGCTACCACTGATTAGACAGCACATGCATGCAGGTGTGTATAGGCACTCACACTAAGGCAGTCATCAAAACTCACATTGAGTTCATGATATTTTCATTCTAATATCTATCCCCAGACAGCCCAAAGATTACTTCCAAGGACTCTATAAAGTCCTCTAAGAGGTACTCAGATTCTATCCAAGCCCATTTTTCTGGGAAGAGAGTCTCTGCTTTTCTTGGGACCTCAAAAGCTTTAATAGCCAAAGAGAGTTTGGAAATCGAACTATGGGATTCCAAAAGTCTTTTCCCTCCTGGTGAGATTCCCAGTTCCACAGCCTGGTAGAAGGATTCATGGTGGAGGTTTCTCGGGGCCCTTAATATCTTACCAGGACTAAGGCAGGCCAATTAGACTCCCCTTGAGGGTTAGAACTGGCTACAGGGCTCGGTACTGCATTCTTTGACCTTGCTTACCTCCCCCTGGAAAATGGTAAGATCCTTGCTGTGGTGTAATAAGAGGATGGGGGCAGGGAGCAGGAGGCAGTGTGGACCCAATGCCTGGCCAGGCTCAACCCTCTGCAGGTGTTTGGCTCTGTTAACACAGGAAGGGTGGAGAAGATGCTGCCTGATCTCTCATGGAGCTGCCTTGCTGAACATGATTCCCTAGGCCATGCAGCAGGGAGAGCTGGAGGCCAGGCAGTGTGGTAGCTCCCCCTGCATTCCCTTACCTGACCCCTCTCACATTTTATATGCCCTTTCATAGCTATATGCTTATTTTGAGAATTAGTAGATTAATCTCTCTCCCACACATAAAGCCAGATCTATGTCCTGTTTGGATGGTGGGGGTTGTCATTATATCTCTAATGGCTGCATGTTGGCACTGAATTGGTCCCTATAGATTTATGGCTATGTACCTTTTTTAAAAAAACAAATGAGTGCATAACCTACAAAGATGTTCACCTGGCTGCGCATCCTAATAACCTATGAGTTGGTTGGGTTTTGTTTGCAGAGATCCAGGAGAGGCAGGGTGGGCCCAGGTGGATCACAACAGGGTGAATGATCTGTGGTCCGGAGTTTGCAGGATCCGCTGTCCAATCCCTGTGCTATCAGCTTCTAGCTGTGCAACATGAAGCAGGTATGTGTCCCTCTCCGAACGTCAGTTTCCTCATCTACAAAATGGGTAAAAACCCTGCCAGCCTCAGACGATTTCAGAATAGTGCTGTCAGCCTATTCTTGCCCTCATGCTAGGGCTTGTTCAGAGTCGTGGACGTTATAGATAGTTGGCAGGCTTTTTCTATAAATAACCCAGCAGTAAATACTTTAGGCTTTAGGGGCCACCTGGTTTCCTTTGCAGCTGCTGATCTCTCCTATTGACAATATGTAACTCAGTGCACCTGGACGTGTTCCGATAATGCTTTTTTCCCATTACAAAATGAGATGGTGTACCAGATGTGGCCCCCATGGACCACAGCTTTTTGCAGAAATGATATAGAGGGCTGTGCCAGGGTGTTTCGGTCTTTGGTAGCAGAAAATACGCCTCTCAAGGGTCTGAACACCTTGGCAATCGTTGTCTCGCATAAGAAGTCCCAGCCCCACGCAGGCAAGCAGGGCTGCTTATTTCCGCAGTTCAATGACGTGTGACGTAATGACGTAAGACGCAATGACGCCTGACGTCAAACCCAGGCTCCTAGGCTTTTTCGGCTCCATAGTTCTGAGGCTTCTGTTGAGAGACGCCGGAGGGTTTGAGGTGGCCGGTTCTCAAAGGAGCCCCACCAAAACTAGATGGGAGCGTGAGCACTTCTTATTCCTTTATGACAGCAAGGAGAGTTTGCCAGGGTAGACTGCCGAGCACATTTAATTGGCTGGAATTGTCACGCGGGCCTTCCCCGCCAGGTGATTAGCGATTCATCATTAACAGACTTAGCCGGGTTGGAAGCCACCACATGTGAGCTGCGGGCCCGAGGTCTGTCAGGCCGCCCCTGAGCCACACGCCTGGGCAGACGGTCCTCCGCGAAGAACGTGGGCGTGTAGCGGGGCCGTCACGTGGATGCAAGGCGGTGACACAGGTGACACGCACTTCGTCAACAGTGGAGCTTCTTCAGAATGGTGCCCCGTGGAAGGCTGCCTCTCTCCGGGAAACTGCCAGGCTCACCCCAATGTATTGTTTCTTCATGAGCCAGCATGTGCCCGGTTCGTTCCACCTCCCCTCACCTGTCTCAGGGTGGTGGCTTTGCACCTCATCCATCTGAGAACCGATTCCTCTTTCCTCCTCTCCTGCAACCAAAGAAGAACCTTCTAGGTAACAGATGCAAGAAGGGAGTCCTCCAGCAAGCAGGCTCCCTAAGACCCGGTAGTCTCCTTCCGCTTTCTCAGGAACAAAATAAAAAAGAACTGCAAAGGTGGAGAGGAGAGAGGCTGCACTGAAGGACTTTATGTGTCATTTTGCAGTGAAAGCTGCTTAGCTAGAAGCCCCAGAGGCCTGAGGGGGCGGCCTTGGTGTTGGGGGAGGGAATCCCTCTAAAGGCAAGATTGGCTTCACCTGAATTGCACTCCACCTGCCTGAAAGGTCTTTCTTGCCTTTGAAATACCTGGAATTGAGAACTCGATTAAGAAGCAACTCCAGATCTAAGGGGCTAGTTTGAGGCTTCCCAACAGCCCCAAATGATCTCAGGTGATGCTACTATGAGGAGTCTGGAGAATACTTTTTGGATATGAAAATTTATCGGGAGTAAAAGGCTTCCTACGTTCCAAGCAGAACTGCTGGGTGAGTGTAAGGAATCAGATATGATGCCTGCCTGAGAACGTCCAAGTAGTCAGACCTGTGTGTGTATGTATGTGCAGATATGTGTGCTATTTTTTTATTTCCTTATTTTTTATTTCTTCGCTTTTTTTTTTTTTTTTT
>NW_003852442.1:4914667-4983162 GCF_000181295.1 Otolemur garnettii
TTTTTTTTTTTTTTTTGGTTTGATTTTTTTGAGAGAGAGTTCCACCCTATGCCCTGAGCAGAGTGCAATGGCGTCGTAGCTCACTGCAATCTCAGACATGGGCTATGGGCATCCGGCTGCCTCAGCCTCCAGAAGGCGCTGGGATTATAGGCGTTAGCGTTGGGGGGCCCCACTGGGTTTTTCCTTATTCCCCCCCTCATTTTTTTTATGAGTCGGCTCTCGCTCTCGCTCAGGCAAGTCTCGAACTTCTGAGCTCAAGCAGTTCTCCCTTCTCAGCCTCCCACAGTGCTGGGATTACAGTCGTGAGTCATAGCGCCCAGCCTCACATGCTCTTTATTAAGAGATCTATCCAATAAGAAATGTAATATACAACCATCCACCACTAAATTTGGCTTAAAAGAAAAGAAATATAATGTGAGCCACATTTTAAAATCTTAAGTTTTCTAACAGCCGTCATTTTAAAAAGTAAAGAAACAGGTGAAATGACTTTTAAATCTAATTAATCAGAAGTCTTATATTATCAGCACATACTCGATGTGAAAATATATTAATGAGGTATTTCACAATATTTTTTTTTTGTGGCTGTCAAGTTTGAGGGGTATCTTGATTTGATGAGCCTCTAATCTAAATGCTGAATGTTCAACAAGGTTAACATAAAATAGACCAAAGCCATAAGGGTGTGCTTAAAAAAAAAAATTTATGCTGCTTCAGTTTTAAAATTTAAACATAAAGTAGTTAGAATCAAATACAACTAATAATTCATTTCCTCAGGCACAAGAGCCACGTTTCAAGTGCTCTGGAACCAGACACGGCCAGTAGCTCCCACCGTGGACAGTGCATGAAGCTCTAGAGGTTAGGAGGTACGTGAGTTATCTGGTTAAAAACTTCTACTGATGAGTTTGAGATTTGGCTTTTTCTGGTTTCTGGAAAACCCAGTGCTTTATGGATACAGTCTTCAGCTTGTAAATTCACCAGAGGATGAGCTGCCCTGTTTCTAGAGTGTACAGTGTAGTTGTGACATAGTAGACATAATAGAGATTTAATATTTGCTGATTGTGGTAGAAAAAAGGGTAAATAATCTCCTGTATGGTGGACCATTTGAATTTAAAATAAGAGGCTGGAGAATTTTTGTTTGAGTTTTACTTTTGATTTGATCTAAAAAGGGAGGTCTACTCTATTTTCTAGACCTGGGAAGGGGTCTGGATCCAGAGGGGCAAGTATGAAGGTCTTATGATCAGCTGCCAATGGTGATGTTTCCTCTTCATCTTTCACAAGGGCAGTCCTGGGGCGGAGCCCTGGAGAGTAGCTTTGTGTTGGTTGTAGGGCCCGTCCCCAAAGCATGGAGATGAATGGACAGTGCCTAACACTTGAGCCTGTAGTCTCAGCTCTTCAAATGTTGAGAAATCTGCCTCCTTAAGTCTGCGCTCAAGAGGAAGGCTGAGAAACATTCGATGGTATTGTTGGCATCCACAGTGTGAATGATGTAGAAAAATGTTTTGTGCTTTGGTTAGACAACGGGCCTTCAAGCTCATAAAAGGGACTGTCCCCCCCAAGGGCTGAGAACTGTGTCTCTAGCTCTTGGGTCCTGGAGCTGGGGAGGAAGGACACTCAGTCATTAACTCACCCCTCTGTCCATTCATTCTCCTGACCCATCACCTATGAAGAAACTGTTGTGTGAGGCAGTGGGACTTGGGGAATGTAGATGGGCCCAGAAGGAGCCTTGTCCCTGCCCACCTGCGGCTTCACAATTCATTGGTGTAGATGGATGTTACACAAATAATTCATCACAATTATTGCCAAAAACAATGAGAACAGAATGCTGTGATCTGACTTGGTCTGAATATTTGGAGTTACTATCATGTAAATGCGAGTACTTAAGGTGGGACAGGATTATGCTCTAAGAGGGAATGGGGATGGAAATGGAAAATGTTTGCCAGGCAGAGCAAGGAACGTGTTGGGAGGCTGAGGACAAGGAGGAGGTGTATGCCAGCCAGAGAACTGTTGTGAGCTTGGGGACAAATGGCTCATGTTGTATCTACCCTTAGCTCCCTCGTACCTAGGTTGGGACCTGGCATACTGTAAGCTCCTAACAGATGTTCCTAAATAAATGAAATGGAGACAAATGAAGGCACTCAGTTCCCCTGGTGAGTCCTAGCTTTGGAAGTGTCTCCCTTCAAGCCCCTAAACTCACAATCTCCTCTTTTCTCAATCTACTGGTCTTCATTCTGAACGTTGTAGAGGATTGTTCTGATTTTCTTGTGCTTTAGAGAATATTTTTTGGTTTTCTCCCCAGAATGGCATAGGTGCAATAGGGCTGCTCCCTACCTCTTTGCTGGAGGTTTGAGTTTTAAATAAACTGGCAATAGGCAGGTTAACAGGAGGAAGAGCATACACATCTTATTAACATGCAGGAAGGCATCACGCGGGATGGTAAGTGACCACCCACTAACTACGTGAGACTCAGAAGCTTTTATCTCCCATCACAGGGGAATCTGGAGGGGAATTGGGGCCATGTAGGGAGAGTAAAAGATTGTGAACAAGGAAATAGGCTTTCAGAAGAGTAGGAAGGAGCCTGTCTGTACCAGGTGCCAACTTCTCATCTCTTCCTGACTCTTGTGTGTTAATCTTCCTCAATAGATAAAATGTCCTTGGAGGGTTTTTATGACAATTAGCTTTCTTCTGGAGAATCTGCATGTAGGTGGGCCAGAGGGATTGAGGAAAAATCCCTTTGTGAATTTTATGTTTCCCAAATGCTAGAAGTCTTCAGCACACCCATGTGGCACACATAGACCTGATATTTCCCAGATAATTTCAGCATCTTCCACATATTTGCAGAAAAACAAAACAGCTCAGGTCATCTTGTATTCTTTGTTTCATTTTTGCTCTCTTGTATGTCTCTTGTCAGCGGAATGTTGGTTCCCATTTACTCGAATTGCCCAGATGGAGGCTCATACACTCGTTTCCATCTCCCTGGTCCTCTCAAGTCCTTTTGATGTTTTTGATTTAACCAACAGAATCTCCAAAGTGATGTGTGATTGCTCAGGGAATTTCAGTCAGGAAACTGCTAGGGACATAGACATAGGGCACATAGGCACACAAGGCAACAGAACCAGCACAACCCAGTCAGTGATAAGGTAGGAAATCTGCGTTCACCTTCATGCTGCCTGCCCGTCAGATAGCCAGACAATACGCTGATGTGATAGAGAGGAAGGGAAGAAACATTAGAGCCAAATAAAGCTCCATCAGCATTTTTCATTTCCATTGGCTTCTCCAATTTAGAAATGGAATCATGTTTAACATGTTAATTAGAGACAGTAATGTACAACAGTTTTTTTATGAACATCTAGTAATTTACTCTTGAAGTAAATTATAGTCAATTTATCTGTAGTGACAAGTCAATAAAACTGTAGAAGATTCAAGCTCTTTAATCGCCTGATACTTATTTCCTACTGATGGGGGGTGGGGGTGGGCAACAGGTAGGGATGTGTGCCGCTTTCAGTTCTCCAACGTGGATGGTCAGGACAATTCAAGTGGTCACCCTAACCCTAACCACTACCTGCTTTTAACCCTGGTTCGTTCTAATGAGAGTGTTTAGCACATATACAAACCTTCAGTCGCCAGAATCCAGCAGCCTCTGCGGGCCGTCTTTTTGCTGGTGCAAGCTCGGTTAATAGTTAAACCCACTCAAACCATGGTCAGTGTCCTCAGTCTCAACCCTGTGTTCACTGAGTTGTGTTGTGGTTTTTTCAAATAGCAATTAGATCAACGTCCTCCGCTCCCAGACAAACAAACAGCAAACCAGGCGAGATTGAAAAGACACACCGTGGGTAGGGGGTTTTGTGGTGTTTCTGTTGGTTGAGGAGAGAAGTTCATGTATCCAGCCAAGGATAAACGGTGAATAATTTGTTTGCTTTCAGAGAAAGGAAGCAATGGTCATCCTGTGATCATCTCTCAAAGTTAAAAATTTTTCTAAGAATCAGGAGCCCGTATTATAAGCAGGAGAACCAGGTTAAAAATCCTGTAATCACAGGGGAGATGGTTGGTGTGTTTTGTTTTCCTGGAGAAAGCCATTGGCCTCTTGAATTTAACCCCAGCTAGGAGAGATAAGACTTGGAAAGACAGAGAGTTTCTGCGTTACACAGTGGTGTGTCCATGGAGTCTGGGACTGAACTTCAACTTTTAGTGGAAATCTATCCCAGTGGTTTTCAACCTTCCTAATGCCACAACTGTTTAATACAGTTCCTCGTGTTGTGGTGACCCCCAACCATAAAATTATTTTTGTTGCTACTTCATAACTGTAATTTTGCTACTGTTATGAATCCTAATGTAAATATCTGATGTACAGGATAGTCTTAGGCAACCCCTGTGAAAAGGTTGTTTTTGTTCTGTGTGGCTTCCAGGGTCACAGCCACCCCACATGTGTTATTCTCTTTGTATAATGGAGCTGATCCATAGAGAATTTGGCCCCAATATTCTTTTCTCCCTTAAGTGACAAAATAAACAATGATAGAAAATCTGTTCTAATATTGCTTTTAATTTTAATGTAAAGTAGAGGATTGAACTATGATCATTTGAAGTGACAAATCTAATGAATGGAGTTAGCCATAGAGAAGAAAACACAACTTCGTATCACAACATTGCCTTGAATGTGAGTTGATTGAATCTCCCACCCTTCCTCCATCCCTCTTTCCTCCCTCCCTCCCTTCCTTCCTATTTTTTTCTTTTTAGTTCGTAGCTCTGGTGTTCTTTCTCAGTATAGTATAGCTCAAGCATAAATGGACACCCTCTTCACACCTTTTTCTGGCTCTTTCTGACAACAAATTGTGCTAGGAAAATGTCCTTACACCTCAAAACAACCCAACAATGTCTCTCCAGCTATAAGATGCTTTGACTGTGATGCTCTCCTATTGGCTTGCTTAATGCAGTGCTCAGGTTCCCGGTTAGGTGCCACATTCTGATACCTGGAATTGGGCAACAGAGGCCACTGGGATGCCCCTGAACCATTTCCATCACTACAGCAGACATTCACTGCCCTGCCTTGAAATGCCAGTAAGGACTTGACCTAAAAGTCACTCTCTCAGGAAGCCTTCACTCACTGTCCAAATTAGATCTTGAGCCTCAGATTTAGGGCCCCATGGTATCCACATGTCCCCTTCATAACACTCAGTTATCTGATTTTTTCTTATCCTATGTCCTTACCGCTGAGAAAATAGTAGACATATGCATGGACTGTGCATTTAATATATACTGGTTGAATAAGTAAAAAATGACACATGGTCTGTCTTTAGCATTATTAAAGGTTGATCTTACTCAGTTGTAACATAGATTGTCCCACTTCATCTTTGCAGCACCCTAAGAGTTGGCTGCTGGCTCTTAGAGGCATCGTGTCCACAATCACATAAGTGCTAAATAGCGATACAAGGCCACGGCTAGTGCCCACAACCAAAAAACCTTAGTCTCTTTGTACTCTTCATTTGGGCCGACTCTATTAGGAGTTCTATTTCTTCTCCATCATGGATAGGGCAGTTTTTGCTCCCCTCTTGCACCTGGGAGCCTGGAAAATTCTGTGACAAGATTGCTGGCAAGGAGAAGCTCATTTTCTCCTCCTCTACCCTCAAACTGCTGATCTTGGCCATTGTCTAATTTTCTCCTCCAAAAACAGAAACTTTGGGAAATTACCTTGGCAGAAAAGTCTTTCTTAGTTCTTCCCCAGCAGCCCAAGTGTCAATATAACTGGCACTAGCAATGGAATTGAATTAAAAAAAAAATCTTACTGGCTGAAATCTTTGGAAAGGAGCATTGGCCAAAAACAGCCTGTATGTGTATAAGGACGGCAGAAAACCCATAACGGAAAATCCCCAACATAGCTGGCACTGAAAGATCACTTTCTTTCTGTTCTAAGTAATGTTCTAAGCTCTTCACATGTTAAGTCCTTAAACCAATCATGTCTGTGGTTATTATGCATTATTCCCATTTTTCAGATGAGTAAAGTGAGGCACAGGGAGATAGAATCTAACATAGTCAAGATCATATAGCTGAAATGTGAACATGCCAACTGTATATAGGGTGAAAGAGACATTTTAAAAGTTTCTGCAGGGATTTAGTTTCCTAAAGTTTCTGCAGGGATCTAGTCTCCTTGCTCAACCCTTGCCCCCACAATTTCTATTAATGATTGAATTGATCACAAAATTTTACCAACTCATTCTGGAGTCTTCCATGAGATCTTTCAGCCTGTAATCTGTTTCTGAGGGTTCAGGCAGTAATAGCTTGGGTCACAGAAAGCAGAAACCCACTGTAACTATTAATAATCAATGTGCTAAACCAAATCATGGCAGATCTTGTGAACACTCAGGACATGCTTTGAGGAGAGCGCTTAAGTGGTGAAAGCTGAATAGGAATTTCTTGAGTATTCATAGGGAGATGAGTACATTGCAAAAAAGACTGGTGTATTATAATAAAAGGGCTAAGTTTATAAACTGTATTTGCTATTATTAACCAGCTTAGAGGCAGGGGTGCCATTTTGTTAGATTATACTGGTTTGTACAATCTATCAAATTTTAAAGAATTTTGCAAGATAATTGTTAAATAGACATTTTAAAATTAAGTTATATAAAATTATAACTATGCTAAATTCTAAATAAAACTAATAATATTGTCACTCCCTAATTATTTTTGCCACATTATACTATTTATGTCTTTCATGTTATTTATAATATATCTAACTATATCTGTTTGGTTGAGTGTCTCATATCCCAAATGCTTGAGACCAGAGTGTTTTGGACTTCTGATTTTTTTCAGATTGTAGAATATTTGCAATATAATTACCAGTTGAACATCCCTAATCTGAAAACCCCAAATTGAAAATACTCCAATGAGCCTCTCCTTTGACTGTCATGTCAGTACTGAAAACATTTCACTTTGGGAGTGTTTTGGATTTTGGATGTTCTGATTAGGGAAACTCAGCCTATATTTGGTGTTGTATTGGACATTTCTTCCCAATTTCTTATGATTAGTAAGTAATCACACTGGTAGCTTAAAATAAGCCAGAGTGGGAGTATTTACACCACAGAAATTGGCAAACTCTGAAAACCAGGGCTTTTTTTTCCCTCTTAGAGAGCTGGTCATTAAAGATTTAACAGCACAACACTGCTCAGAGGTAGGAAGGGACCAGGCATCAAATGGCACTGAGTGTGTTCCAGAAGTTTTAAATATAACCTATAGAATTATAGCCTTATAACTATAAGCTGTGTAAGAGTTGGTTCTTATATTAGCCTGGGGTCTTGAGAAACCAGAGCTTGAGGCAAACATTATACATTAGTCACTTCCTGGGAATTAAAATCCAGGGGTAGCATGGGTTAGGGCACAGGGAAGTGAAAGAGAGAATGGTGGAAGCAAATAGAAGGTGATACGGTACCAAGCTGGCCATTGCATCACAGCTCACAAGGAGACATAGCCACTGGTTGATTTCCATTCAGAGCCTTAAAACAGTCCTTCAGAGGGACAATTAGAGAGAGAGTTTATCTGCTAACCCCCTTCCATCCCATCACCTCTGAATCAAAAGTTCCTCTCACCAGACTTCACTCACCCATGTTTCTGAGTTGTAACCCCTGGGAAAGCCAGGTCCCACCCTGCCCTGCAGTAAGGCACTTCCTTTGAATCACAACGTGCTGAGAAGAGCCAGGGTCCTGATGGCAGCAGGATGCAGGAGCACATGGAGTCAGTGTCTGCGTGGCATCTGCCAGCAGGCGGGGAGGCTGCAAGAAACTGAGGGAGTTGTTCATTTCAGTTTTCAAATTCTAGAGTATAAAAGTCTCACTTGTACGAGTTTGTCCTGAGGTCCCTTTTCTGGGCCCATCTTGAGAATGAATTCTGGGTCTTTAGAACTGGGCCTGAGCTCAGGAATTGACCTTCTGGGTAATATCCCAAGAGACAGTGAGTCCTGCCAAAGGGCCCATTTGTAAACCTTCTCCACCTGTGTTGTGTTCCTGTCCTCTATCTTGTTACATATTTTCTGAAATGCCGATCTTTTGTAGCTTTTCCCACCAGCCTTGAAATTCCCCTAAGATAGTTTCTCTCCATCTCAGCATCTCTGCTATGGCTCATGTTCATCTACCTTCCCAGAGGGTGAGGGTCAGATTAGGAAGAAAGACTAGAGACCAGCACTCATGGAGATGGGATGCTTGAGTCAATCCCTCACTTTTTGGATCCTCGGTTTCCTCATCTGCACAACAGAGACTTCTGTGTCTACCCCACGGGTGGTTGAGAGGAAATCAAGAAATCCTTCTACTGTAATTTGTGCAGTTCCTGGCACGTAGTAAGTGATCATTGGCACTTAGCCATTGTTACTGTTTTGGCTGTTACTATTAAGCAGTGGTGAAGGTGCAAAGAAATGGAGTTCGCATCACCAAATGAAATAGAACTGCAGAGCCGTGATGTTCCCTGTCTGCCATGCTACATGCCCCTTCAAGAAGGCAGAGAAAAAACACTGAGAAATTCCTTTCTTCCTCTGGGCCTCCTCTGAGGCCTCTGGTGGTGTTGGGAGCAGAGCTGGGACCTGGCAGCTTTCTAATGGGGCTGACTTCAACCATGCTGATACATGAGCTCTGGGTGAGACGACAGGCAGTGTCGCCAAGACAATGTGCTGAGGCATCTCCTTGACAAAGATGCTTTCTGAGTGCAAGCTGACTCCAAGCTGTGTGCCTGAGCCTCCTCAAAAGAAGGCTTCTGTAACAGGAGTGGCGTAAGGTTCTAGGAGCCTCCAGGATGGGTTCACACCAGCCCCTCTTCTCAAGACCTCTGGTCTTTGACCAGGGACTCAGAGGGACCCAGCACCTCTATGGCTATTCAGCCAACTGCTGGGGCAGTGCAGACTTCTTTTATGATACAAAGAAGTCTGGAAGAAAGAGGTGGATGCTGTCCCTTGTAGACTGGCTGAGTCCTTCAGAAGAGATCCAGAGCTATTGCCAAGGCAGAGCATCAGCTTGGCAGCTGGCAATTTTTGAGTACCTACTATGTGCCAAGGCACTTAGTTTTCTTCATTTAATGTTCCTAACTCCATCAGGGGATATTAATAGCCCATTTTAGAGGTAGAGTAATCGAGTCTCGAGGTCAGCAGATTGGTAATAACAGACCCCATGTACCTATATCCGAAACATCCATGCACTTTCAACTTTCCCTCATGGAAGTGTAGGGTCCTCATCACATTTTCCTGCCATAGTCCCCAAGTGGAATTGGTGTGGCAGAGTGGTGCCTGGTAGATTGGGCTCGCAGTAGTATCAGAGTCTTACTGGTCAATATTTACTGTGTCCCAATTGAGCAACAGCCTTGAAGCTAAGTACTTTGAACTTAACCACAAGGAGGAAAAGAAATGCCTTCATGGAGGCCACAGTCAAATCCAGGTGCCAAGAACACAGAACTGGCTTCCTGGTTAGGCAGTCTATGTAATGACAACAAATGCTAAGGGTGGAGGCTGTCCTGAACACTGAGGGGTCAGCTGGGGAGAAGTGCTATTGTTGAGGGATTGAGAAAAGTGTTCCAAAGGAGACAAGACTTACCATGAGTTTATAGGAGGATAAGGAATTCCCAGGCATCCAGAGACAGAGAAGGGTTTCAGAAGTGAGAGTGGCAGGTGTAAAAAACTCAGAAAAGCAAGGATGCAGGACAGTTTCCTGGGAGCAGCCAGCATTCCCCATTGTCCCAAGAGCAGGGTGCCTCAGAGTGACTGTTTAACTGGGCAGGTAGGTCTCAGGTCTTTATACGAAGCTAAGGACTTTTTTTTTCCTACAGACATTTTGAAGGTGTATCTTCCTTAGAATGCCAGTGTATCAAAAACACAACAGCAAAGCTGTGTTGAAGCAGGAGATAGAATAAGGTAGGGTAAAGCCCAGGCCTCATAAGTCCAGGGATTGGTGAATTATTCTGTAAAGGGCTAGAGAGCAAGCATTTTTGGCTTTTCAGGCTATAATGTCTGTTGCAACCACTCAACTTTGCCACTTTACTGCAAAAGCATCCACAGATGATGTAGAAATAAATAGAAGTAGAATACATTTTACTTACGGATATTGGAGTTTGAATTTCTTATTGTTTTTATGTGACATAATGTATCATTTTTTAATTAAAATTTTTTTTAGCTCCTAGGTTATACAAGAACAAGGATCAAGTGGGGATTTGACCCAGGTGGTTGACAAAAGAGGGTTATTCAGGATAGGAGTGCAGTTTCAAGCAAGGAATTGAGGGCTTTGATTTCTGCCCCCAAACATCTTGGAGACAGAATGGTCCGCGTTCTACTCACATGTAACTGTCAGGGCCAATTTGGGAATCTCCTCAAAAAGGGGAGGGCTTGGACCCAAGTGTGGGTGAGCCCTTGTTGTTTTCCTAAGTTAACATGGAGCAGAAACTTCTGAACTAAAAGCAATTCAAGAAGAAAATGAAAGATAGAATCAGGGAATGGCCATGCAGGGACCTGTTTCAAAACTGAAAATAGTGCCGTGGGCGTCCTTTGCTCCTTGGCTTTGTGATGGAGCATGAATGCTTGTGCCTCTGACTCCAAATGGGGAGTCAGATTCTCCAGACAGTCCAGGACCAGTTGCAGACCTGGCACCTGCAAGGTTGTCTCTTCCTCGACTGATCCCTCTTTGAGTAGCAGGGGTCTCATATATGGCGGTCACTCAAAGGAGGGGTACAGGGTAAAGCCCTTGGCAGCACATTTTGGGTTTCAGTGTGGCAGCTTCTGGAAAAGACCTGTGAATAGTAGGTGTTTGTCACTCAGCACGCTGGGGACCTTGCTATCTATGGGGCCACTAGGGTCTCCAGCAGGAGCAGATCCCCTTCCACAGTGGAGAGGTTCTGAGGTGGCCCTACATGCTGTAGTTCTGGGGGTGAACTTCTGTCCAGAGCCATCTCTACCATCCCCGGGGGGCCTCTGTGTTCCTCTTCTATTTGTAATCATGTTTTGGGAACTGACATGTTGAGTGAACCTTGTATGTGCCTCACCCTTTAGAAGACTAACAGAAAGAGACTCTTCCTCTAGCCAGATGGTACAAAATCCTACCCAGCCCAACTGGGTGATAGCAGGTGGTGAGATTGGCAATGGTGGGGTGTGAGAAGGCACAAAGGATGGGGGGTTGTTCCAGGCTATGGTTCCTCACAAGCATGAGGGGGATGCCTTTTGTTGGGCACGGCCCCTTGCTCACTTCATTCTGTCCACTTTGGGGGAGATGATGCCCGGATAGTGTCTGCAGTATCCTAGGGAGTGTCCATCTCTGTGGGTTGCATGGTGAGCTGCCTCAGATTGGGATCTGGAAGGTTCCACCAATGGGAGGCATCAGAGAGCTGGGAGTAATGGTGAGTCGGCTGACACAGTGGGTAGAGGGGAGCAGAGGCTAAACTAGAAAGTGGTGTGCTGAACCCAGAGTTGTGCACTCCCAGACACACACTCTCTCTCTCTATCTCTCGCTCTCTCTAACTATCTCTGGCTCTCCCCCCTAATCCTTATCTGAGGGTGGCCTTTTCCCTAAATCCCCTGAAAAATCTTCATTATTGCCTCTCTTTTCCTCCCTTTTCTCCTGACATTATTCCCTTGGTCATAATATTAATAGTTGCATTTGATAAATGGTCCCCCATTCATCAAGCCAGGGTATCTACCAACCACCCTGACATGTGAGTTTCCCCTCCTGGACACAGGACATTCTCCATTGCTTTCTTTGACCTCACGAGGCTACTCTGCTCAATGATCTGATGCATCACAAACACTTTGCATGAGGCTCTGCAGAGCCAGCAGGGGACAAAGGGTCTCTACCCCTGTCTTCATGGAGTTTCAGAGATTGGGAGGCAGTGTGACCTCATGAAGAAGTTGGTGTGGCTGGAATGGATGAAGATGCAAGATCAGCAAAGGAAAGGAGCTTCTCTGGCCTCAGTTTATGCTGCCACCAATGTAGAACAGATCACCCATGCAGAGGGACCCAGCTAATGGCAACTTAAGCCCCTGAAATGGAACCAGCTACTTTGCAATCATTTTCTGAGATCCTTCTTGATTGATGGAGTGATCACATTCCAGTGCACAGTCTGGACATGGCATTTCATCCACAGATTCAATATCAGAGGGGACTGTGGTCTTTGGCCCTCTGGGTTGGCGGAATTCAAGGCTGCTAGGGGAAGGAGATTTGGCTTTCCTGCCAAGACTTTGTCAGGACACTTTTTTAGATTCTGCAAGATGACCCAAATTGGTGTCAGGCTTCAGACAGACAAAATGGAACCAAAGGGGATCATTTTCAGGGGAGTGTCAAACTGAAAAGGAGGTTTCCACACTGGGGATGTGGCCAGTGTAATTGAAGCTGGGCTGCACTGGCCATGCCAAGGGCTGGGCAGAGAATCGATGCAGTTCAGTCTTTGCTGAAACCACACAAGTTCCTCACCTTGAATTTGACATAAGTGACCTGCAGTTGTGGAGCAACTTAGAGCTGCAGAGTGCTCTTACAGACAGTATCTCAGAGCTTTCTTATGGCACCAAAGGCAGTAGGCTGTGCTACAGAGTGGCCCAGCCCCAGCCTGGGATGGACCTGGGGCTGGCAGTTCTGCCTTTCCATCAGTTTACCCAGATGGAAACAGGATGTTCTCAATAGCATAGACCCATAGGGCTACCCTGCTCAATGAGCCGATGCATCAATACACACTTTGTGCATCACGACTGCTCAGCAAATGCCACCAGGGACTCTGTTGTTTATCATTGAGATTCTTCATTTTTTGTGTTTTGTTTCTCAGATTAAGAGTACAAACTATGGCTTGGCACCTGTGGCTCAAGTGGCTAAGGCACCAGCTACATACACCTAAGGTGGCAGGTTCAAATCCAGCCTGGGCCTTCCAAACAACAATGACAGCTGCAACCAAAAAATAGCCGGGCGTTGTGGCGAGCACCTGTGGTCCCAGTTACTTGGGAGGCTGAAGCAGGAGACTCGCTTGAGCCCAGGAGTTGGAGGTTGCTGTGAGCGTGATGCCTTGACACTCTACCCAGGGGGATAACTTGAGGCCCTGTCTCAAAAAAAAAAAAAAGAGTACAAACTATTAGGTCATAATGTTTGTGTTCGTTAGGTAGAGTCCCTGTTGTAGTTATGTCCCACACCCAAGAGGTGTGCTATATACCTTTACATTGTGCCCATTAACTGGAAGCAACCAACCCCTCTCCCTGCCTCTTTCTATCTCCTCTTCCCTTCCCTTCTCCCCTCCCCCCCCAATTTGAATTGAGTTTTTCTCTCATGTGGGCATGCATTATTTTATCTACTGACTTCATATTAGTATTGAACCTTGGATACTTGCTTTTCCAGTCTTAGGATGGTTTACTAAGGAGAATGTGTTTCGACTCCATTCAGGTTAATAGAAAAGATGTAAAATCCCCATCATTTTTAATAGCTAAATAAGTGTTCCATGGTATACATATATCACAGTTTGTTAATCCATTCCTGGGTTGATGGGCATTTAAGTTGTTTCCACACCTAGGTAATTGTAAATTGAGCGGCGATAAACAATCTAGTGCAAATGTCCTTATGATTCTTCTGGGTAGATGCCTAGTAATGGGATTGCAGGATCAAATGGAAGGTCTATTTTGAGTTCTTTGAGGATTCTCCATAGTTCTTTCCAAAGAGGCTGTATTAGTTTGCAGTCCACTAACTTCGAGATCCTTTGAAACAGATCTCAGGAGCTACCACCTCCCAAGTGCTGGGCTCAGCACTTTACACACATTAGCTCATTTAATCCTTAAAACTACCTTGCAAGGGATAGTTAAAGGATATTGTAAAACAATATATTTGTTTTATAGGTGAAGAAACTAGACTGAAAGAGTGTTTGTCTAGAGCAGGGAGGAAATAATGATTTCTTTTCTATAAAAAGAATAATGCCTATTAATATAGAAGATGCCATCATTCCAGACACACTGACAAGGAGTTAGTGAACATCCTTCTTGTCCAAGGAGGCTTCAGGAATGTGGACAAGAGGACACATGGCTCTGAGCTCTCTGGTTCCCAGACCCTTAGCCCTAGACTCACCGACTCTGCCATGCTGATGGCAACCTTCTGGTGTACCTGCCACCCTCCCTTCGCTGGGGCCCCTAGTGTCCCAAGGTCCTGCTGTATGTACTGTCATGCCTCATGTGTCTCATGGGTAGGTATCTGGTGGCCATTGTCTCCTTGTGGAAGTCTGTCCAGAAGTTCCAAGGAAGAGAGAAGGCACAGAGAACACAATGGATCTATTAAAGTAAAACATTTTCCAGAATGATACAAGAGTCTCCATAATCAATACCATCCATGTAGCAACAGCCTAATTAATGGTCATGGGAGATGGCATACCAGAATCTTTCTTGTGGAATTGTTTTCTAATGCATCTATAAACCCAGAGATTGATGACCAGCCGATGTGCACCACCCCCAACCCCTCTCCCACACACAACGCTGTTTTTACCTTGTTACGTCTTAAGCTTCTTTTCTCTCTGAATCTGAGGTATGAGTAATTCATTATAAAATTGGACTTTATGGTTTGTTTATGTTGATTCCTATTACAGAATAAATGACTACCTGGAGTTAAAAAAAAAAAGCCTAATGAAAAAAACAGACATCAATCAAGAACATTTATGAATACAGACTTTAAACATCTATACTTAGAAATATATATGATATTTAGAAATAGATCTGAAGACTTATGTAATGTGTTTTAATCAAATCTTGAAGAGAAATTGACCAATAAATCAAATCTTGAAAAGAAATTGGCCAATAAATCAAATTTGGAAAGAAAGTGACAGATAAATCAAATCCAAAATAGAAAACAACCTCTCTGTCAAACCATACTATGTTTATTAACACAACTGATCTCAGGTTTTTGTGAACCTGTTTCTTTGCTGAGCTAGCAAGTTAAGAATTTACTGAAGAAACAAAGTACATATGCCATTATATTTCTCACACACACACATATAAACCAAAATGGTGAGTCTGGGATGAAGGAGATGGGGAGAGATCAGTCATAGGCAATCACCTTTTACATGATTTCTGCCATATAATGTCTTAAGTATAGAGCATTCTATACTTAATAGCACAGGCCTTTAAGATATCAACTACTGAACTTCTGATCCAAGGTAGATCTGGTGAATCTTAAATAATCTTTCACAGTGAATCAGGCTTTGTCAATTCCGGAGGGAGCTATTTTTGCATCTGCATAGCAATACACAGACGATATTTCAGTGGCTTTAAAGTTAATTTTTATGAGTTTCTGCAGAGATATTTTTGAGTGTGCATTCTGAATCAAGTGTGTGTGTGTATGTGTATAAATTTGGATACTTGAATGGACTTAGAATACAGTTTAATATTTAAGTGAGTCTTCAATGAACTGATTTTGTGAGTGTGTGTATATGTGAGAAGGTGTGTATGTGTGGGGTGAGTGTATAGACGTATGTGTGTAGGGGTGTTCATGTCTTGATGGGTGTGTGTGTTTCCAGGTATATGTGTGTGTGAAGGTGAGTGCATAAGTGCATGTGTGGAGGGCTGTGTGCTGTAGTCCTAGTGTGCGTGTGTAGGTTTGGGAGCAGAGGATGCTTCTGTATCTGCAAGCCCATCTATTCACCATCAGAGCCATTGTCTTTCCGACAATGCTGGATACATACACCTGATTTCAGAAAGGAAGTTTTCAAAGAAAAAGCTGGTATTCATGTCCCACGACCATGTGTGTCCTGCACTTCCCATCATAGACATGAATTAACACTTTCTGTGTCATCACCCTCAGACATGCACGTGCCATGTTGTCAAATCGTACGTCCCAAGATCTGTTACAGAAAATTATGCTCACTACACCTAGATTCCTCCTTGATTGTATCCAGTTCATAAACATGTCATACAAGCCCATTGTTCCCACTGCAGTTGTCAATAACAATGCTACTCCTTGGTTGGTCTCTGGGTTAAGTGCTTTGTGTGCCTTTTATCTTTGGACCACACAAATGCAAATGAGCCAGGTGCTCTTATTTTCCCCATTTTATAGAGGAAGAAACTGAGGCAGAAAGAGTAAATAAGCTCCTTGCCTCACTATGGGCCAGAGCCCATCTGAGCCCAGTATAAGGCAATGTTTTTTGACATTTTTGATCTGGCAAACTTGAACCTATAATTATGGCAGATTTGGGAATGTCTGCCATTTTCTATTAGAATCACTGCTTTTCTTTCCCCATGGTTTATGAAAGTTAAAGTTCTGCATCAGAGCCAGCTTTGTGGGCATGCGATGTATGCAGTTAAAGAGTCCCATGCTGGATTTCAAGCTCTGCTGTCCCTTTCTTAGTACTTTTTGAGCAAAGGGACTTCAGCGGCACACTTAAATTATGTTGATCAAAAAAAGAGAGAGTCAAAAGAATATGCTTTCTGTGCTTTGAACTTCTTTTGAAAATAATTTAATTAGTGATCTTTAAAAATTTTCCTGGCCCACCTAAGATCCTCTCAAGTCACACTGGTTGAAAATCACTGGTATAAGTGACAGTGTTCGTAACTAGTTTCTTCTTTCTTCAGAAACAGAGTTAACGTGTCCTGATATAAGCCAAATTATATCTCTTAACATCATCATGTTCTTATATGAAATGGAATCGTTATAATTTTTAGAATTTTATGTACATATAGAGTCCCCTGCTTTGAATATTAATAACGGTCTTATTACTCCTACATTTTCTAACATGCCAAAACTTTCTATACCTTTTCCCATCCCAAGTCACCCACCCCATACAGAAAATAGTGAAAATTAGGGTATATGATGAGAAAGCTCATTCTCTAAGTAGTTTAAGTATTAAGTCTATAACAGCCCACTCTGAGAAGGAAAAATAATTGTCACTGTTTCAATTGGGTTACCAAGCAACAACAATTAAAATGAGATGACTTGGTAAATTCCTATCTTCCCTTGAATGTATTAACAAACTGTGGCACATGTATACCATGGAGTACTATTCAGCCATAAGAAAAGTTGAATGTTTATGTTTACCTTGATGGAGTTATAACACATTCTTCTTAGTAAAGTATCTGAAAAATGGGGAAAAAAAATCCAGTATACTCAATACTAATAATAAACCAATATATAAACAATTACATGTCCACATGATAAAACACAAATACAGCTAGCAAGGAGGAGGGAAGAGGAGGGGAGGGACGGAGAGAGGGAGGACAATTGGTGGGATCTCACCTAATGTGCACGTTGTGAGGGTGTTCAGCACACCCCCTGGGTAAAGGGCTCACTTACAATTAGAATTTACCTCAGAAGTGAAAACAATGTAACCTAAAAATTTGCACCCTCATATGAAGTTAAATAAACAAAATAAAATGGGATGACTTGGGTTTTGTAAGGTGCTCATGGACATGAAATCACAATGATAGGACTCTTCCATCCTTCAATGAAGGAAATCCAATGTTAGAGCTCCATCCAATCTTTTTAAATATTTGGTGATGTTGGTAGCATTTGTACCAAATTATATTTTTCTCCAATGAAGTGGTAGCTTTATTTTATTTTTATTCTTTTTTAATTGACAAAAAATTATGTATGTATGGTGCACAGTATGTTTTAAAGTATATTGACATTGTGAAATGGCTAATTAATCTAGTTAATCAGTTAAAATAATGAATATATACCTCATGTGCTTATCTTTTGGTAGTGAGAATACTTAAAATCTACTCTATAGGAAAGTTCCAATTATAGAATACCTTGTTGTCAAGTACAGGCACTATGTGGTACAATAGACCTCTTCAATTTCTCCCTCCTATCTAAGTGACATGGTGTGTCCTTTGACCAGTATCTCCCCAGCCCTCTACCCCGTGACCTCCGGTAACCACCATTTTATTTTCTGCTTTTGTGAACATACCAAATTTTAAAATAAGTTACTTTGACATGCTTTAGACTTAATGAGATCAAAGATAGACCAAAAAAAAAAAAAAAAAAAAAAGATGCTTGAGGGGTTGAGGTTGCAGAGATACTTTCCCAAAAATAAATAAATAACAACAGATTTTAGAATGTCCATTTTTCTGTGAAAAGTTAAAAGTTCTGCCACAGAGCCAGCTTTGTGGGCATGTGATATGCGCAGTAGCACAAGGCTCAGTGCTCAGAAGAGCCCCACACTTGTTTCCAGGCACTATTATCCCCTCATTAAAATTCTTAATACTTTTTGAGCAAGGGGCCTTGTGTTATCATTTTGCAGTGGGGCCCCTCATTTATGGCGCCAGTCCAGTTGTACATCCTCCCCAAATGTATACACTGCCTGTCTTCTCCAAGTTCAACTTGCTGGCAGCTAGGATCCAAAATTGCTCCCAGCTTTCTGGTATACCTTGTAATGTGTGTGTTGCCCTTTCTCCTTTTTTCTCCCACCTTGATTTAAGGGTACAATTTAATACCATGGTTGGAAAGACTAGCAAGGACCATTTATTGACATGTAATATTCCAGGAATCAAGAATGAAAACAAACAACAAAAATGCATACCACATGGCCTCTTGGGAGTTGATGAAGGGCACAGTCTTGCCCTGAGGGAGCCAGTGTCCCTGGCCCATGGTTGTTTGGAGTTTTTGCAGAACCACCTTCCACTTTTATGAGGCTCACATAAGCGATGGCCACATGTGGGAAATGGTGTGTGAGCATTCTTCTCCTGTTACTAGGGTAGCCCCTCTTTCTGTGATTTCAAGATGGCCATTTTTTGAGTAGCAATAGTATAATACTAATATATTTATAAATGTAAATAATATATGAACTAGTATTTTCATATTTGTCTTTGCCTATTGATACATAAGTTTGTTATAGGAAAAGGAATGATGGAATATTATTTAGGAAAATAAAATTTTGCAATCGCTCAGAATCCCCTTAATGTCTACATCAAGGCCAGCCATTAAAACTTTCTCCTGTGATGGAATGCTCTAGCTCTGTGCTATGCATTACAGTAGCCACCTATACCTGCTGTGTGTGACGATCGAGCACTTGAAAATGAGGCTAGTGTGTCAGGGAACTGAAGGTTTAATCATATCTCATTTTTATGAATTTAAATTTAAATGGGCTTGTAAGACTAGTTCCTACCGTATTGAACAGCATGACTCTAAATAATGATTTCTCTTATTTTTGTGTATGTTCTTTTATTAAATATTCAGGCTTTTTTCCTCCCAGAGTTGACCACATCTTGCTGCCTGCTGTGTGGCTTCTTAAAACTTCCCTTTCCCTTTTCTCATCTTTTAGTCCAAGAGTGAATTTGGGGAAGGTCTCTTGCCATCTAGTTCCCTATGTATAAGAAAAGGGGGTCTGGGAATTGCTCAGCTCCACTGAGACTTGGTGCACATTTAGGAGTGTTATTCCCAAAGGTGGGGGTTTGGAAAAAGGCCTGATTCAGCGGTTGTGCTTCTCTGTCCTGCCCATGGGACGCCATGGGATGGTGGGAGTGCCTGCCACTTGGTGATCATCCAACATTACCAAGCAGCCACTGTGTGTCTGCCCCGGGCACCTCCTGTGAACAGCTCTTGGAGTCTCAGCATTAAGCCCTCTGTGCAGATGCCCTTCCCGTTTTACACGAGATAAATGAGAACCTGGAATTGGCCAGGGTTGTGTTGCTTGCATGTTGCATGGCTGGGGGAGGGGACCCCAGTACCCTGTGAATCTGAGTCCCTTCTTGTTTCCATGCTTATCTGTCTCCCAGATACTGGGGAATAGTCCTGACAGCCACAGGTAGCACGTTGGGGCTGCCTTTGTGCCTCATCCTTTTAAAAGCCTGAGAAGAATCTGCCTTTCTCCTGTTGTCAGCGTTTTTGACGTCACCAACCTAAGCGACTTTGTTTAGTGAAACACAAAATTCTCCATGACACAGTTCTGCTTTTAAAACACCTAAATTTTTTTTCACTGATTTTCATTGTTTATGTGGTTGTGAGATAGAAATGGAGAGAGGAGTACACAACTGCACATATGCACGCATGTGCACACACACAATCTCCATGTCTCATGTGGCGGGATAATTTTCTAAGAGGGCTTGGCAGATTATGAGATAAAGGCCACCCAGAGTCTAAATTACATGGAGACCAACCACATCAAAATTCCTTTCTTAAAGTCTGTCGTGATCTACTTGCCACGGTCACTGAAGATTGGCCCGGGCCAGGGGCAGAGCCATGGCGTTGAGGTAGGAGCCCCAAAGGGGAAGGAAGCGAATCCCTCCCAACCCAGGAAACCCAGTTCACCCACCATAGCACAAGGCCCAGAAAGTCCAAGCTTGCAAGATTCTCCGGTCCAGGATCAGCTTTGCCAAGGTCATCAGATCTGGCCGCTGCGTACGCGGCTGGAGAGCAGCGGGGAGGAAGAGTGGTTCCCTCTTTTTCTTGCTTCCCTTTGTTTTCCAGGGCCCTCAGCGAGGTCTAGGGGTGGGAAGGTGATGTGTTTTGGAGCCTCGCCATAGCCTTGTCCCTGGGGCCCCTGACCCTTGGTGCTCGGGAGACACCAGCCTGGAAGGTGTCCTTGACTCTATCTAATCCAGCAGGCACTTAGGCACCACATGGGCTGGTTCAAAAATAACCCATACGGAAGAGGGGGTGCCTTGGGGACACCAGGCCTGCTAGCGAGAGGTCCTGCAGTGCCAGAAGTTGCTTTCCTGTTTGTGTTCGAGCCCTGAGGCCCTGCGACACTCACTTGGCCTTTCTGCTTCCTCCTCCCAGAGAAGCTCCCATTTGCTCCCCTCTTGGGCTGCAGGCTGCTTGGGGTCACCTCAGGAGCACAGCATCCCAGCAAGGGCCTGCACCTGCTCCTGAATCCTCCCTAGGAGGGGGAGAGAATTGCCACCAGAGACTTCCATGCTGGAGTCAGGAAAATTTGGGTGAACCAGCTTAGCTTCTTATTCCAAGACCTACCTCCTCCCACAAGGAGACTGAGAGATGCCAGCATCCGATCCAGTAGCTAAGCTGATGACAAGAGCCCTGGTGGCACTCTGTCTGAATTAGGGCCTTGTCTGGGTGTGAACTTGAGCATAACAGTGCATCACCCTGACCCTCAATTTCCTTATCCTTTAACTCCTGTGTGTAGCATTTGGGGGGGGGGGAGTGGTACTAACGTGCATAGTGTCCACACTGAGGCCTGACGTAGACGCCCTCAGTCCTCTGCATTACCGCTTCACTCAACAAGGGGTTGGGTTACGGGTACAAATATTTTCTGCACTGACAGGTGCATAGTCTGACAGTTGCAAGAGGACTTTTGAAGGTGATGAAACGGTATAACTCAAATCATGATTATTTCCCCTAATTCTGGAATGTGTTGTTGCCGTAAATGCACAACATAGAGGATAGTCAGTAGTAGTCGGTGGTTAAAGTAGCAGCAGTAGTGGTTGTAATGTTAGCAGCAGCAGCAATGGCAGGAATAGTAGTTGCGAAGGCAGCAACAGCAGCAGTAGCAGCGGCAGCGTGATACACCGACAGTGTGAAAAGGAGCACCATAGCAACAGTACTGGCGGTAATACGATAGTAGCAGAGGCGACCATTGTAGCAGTGACAGTAGTGACAGTAACTAGCAGTATTTAACCTTGATTGTGCGCTGTGGCAGACACTGGCAAACTCCTTCATGGGCCAATTCCTTTGCTTCTGCCAATAATCCCCAGATAGCTGCTGTTCCCCACCTGTAACAGAAGAGCATAAATGCTCATATTTGGGTGCTGTTTCCTTCCAACCAGTGCTGGAAGCACATCTATGTCGTCTACCTACCTCACTAGACCTTCACAAGGTCACGGGACACAGACACTCAGCAAGGAGGCCTGGCTTCCAGCAAGTCGCCCAGGGCAATGGGCATCTGTTGAAGAGGAGCAGGGTGGGATGCAGATGGGAACCCCACAAGAAGCTTCCAGCCCTCAGCTGGTCTTTTGGTGTGTGAATTCCCTTGTATTCGGAGCAACTGATTTCACTGGGGGGCCCAGTGGCTGATGGATTGGTATCAGGATTGCTTGGTTCTCATGGCTCTGCTGGGAGCCAGTGCAGCCAGAGCTCAGGGTCTCCAGGGAAGCAGAGCTGTAATTATATCTTTACTATGAATTCTACAGAGCTGATTATATCTGTGGTATGAATTGTAATAAATTGGAGTTATAAGGCAGTGTGGTGTTCCCTCCTCAGTCTCCAGCGCCTCACCTGTCTGATAATCCCACTTCATTCCCAAACTACCTCTAGTCTGCCACCTGCCTCGTGGCAACAAGTCGCTAAGATGACCATCCCATTGGCAGTCACTCCACAACCTCAGTCTCAAGTCCTCTCTTTAGCAGTAACAGCTTACAATCAGAGACTCAGCAGAGACTTATCTGTCCATATTTGCTTTAAAATATACCTTTTATTATAGAAATAGCCTAATATTTAAAGAAGAGGATAAATAATAAACTGAAATTGCTCATAATTTCATCATCACTGTTACTACTTTGCAGAATATTGTAGCCTGCATATTTTTGAGTGTTTTACAAGATTGATAATCATATGTTACTTATGTGGGTATATAGCCTATATTTTGCCACCTAGCACTAATTCACTATCATCCAAAGATTATTTTTGAAAGGCTACATTTTTAATCATAAATCTTTATTTTTTTATTATAGGTAACACTATGCCAAACATCTCCATACGTGAATCTTTGAATCTCTGATTATATCTGTAGTATGTATTCTAATAAATGGGATCGTATATTAAAATATGATTTTAAAACTCAATATTAAAAGAAAATTGCTTTTTAGAAAGATTAAATTAGCTTTACCACCACAGATACCATAGAAGATACCCAGTTTCACCATAACTGCCTTATATAAACTATTCATTTCATAGACCTTTGATAGCCAAATACAATGATCCATACTGTTTAAATACCTTGTGTTTATATCTTTATACTCAAACATTTTCCCATATTTTAATTTACAGCTATTTTTATTTCTCCTCCTTTGAATTATCTGGGTTTTTTTTTTCTATCTTTACCTTGTTTTCCATGACTACAGGTGTTTGCCTTCGTGAATTTTCATAACTCTGCATCTTGTGTATTAACCCTTTGTCGTATTTGTGACAGAATTTCTTTCATACTGATCTATTACCTTTCAATTATATTTGTATTTGTACATGCATAATATTTAGTTTGTAGATGAAATTTATTCAAGTTTAAAATAGTCTTTCTTGCGTCTTTAGATTTTCCTTTGATGCCTTAATTCTTCACTTACACCGTCTTTATTTTTGTGATTTTTGTGTGTGACATTTAAATCTTCAAGGCATCTAGAATTTATGTTAGTATTTAATATGAGATGCTAACTTAATTTTTTTTAAATAACGCAATTTTTAACAGAATTTGTCAACAGCATCTTCCTTTCTTCAGTGGTTTAGATGCATCTTTTATTGTGTTTTAACTACACACACACGCACAGCTGTTTCACTTCCTTGATCTATTTATTTGTTGATGCTTATAACAAGACAAAACTGTTTTGTAAAAGAGTAAAATTTATTATGATAAATTTTAATATCTGCCAGAGTGATCATCCTTGTCAATCTTCTTTTTCAAAATCTCCTTTAAAGTTAAAAGGTAAAATAATGCCTCTTAATTATTTTTCCTCTTAGCATAGTATATAGAATAGAATTCACCCTGTACAGCCAGACAGATAAGGACTTAAATTCTGACTTTGAGATTGTACACTGAAGGACAGAGTTACTTTATTCACCGAGATGTAGTTTACTCACCTGTGAAATGGGAGCAAGATAGTATCCTTGTCACATGGGTGCCACAGAAACCTACTTCAAGTCAGGAATCCAGGGCCTGAAATATAGAAGGTGCTCAATCAATGGGGACTGTCACTCTGAGGTTCAGAGGTTTCACATTCTATCCCTGACCTCATCTGATGCAGTAAAAAGATGCCACCTGTCTCACTGGCACCCAAGGCCCCTGGGCTTGAATTTTGCTGCTTTGACATTTCAAGGTGGTGGAGCTTGTGGCATCTGAAGAATTTCTGGGAGCCATCTGTTCTCAAGTCCATGGGCAGCAAACAACACCCAGTTTCTAGCTGAAAAGACTGATGGGGTAAGGAGAGCTGTAGAACAAAATCTGAGCCAGAGTGACATCCATCTATGGCCAGGTTCAGTCAGAAACATAAGGAAGAGTCTGGACCAGACGACCAGACCCACTGATATAACAGCTGCATGACCTGGGTAAGCCACTTACCTGTTCTAAGTGCCAGCGTCCTCAGCTATAGACTGGGCATTGTGGTAATGCCTTTATTTTAGAATTCTTGTGAGATGTAAACTTTGAATGCAAAACACTCACCAAAATGCCTGGCACAGTGGGTACTCAGTGGCTAGTGGAGGCCAGTGACGATGATGCTGTTATCAAGCATCAATGTGCATCTGGCTGTACCGTTAGCACAACCTCACAGAGGAGCGCCAGGAAACTCTGTGGTGAAACAGCATGTTTGAGTGTGGCTCTATGCTGCCTCAGAGCAGATTTGAGCTGGGAATAGATTCACCAAATGACCCACTTTATCATTCAATAAAATGTGCTGATTTGGCAAGTTGAGAGCACGGCCTTCCCAGGATCTTATGAATGTGCAGACGTGGTAAGCCTCTGGGTACATGCAAATGCATGCGCGCACACACACACACGGACATACACCATGGAGATGCCTGTGCACACACACACATGCACACACACCATGGAGATGCCTGCTGCATGCATCTAACTCTGAATTACACACAGAAGGTATTTCAACCAACATCCTGTCATGGAATGCAGTCATTGCTTGGTATCTGTGGGGGCTGGTTTCAGAGCCCCCACCATACCCAAATCCTTGAATGCTGAATTCCCTTGTATAAAGTAGTGTAGCATTTGCTTATAACCTGCACACGTCCTCCTATATACCTTAAACCATCCCTGGATTACTTGTAATGAGGAATACAATGTGACTGTTACATAAATAGTTGTTCTACTTATTGTTTGGGGATAAAGACAAGAAAAAGAAGTCTGTGCATGTTCAGTACAGATGCAAGGGTCCTTTTCCTTTTTCCTGAATATTTTTGAATTGCAGTTGGCTGAACCCATGGGTGCAGAGTCCACAGCCATGGAAGGACGACTGTGTGTACCTTTTGTGGCTGTTGTTGTTGACTGGTAGAATTTGGCAGGGAATTCCGTGATCTAGAATTTCACAGACTGTGCCTGGGCCAAAGTTTTATAAAAAGCATATTGGCTACCAGAGTTGAAAATCACTGCCTCACATCTACATCTTGTTGAATATAGCATTAGGGTAGTGAAGTCTTGTTTTTTTGAGCCAGAGCCTCACTTTGTCACCCTTGGTAGAATGCCATAGGATTGTAGCTCACAGCAACTTCAGAGTCCTGGCCTCAAGAGATCTTCCAGCCTCAGCCTCCTGAATAACTGAAACTACAGGTGGCTACCACCACACTCAGCTAGTTTTCCTATTTTTAGCAGATATAGGCTCTCACTCTTGCTCAGACTGGTCTTAAACTCCTGAGCTCCACCCACCTCAGCCTCCCAGAGTGCTGAGATTACAGGTGTGAACCACCACACCCAGCTGGAATGTGAAGCTTTATAGCTAGAAAACGTTTCTCTTTATCTTTCCTATTGATCCATTCGTCTACTTATCTGGTAAGCTTTTATTGAGCACCTATAGTATACAAAAGATGAATTGGACATAATCCTGTTTCCAGAACTACTGCCAACTGTGGGAGAGAGGTTTACCAGCAGATAATGAATATACACCTCTATCCTCACATGGAGCTCTCACACAGGGATGTAACAAAGTTAAAAAGGAGCGCCTGATGCTGTCGCCAACCCTTTAAGATCAATGCATATTATATTTAAATGTATAATCAGTATTACTATTTCCTAGTATTTCTAGCCCTTTTTCCCTTCCTGGACTGAAAGATATTTCTATATACATCTTGACCACATCAGATGATCCTGTAACTTGCTGTGAGTAATAAAATATGAGCAAAAGTGACCAGTGTGATTTCTGGGTGGAAGCCTTTAAGAGTTAGTGTAGGATTGTCCAAGCTGTCATCCCCTGCTCTGGAAAACTAGGAAGGCACACGTTACGAGGATAGCATCATACAATGTGGTACCACCAACAGTCAGAGTCTCTGAGTAACCTACGATGTGAAAAGCAACCTCGGCCCCTGCAGGCCTGCATTAGAAGTTTAGTGTGAACAAGAAGTAAAGCTTGGCTGCTTAAAGCCACTGAGATTTGGGGATTGATTGTTAGAGTTAAATAGAAGTTGCAGAGCCTCACCTGTAGATCCTGGCTGATCCAAAATGCAAAATTGAAGAAGTAACTTTTTTCTAAGGGGGTCAAGGAAAACCTCATCAAAGAGGGTCAGAATCTTTGAGCAGGCAAGAGTGGACGTTCCACAGGAGTAGTTCACCTCGTCTTCAAAGCAAGCTTATGAATGACATGGTGTGTTTGCAATGGTTGTCATCACCACCAACTAATGCAGGAATTAAGCTTGAGGGCTAGTGAAGTTAAGAAGTTAGCCTACGCTGTCCGGAGAAGAAGCTGAGCTCAAATGTTGCATTTTTTCCCTTCAATCCCCTTCATTTGCCTCTACATCTAGGCCCCATATTGACAATACCCTGAAAAGGAAGTGGCTGGTGACAGGTCACAGTTTTTAAGGTAGAAGCTATTGTCATAACGCTATAAATCATAAGTTTAGGGGGGCAACAGGATGTTGCGTGTAATTCAGACATGTGTGGCTAATAAGTTAGCTTTGTGGCACTGCATTCCTGGGCAGTGTCCTGCCACTTTTTAGAGACCCTGTGCCTCTTAAATTCAGATGTCCTGCTGGCATGAATCCTTTATCTGTAAGAACAAAACCACAGGGTCACCCAGTGAGATAAAGAGGGACCCAGGAAGAGCAAGAACGAGAAGCATGCCAGGCACCTAATGTTTTTGTTTTCAACTAAGAGGCAAAAATGACAATAAAATACATTCAAATTCTGTTTTCATTGGAAGGAGTAAAACAAACTCATCCTCAACTTCAGGGGGCAGGAATAAAATCTTGCCTGTCCCCAGGCTGCGATTGTGAATGGCCAGCTTTGGGCCAGTCCCCTGTCCACGGAGATTCAGGGAGTGTGGTTTACAATATAACTGCACCCGAAGGGCTCTGGGAAGATTAGCTTGTAAGTCAGGTGACTGTGAGGCCTCCAGGTGAGCCAAGAGGCGGGTGTACAACATGGAGGGTGTGAGTTTCCCCTGTCAGGGCACTTCTGTCCCTTCCTCACTGGCTTCCATACCGGGAAGGTGAAGGGGCCTCTCGCCACAGCCTGGTTCAGTGCACTGACTTTATGAGCAGTTACTGTTTTGATGGCATCAGAGGAGGAAGAGTGTTATTTCCGAAAAGGGGATACTCTGGATAAGGAAATTCATTTCTCCACGTCCTCATGAGTACAGTTAATCACCCAAGGGGTGACACGGAGGTCACTGGTGTTAAAATAAAGGTGACAGGAAGTAAGCAGTGGATCTTTGTTACTTTTACCCCCGTGGACCGGCTCCATTCCATTTCTGGAATCTTCACCTCCGGCAGCTCAGGTTATAGGTTACGTCCGAGATGGGCGATGAAGGACACATGAACTCTTTTCCCATTTTTCTTCCCCTTTTCGTCTCTTCCTGTTTCAATTCAGGAAGGACAAAAGTAAACTGCAGACTGCGAGTTCCACAGTCGGGGCTCTCCCTGGGTTTAGGGCAGCGAGCCGTAAGACAGAGACTAGTGTGGAGTCTGTGAATTCACCTTTCTACTGTAGTTCTAACTCAGCCATATGTAAAACAGAAAAGCATCAGGGTAACTGGAAACCCCTTCGGACTGGCCTTTGGTGTGGAAAAGTGATTATTTCAAGACAGAGAAACACGAAACAGGTCTGAGACCATCACGTTGCTCTACCCCCTTTTAAAAATATGAGTATCTCTAATATTGATAAAAAGGATAGCCCTTTAAGGAATAGATAATTTCTTATCTAATGCACTTGGTCCCTGGCTACAGTCTAACTTTTATACAAAGAGGCCAGTGAAGACATAGATAAATATAGAGAGAAAATAGAGAAACCAAGACGCTAAGTTATCCCAAAGGGCATTCCTGTATTAGTCATCGTATAAAAATTATATGTCCCACAGAATATCTATTTTTAGAGGCCAGGAGGTTATGCGAAGCAGTTCAGATGTCGGCAAAGACCCACAGGCCAGCTCACAGCCATGATATTGGATATTCGGGTTTTTTTTTTTTTTTTTTAACTGTGCAGACCGGGTACTGACGACATGGATGTGTGGCCACTTGGGGTTGGCGAGAGAAGACCCGTGTGCTCCTTCAAAGACACCTGAGGCACTAAGTGATGCTTTTGTGTTATTTTTAATCCATCTTCTAGACTGGGCCTTACCCACACTTTCACACGTGAGCCCTTCACAATGCACGTGGTCTATCCTCATGCCTCCATATGGCTACTTCATCAAAAGCCAGAAAGAGTATGAGGAAGGGACACCCCCATGTCTCCTAATGATCTGATCTGGGGACTCGATTTCAGCTGTTCCTTACTGGTTAAATCTCGCCTGAGATTTCAGAGGCCAGATGACCTGCAGCCTCTCCCCAGCAGAGCACAGCTGAGCTGGCTGCTGAGTGCTGACGATCTGCCGGATTTGGTGATAGGAGTGGATGGAAGTAAACGGAAGCTGAGACGCACAGGCGTCCACTGCACATTCTCTTCACCTTCTCTCCTTTTATGCAGTGTAACTCTGACTCCAGCTGGTTCTCAAGGATCAACTCTCTTATTTTCATAGAAGATTTTTCTCCCCATGGCTCAGGGTGATGTTGCAGAGCCCCGGAGGGGAGGCATCCTGTTTTGTCCTCAACCCGCATCCCTTGGTTCTTCTCGCACAGGCATCAGGGCTCTTTCCACCCCAGAGTCTGTCCATGTCCTTGGACAGCCACGTGCTGCTGCTGGGGTAGGCTTGCTAGATGTAGCAAATAAAATCACAAGGTGCTCAGCTGAACTTGAGATAAATGACAGATAATATTTTTAGTACAAGTTCCTCCCATATAATATTCAGACTGACTTATGCTAACAATGTCTCACTGTTTATCTGAAATTCACAGTGAATAGGGCATCCTGCATTTTATCTGGCAACCTGATGCTGGGGCTTCTCTCTCAGGGATGTCCCGACGGTCCCCAGACTACCCACAACATTTTTGAGGGCACAGAACACAGATAATAGGAAAGGGCATCATGCCTCCTGGACCCCACTGGTGCCTATTTTTTAATTTTTCAGAGAATGGAAAGATGCCTGGCTTAGGAAAGTCTCTGTGGACAGAAGACGTGCAGAGGACAGAGGCTGTCTCATCCTAACCCCACTACCTTTCTTTTATTGAATTCTTTGAAGTTAGGGAGATACAGACATTATTATCCCTTTAGAAATGCTCAAGCCAGGATGTGATTATAAAAGCTCTAGCAGTGGAATTAGCAACAGAGTTAAAATGTCTTATGGTGGTGCCAGCATTTCACATAGAGCATTCGGAGTGCATGCCGTAACTCCACTGACCTTCCAGATACCAGGTGAGACAAGAAATTCAGGAAATTAGAGCTTAGGGAATTGTGGCTTTACCCAAAATCTTACTGGTAGGGCCATTCTAGGGCAGGTCTCCTGGTTTCCCTTCCTTGTACACCTTTCCGTTCCCAGAGTCATTTCTTATCAGACACAGTATCAGCTGGTTCAAGACTCCTTTCTGGCCTCAGAGAATTGGCTTAACACCATCACCTGCGTGTCACCATCATACACCTGCCATTTTATCATCTCTAGGATCATAATTATCCCAAGGCATAGCCATAACTAATTTTGAAAGGAGCCAAAAACCCACAATTAATCATTCATGTATATTATTATAAAAGTAGTACATTAGAGAAAGTTTATAAAATTCAGAAAAGCACGAAGATGAACATAATCAGCCCTCAGTCTTGCTCTCAGTAACTGAACTCCCATTAACATTTAAGTCTTTATTTGTGTCTGTTTTGTGGGGCATAAACACATATGTTCATTCCTCTTTGTGTAAATGCCTGGAAATCACATTGTACAAAATTAGTAAATGTCCCTAAATCTTTTACCCTGATTTTTCATTTATTGTGCTCCTTGCACATTTTCTAAAGGCATTTCATTTTTTTCTTTTTTGAAGGAAAAAATAGGGTTTAAGTATATCCCAACATTCACATCAGCGTCCTTCAATTTATCACAGGCACTGAATTTTAAGTCGGCTGGTTCAGGGCCCTAATGTGATGGGACAGATAAAGGGGAAAGGCTTGGCTGATTACAGCTGTACATCTACTCAGCCGTGTGAGCAAGTCGTGAGACCCCAGAAAGCTTGCTAATCTTTTGTGTCAGTTTCCTCAAGAAGTAGGAATCTACAGGTGTCTCCTCAAGCTAGAAGACATGTAAAGACAAACAGGACCAGAGAAGAAAGTGTTTGGGGGTGACTTCAAGCTTGTGTACCCCATAAATACACAGCAATATTAACCCACTTGTTTGGACCTCACTTATCGGGGGGAGATCTTCTTATATTTGTCCTCACTCTTTGAGAGAAAAATGACTCTCCAGACACTTAATGAACATAACATGCATCATCCCTTGTTTGAATTTAAGTTAAAATAGCATTTATTTAATGTTTAGTATCTATAATCCCAACTCTGCACCTAGCCCACACTTGTCATATGTATGCCAACCACCTGCTGGTGTGTACATGCATGGAATTCCATTGAACCCTTCCCAAAACACTTTGAGATATTATTGAAATTATTGTAGTTATTAACATTGCTATTAATGCTCTTTAAAAAATTTTCTTTTAATAATTATAGATTTACAGGAAATTACTAAAATAGTACATAGAATTCTAAATACCCATCACACAACTTTCCCCCAGTGTATGTCTTTCTTTTTCTATGTGTTTATTAGTACACCAGGGAAACTAAGGCTCAGGATAGCTAAGCAGTTTCCAGTTAGAGAGGGGTGGAGATTGAGGTCAAAGTAGTGTCTGTCTGTACCGAGAGGAAAACTTCCTTCTCCTGGCTTTCGACTCTGGGAAAGGTGTGACTGAGGACTGAGAGTCTGGCTGCAGTCAGGAATCTCGTCTTCTGGAACCAAGAATTCCAGGCTATTATTTGCTCTCTCTCAGTCTGCCCCAGGTTACCACCAATGAGTCCTCCAGGGTAGTTTTATTCTCCGTTGGGGGAAGAACTTGTGTTGGCTTTACTAAGACTATAGGTAAGAACAAAAATAGAAGCTCTTGACAGCTTGATCTCCTGTGCTGGCACCAGGCTCCCTGCAGTGGAGCGGGAGGAGACCCTATAAATATGCAAACGCAGGGAAATCCTGCACCGGGCCATCAGCCGCCTAGCTGGGACTGAAGGGAAGGCACAATACTGCAGGCAACCAGCTCCAAGAAAGCTCTGCATTTCTGAGAATCCCTGAGTAGTTAGTGATTGTAAATAAAGAAGCCAAAGACAGCCAAGTTCATTTTCAGAGTTTCAGATGATTCTGTCAGAAATGCATATAAGCATATGCATTCAATAATAACACTAATACAGAGTGTAGGAAGCTCTCCACTGCCTTCTCGCTTGCCTTTTTTTTTTCCTCCCTTCAAATTGATATCTCAAAGCCTTAAGTCAAACTGTGTTTTATTAAGAGAATGGGTTATTTGAGATATGGTTGTGACATTTACCAGGGCCGAGCCCAGCTGTAGTTCTGCCAAGATCCTTCATGCTGAATCTGGATTTCAGTGCAAAGAGAGCCATGCTTTGCTCAGCTTTGCTTGGCTTGGATGATTTTGCTCAATTCCTACCCAAGTGGCAAGGTTTTTTGCCAAGAGCAGGATGATTTCTTGGCCCCTGGGATAGTGTCTGTTGATGGTGTGGTTGGTTCACAGAAGCTGTAAGTATCTAGCCCCTAAGCTTGGCTTTCCTCTCCACGAACGAGTTTCTAGAACATCACACCATTGCTGCTGGGATTGCCCTGAGAAAGGGTAAAGGGCTCTGGCACGTAGGTAGTGGGCATGGGTGAGAATGAGGAGGGGGCCGCAGGAAGCTCTTGGAATGCGAGATCCCTGGCAACTGGAAGCAAATCCTCAAATTCACATTTGTTTTGAAACCGTTGTCTTCTTTTCTGCTGGTCTTGAACCAAGATGTCGCTGGTGCCATCTTACAAAGAGATCCTTCTCAGGTGGCAATTCCAAACTGCAAGACAATAGTTCCTTCTTCAAACTGCAGTGGGAATTCTTAGACAAGCTTCTCCGAGACATGATCTTAATGCTTGTGTGGTGAAATGATGGGACCCCTCCACCATCAGGGTGGAAGCCCCCCAGATCTCCTATTTTGTGAGGTCACCAAATGTTGGCATGAGGAAAGGAATCTGGTGGAAACTTAGTCTTCCTTCTTTTCCCTAGTGGCTCATAGGAAGAAAAATAGTATATTCAAGCTTTTCTGACTTGAGATGCCATGAAGCTGAATTACTCCTTTTGTGTGGGGAGTTGTTTCTATTCTTTCTGAGGTTATTTAGATTCCACTTAAGCAAGGTAAGAAGGCAAGCTTAGAGCTATATTTGGAGACAGTGAAGGAGATGAAACCTTATATCAAAGAAAACAGGCAGCACTGATATTTTGTGGTCAATTATAATTTGGGGGAAACTTTGGGGGACCAAGACCAAGCTAGCACAGATCCAAAAATGTGGTCTATCCCTGGAAATAGGCAAGTTTACTAAACCACAAATGACACACAGCTATTTCCAACTCAATGGAACGCTAAAGCCAGGTTCCCCTGCAGCTCTGGTGCATCGCGGTCAGTTTGTCCTGGCTCACAGAAGCCCACTGTTAAATCTTCAGAAATTTTGGGGAGTCATTATCATACACAGCCATTATTAAAAATTAAGTTATGTAAACTTGCAAGCAAATAAATTCTATTCTTAACAATATAGTAAGTACTCAAAAATCCTCACTTGCTAATTATTTTAAATACATTATAGTATTATATATTCTCTTGTTATTCTTTGCATCTATTGTACTACCTACTGTGGTGGCTAGGCACATCTTTTTCCAACTACGTTTGGTGATGTTGCAGTAGTTTAAAACTGGCCATGGTGGGAGTATTTACACTACAGAAATGGGCAGATGCTGCCAGTCGAGATTTCCTATTGCCATTTTTTTTTTTTGTCCAGAAGATAGCCAGTTGTCAAACATTTACCACTAACCTATAGGACCCATCTTCCAATATTTAAAACTAGGGGCAAGCCTTTCAGAGTCAGGGAGACATGTCCCTATGTACATCTTACATGGCTGTTCATCAAAACCTGTAGTTAGTATAAATCTATTCATAATGGAGACATGAGAGATAAGTAATTTAGTGGGGATTTAATAATATTAACATACATATCACTTCATTTTATTTGGACTCATGAATTAAGCACCTTCCATACCATTTACCTATTGTCATACGGAAGCTTAGCAGTTTGTCAGGGAAGTTGATTTTCTCCTATGTGTCTAAGAATCTCCTTTCCACACTTCTGAAACTTGGAATCAATGTCAGAGGTCATATTCTTCCCTCAGCATTCCTGTGTCTCTCCTGGTTCATAGCACTCTTTGTGAAACCTGGAAGTATCACAAGAAAGTACATCCACCCCTGAATATATTAGTTTTGTGACAAATACATTAACCCTTTCTATAATGTCATCTATAGAGATAATCATTACGTGAAACAAATAGGAAACAAAATCTCAGAAGGTTTTAAACACCAAGAACTTTTTATTTACATGAAGGGGACTCAAACTTACATCATTAAAAACCATTATCAATGAAGAATATGATAGCTTTCTACATAAAATGATACATTTTTCAAATTCAAGGGAATTTTAAAAGTTTTCTGGGGTTTATTCCTTTTTCTTTCTTGGAATGATTTTGTTGTCCTGTATCTTGCCTTTCTAAATCGATCAAATTGCTGTCAATTTGGAAGAAGAAGAATTAAAAGTTAGCTTCATGTAGTATGTCTTTGTTGGATCCACCAAGACCGTGATGTCCCCCTTGAGTGGATGGCCATGGACAGAGCTGTGTTTTAATTTCTCTCGTCTTGCCAAGTCAGGATGGGATTCACTGTTCTCAAGGTCTCTGGACTATCACTTTACCCAAAACATCCATCCCGGGTATTGGGGGAGGCAGAGAAGCTCTGCATAGCTATTTATTTTAAGTGCCTGATTAAAATTTCATGAAAACAGGAAGTCAGGGGAAAAGAATAGATTGCAAGAGCGATGAAATCCGGGGCTTTGTAATTTTTAGCTCACAGGGAAAAAAAAAAAGCGTTAAATCGTAAGGAAGGTATATTTTCAGAATCGTGCTGTGGCCACTAATGGCATATTTTGTCACTGGCTGGGGAGCTTGTGAACTAAGAATGAGTCCAATTTTTTAAATCTTATTACACAGTTTTACTCTCATTTAGAAATTGTCACCTTAAAGTAACCTAATGCTGCTCTACTTGAAGCAGACCTCACGCGGCTGTCTCTGTGTGTGCGTTGGCCACATCACCTTGTGTTTAAGCAGATATAAATGTTGTCCTGACACAGTCGAACAGCACAGAAGCTGTCTCCCCCATAAGTTGATGTTGCCTAAGAACTTAATCTTATCTAATTCCCGTATCCAATGGGATAAAGAATTTGGGGAAAGAAAGTAATGATTTTTTTTTTTTAACTGGTTGATAACTGAAAGATTCCTATGTTTGGTCAATGGAAAATAATGTGTGTTTTCAAAGAAGTATCTGTGGACATTTCAGCTGTCGAGAAAACCAGCATCTAAAACAAAACCCACACACACGACCAGACTAAAAATTGTGATGCACCCAAGGACAATTCTGGGGGCAACACATGAAAGGTAGTATCTTCTCCTGCTGTTGCTGTTCTAGAAATTCCAACATTGCTGATGAGTATAGGATCTCATACTCACCTCTGCAATCTCCAGCTGAGCTCTCATTTGGCTGACCAGACAGGAATAATTGCAACAGGCTAATGGCTAGATAAGTTTCATTTGCCCATTTCAAGTAAATCCCCGTCTATAAAACCGGCCTCAAAGTCCAATCCCAGAGGAAGACATAATCTTATGTGTGTGTGTGTGGGGGGGGGGGTCAAAGCAGAGCAGGAAATCCAAGCCAGAAGGTACCACACAGCCCCCAGCTAATGCAGCAAATTAACCCCCCGTAGCCCCCCGTGGAAGGGTTAAGTCGTTCAGATCCCTTCCCAGGCTTCCTGCTCACCCATCAAACAGACCTGGACAGGGACCAGAGGGTTTATCCAGGAAAAGAAGAGACTGGAGATGCTGATGGGCACAGCTGGGTGCCCCAGAGTCCCTGTGAAAGCTCCCCAAATCCCCCAGGGGCTGAGTAGGCTCCAGTATCTGGGAGCACCCAGATATCTCTGGGTTACGGGTGTATGTAATACAGTAGCCGTCTTAGGGCCGTTTCATGCCGATGATCACAGGATTGTCACAACTATTTTATTCCAAGAGAGAAGAGGATAAAAAATAAACCACAGCAAACTTTACAGCTCCCTTCCAAATTGAATAAAGAATCATTTAACTTAGGCTATTACTGACCTAGTGAACTCATTTCTGGGAAACAGAGTTAGCCCACAGTCCTTGCTGGATGGATGATGGTGTGTGTCCCTCAAGGACTGATGACTTGGGTGATGTATGCCATTGTATGAGTTGTGGTACCTCTCTACACCTCAGTTTTACCTTCTGTAAAACAACTTCTAATATTTGTTAGGCTCACTACTCCCTACCTGTGTCTCTAACCCACCATCCTAAGAATTGGCTTACCTTAACTTGTAATTCTTTGGATACTTGTTTGTCTTCTTCACTAAATTCTCTCGGCAGCCAGGGTTATCTCTTCTTCACTGGCCCCATTGTATCACTCACTCAGCGAAGCATCTGGCCACAGGAGTGTCCAGCAATATGTACTTTAGAATGAATGAACTCATGCTTATAGACTGTGGTGAAAATAGAAGTAATCTACATGAAAGTTCTCTTGTTTACAGCCTCCTATAACCTTATTCCTATACTAAAGCCTGACCTAATGGAGAGAAAAGTCCTCCTTGCTTTCAGTGAGAGAAGAATTCACTTTACTCACCCTAGAAAATTGGTTACAGGTGGATATTCACACTGTAACTAGGGTGGAAAATTTCTGTTAGAATCACCATGGTTGGAAGGTGAACAATTAACTGAGTCAAAGAGATACCACTTTGGTTTTGCCACATAGAAAGCCCTGTGTACTAATATCATAGCAATATCTACTATCAAACAGTATTGATCAATGGATCAGGAAAAGCCCCAGGAGAAAAAAAAAAAAAGAAAAAAAAAAAAAGATCCCAAGGGAGAAAATTTCTTTTTCGGGGGGCGGGGGGTAGCATTTTTATGATGACTTCAATGAAAATCTTCAAAATTCTTTTTTCATCACTCTGTCTTTCCTCCTATGCTGGGTTAGATCTTGAGACAGAAGACATCGGGTCTCCTCTTTGGAATTTGGAAATCTAACCATGATCCTTGCAGGGAGATGCCACGCCTTCGAGCTCTCCAACTGCATGGTATTTATGAATCAAATTTCTCCAAGGAGCTTTGAGCGTTTAGAGCCTTAATCGAATTCGGCCTTACAACATTCGGCAATATTAAATGACTTTTGCCCAAAGCCCCAGTAGCAAGCCATCGTTGGGCTGATCTCAATCCAAGAAGCCTCTTTTATTTAATCACAGGCTTCTCTACACTCCCAGAGCACCCCGCTGGGACTCTGAGCGGATCCGCTTCGCTTTCAGATACAGGAGTTGTGCATGTATTTGTCTCCCTGGCTTGACTGTAAACTCCCAAAGAGCAGAGGCCAAGTCTAGATGGCTGTCAGCTCACCTACCCTGGGCCGGGCAGAGGGACAGTCACTATACGTCTATGGAAATGCATCAGTCATTTGTGGATTTTGTAGCTGTTCTTTCCACTTGTATATGCAATGGTGGGGGCTCTGCAAATGCAGCTCCTTAGCAGCTTTGTCTAAGGGGGACAGATCTCCATTCTTACTGGGTAGTGGGATCACTGAGAGACTGCGTTGCATGTGTAGGGAGACTCACGTGGAAAGAGAAATGTGGCTTCTACCCAGGAAAGCCAAGAGCATGATTGAGATCAAACAGCTCTAGAACAGAGAGAGGAGGAAAGACAGAACGATGAAAAAATAATCTTGAGGATTTGCTGAATGATAATAGCATTGAAGTCATCATAAAACAGAAGGAAGGGCCATGGGTTGGGAGCAAACTCATTTTACTCTGAATTCAGACTCTAAGTAGCTGTGTGTCTCGGAGGAAGATACTCAACCTCTCTGAACCTCTTCTGCTTCCTTTCCCTGCTCCTCACTCATAGGCACTGTCTGTCCCCCCACATATCCTAGGTTCTCTGCCTGGGTGCTCTCTTCATGGTGACTTATTTTCCCTCTAGTGCCATTTTCCATGGCTATTTCCCCAAACAGAAGCTTACCTCTTTGAAGACTGACTACAATCTTATTTATTTGTATTTCCCCAGAGCCCAGCATTATTTCTGGGAAATGAAGATGAAAAAATATCTATCATAAGATGGTCTGTTAGAGATATATTTATTAAAGTGCTTATTATGGTGTCTTTTTTCACATAGAAAGCAAGTGAAAATCATTGGCTCTTGTTATAATTTATTCCATAACTGTTTGAAATGAGCCATCCCACTGAAGTTCAAGGTAATACCCCCATTTTATAAACAGGGAAACAGTCTCAGAGGCACAAGCAAGTTGGAGGTTCTAGAACCAGAAAGTTTGACCAGCTGGTGCCGGACTAGGTGGTGGTGCTGGTGGTGGGAGTTTTCAGAGGATGAGAAGGTTCTTTTTGTTTGCTTGTTTTCTCCAAGAGATTTTGACTTAGAAATAGGTGGGGGCTCTAGTTCAGGGAGATCGGGAAACTGTTCTGGCTGGAAGCCTTGAGCCCTTGAATTCCGGAGTCCATAACAGGAAGAACCCGGAGATCCTGTAGGAAATGTGTCCTGAGGATTAATGGTGGGCTGAATGCTGAGTGAGGACTTTTCTCTTTCCTCATCTGCATTGGAGAGATCTTTATTTTTCCTTTTTAAAGATCAATGGGCTGTATTTCTTTTTCCTGAAAGTACATCCATTAAACCAACAGTGGTTGCGCTCCAGGACAATTCCCCACCATGTAATTAACCCCCTTGGGGTGTCGTTAAGAGCCAATGATATTTGGTAATTTTATTAACTAAAAATAAATGGGGGGGAGGATCAACTGTAGCGCTTGGGTTTATAACTCGTAGTGCCCTTTGTCCTCCTGAGTGAGGTCTAAGCATTTCCTATGTGGTTTTGCTTTTAATTCACTATTTCATTGAATTCTCAAGGAAAGTATAATACAGTGGTTAGGAGAATTCTCTCTGAATCTCGTCAGGTCTCAGCACTCCTAACTAAATGTTCTTGGGTGAGTTACTTATACTCCCCAAGCCTCAGTTTATTTGTCTATAATCGGATGGTGATGATGACACCTGCTTCCTCGGGGTGTTATAAGGATGAAATGAAATGAGCAGAAAAATTGCTAAGCAGGGTCCCACGTGCATGGCTAGAGACCGTCAATGTGCTACAATATGCATTGTTCCTGAGGAACGATAGTGACCTTCGCAGCAGTTGGGTGCCCTGAGTGTCGTGCTCTTGCTTCTAGGTACAAAAAGAAGTTCCAGCAGGTAGGGAAACAAGGCCCAAGACCACCCAAGAACAGGGTTTGCGTGTGAACCAGATCTGACAGCTCTCTGTCCTACTCTGTGAGTGCCAGGAACAGTGTTTTCTCTCAGTTGGCCAGCATTGGGGAGCACCCACTAGCCAGTAAATCAGTAAGTTTAAGTGAAACCATTTTCATGCATTTATCCAGGTTTCAGGACTCTTGGGGACTCAGCAGGAGGAGGGCTAAGGTATGGAGGGAATGAAGTTGGGGATCATTAGAGCTCCTGGGCTGCCCTGGGATGGCTCCTAGACATAGGAAGGACCTCAGCATGCCTGTGGCAAGGAGGCAGAGCCTGGGTACTGAAGAGTCTCCTAAACCATGTAAGAACTTGAGTTTTATTTCTTGGAAGGACTGGAGACCAGTAAAGGGCTTAGATTGGGAGTGTGACTTGATCTGATTATAAGATCCACCCAGCTACTAGGTGGAGCTGGAATTGGAAGGTAGGAGTGGTTGGCAAGAGGGGAAGTCAGGAGAACAGTTAGCAGGCATTTGTCAGAACCCAGAAGAGGCCTGGGCAGCTCTTTATGACACTAATTGGGGTATTTGTTCAGTGCAGTTTTGTCTCTCTAGCATAGGCCTTCAGCATCCCCTCCAGCCCAGCTCAGCTGCACAGACACGGGACCCTTCCAGAAGTAGCGGGCCAGCACTGGGAAAGGCAGGCTCTTGGGGATGGATGACACATGGCTGGGCCAGGAGGGCCCACTCAGGATGGGCGAGCTGTCAGGAGGTTCCAGGGCTCTAGTTTCTTTACCCACTTGGTGGCAGGTCACAGGACCACAGCTGGCTACCTGTGCTATAAACACAGAGTCCAGGAGGAAGTTAGCATCACACCAGCCCCTGGGTCAGGACAGGAAGTGTGAACCAGCACAATTACAGCGGCACAAACCACAGTAGGAAACTCAGGTATACGAGAGCAGTGTCGCCTGGCTTGGACCCCTGCCAGGCCACCCGGGTTGTTCTCTGTCTCCTGGTCCCCAAGGGCCAGTGGATGGTTAGCAACAACAAGTGATAAGGAACTGGGTTTTGTATTGCAGCAGATAGGGAGGGAGAGCAAGAGGCAAGAGAGGCCAAAGCGTATTGCTTCAGAGATGACAGTTGTCCAGAGGAGCCAGAGATGGCAAATGTCTCACTCGTGCTTGAAGGTGGGCACTGGGGAATCTTGGGAATAGCTCTCCCTGGTCTAGGAGACACCCTGTAACATCCTGTTCAGACAAAGCAAGTGGCAGAGCCCATATGCTCTCTATTCATCATGGGCAGAGCTGACCTCGCCTCTCTCCAAGGTATGCCAGCATGCCACACCTGTCTTCAGAGCTTGGAATGCCTTATACCCCGTCTGTGGAGTTCCTTTATCTATTCATGCCTCTGAGGAGGTCACTTGGTTGTTTCTGGGTTTTATGAATTCTAGGAAACAGCTCCAAGTATGCCAGTTTATGCTGTATATGCTTGGGCAAGTCATCAGACTCCTCTGGTCCTTGCCCAGGGAGGAGTCCACAGAGAAGCTGTGAGGATCAAGCAACATAATAGGTGTGAAGGACTTTGGAAAGCTGAGTATAACCACAAGGCATTAGTAATGTTATTAGTAATATTATTATCATACCCACATATGGGATAGATAAGGGTGTCTTCCATGTCCAGGAGTTTAGAGTTCTTGCATATGTAATAGAGTTAATAATGTTAGCTAAGACTTGTAAAGCACCTATTGTGTGCCGGGCATTATTCTCAGTGTTTTAGTGTTTTATATGTGTGATAGTTAGAGAAAGCAGCCTCTATTGAGTTCCCAGACAATAGAAAAGAGTCGTGGGTCCTAGCAAAAAGGCCCTTCCCATGGTCCCTATTGTGGGTATGTCTGTGGAGCTCCAACTTCGTTGTTAAAGTACAAATAAAGAGACCACCCAAACCCCCACTGGAAAAAGAGCCCTAAGTCTTAGGGATGGATTGGATTTGAAAGGCTGGAATGATCACTTATTTCAACTTTGTTGTTTAAGTTATTTAAAGTATGTCTGGGTGAGCAGCCCAAGGTAAGAAAGTGGGCAATCATGTGAGCCAGTACAGTGGGAAAGTGTGTGCGTGAACGAGCCACGGTATGCACAGCCATCATTGGCAACTCTGTCTCCAGACCTGTCCCAGTCAAGTACTTTTTTGGTGATTCTGGACCAAAGCCTGATGGGAATAGTTGGTCTGTCTCACTTACCAGGGGAAACTGGGCCTATGTGGGCTTAGAGCAGGTTGTCAAGATTAGAAATCAGACCTCCATGGTTATAAATTCTGCAGCATTCAGTAAGTAAATGCCTGGTACCAGTGGATGCGAAATAGCTGAAACAGGAAGCAAGAGCAATTCCATGGCCCTGGAGAAAGAAATCTGGGGGTTTCATTCACAGAATTAGAGAAGGTTGGGTATCAACGGTAGCAGCCTTTCCCTAGCCATGCAAAATTCAGTTTAAAGAAATTTTAAGGCTCGGCGCCTATAGCTCAACCGGCTAAGGCGCCAGCCACGTACACCTAAGGTGGCGGGTTCGAATCCCCAGCCCGGACCCGCCAAACAACAATGACGGCTGCAACCCAAAAATAGCCGGGCGTTGTGGCGGGCGCCTGTGGTCCCAGCTACTTGGGAGGCGGAGGCAAGAGACTCGCTTGAGCCCAGGAGTTGGGGGTTGCTGTGAGCTGTAATGCCACGGCACTCTGCCCAGGGGGACAGCTTGAGGCTCTGTCTCAAAAAAAAAAAAAAAAAAAAAAAAAAGAAATTTTAAGAAGAAATAACAAAGCTAAATAAAATGTTTACTTTATTCCAAAAATTAAGGCTTTCTCTGGATTCGTTTATCCATGATGTGCCCTTGAAATGTGCCTATGAAGACCACATTTTTATTACTATCAGTAGTACTAATTAGTGCTATTAATACTTAGTATTATTATTAGTATTAATTATTAGTAGCATTAGTATTAACAGACCACATTTTAATTATTACTGTCAGTATAGAGGTGTAGCTGCCTTAAGGCAGGGCCTAGAACCAGGCCACAGACCTTAACTCTGTCCTTGTTCCCAAGTAGGTTCCGTCTAGAGTCCCATGGGACACAGTTTGGGAAATGCCACATGGTGGAGCCGACCTTAGACAATGAGACCAGGATTTAAATTGGTTTCCTTATCTACTGATGATAATAAAATGCTACTGATAGTAGTAATAAAAATGTGGTCTTCATAGGCACATTTCAAAGGCACATCATCAATAAACTAAACCACAGAAAGCCTGAACAGTTTTGGGAACAAAGTAAACATATGATAAATGTCAACTAAAAAAATCACATATTTTATTAATTATAGCTACATCTATTACACTACTTTTGCACTTATTTTTATTTATTAATTATTTTATTATTACAGTTTTGAGACAGAGTCTCACTCTATTATAGCCCTGAGCAGATTGCAGCGGCTTCATCCTAGCTCACAGCAACCTCAAGCTCTTGGGCTCGAGTGATCCTCCTGCCTCAGTCTTCTGGGTAGCGGGGACTACAGGGGCTCCAGTGATCCTCCTGCCTCAGTCTTCTGAGTAGCTGGGACTACAGGTGCCCACCACAGTGCCCAGCTAGTTTTTCTCGGGGTCTCACTCTTGCTCAGGCAAGTTTCAAACTCCTGAGCTCAAGCAATCCACCCACCTAGGCCTTCCAGAGCACTAGGATTACAGGCGTGAGGCACCACACCCAGCCTATTACTCAGCTTTGGGACCTTCGGAAGTTTCCTTAACTCCTGAGCCTCAGTCAGCCACTTCCTAGACTGGGATAGTAATACTTCCCTTGCCTTGTTGTTGTGAGGACATTTGAAAGAAAGTAGATTTGTGAATCACTTATCATAGTACCTTGTAGTTGCCCTGCTCTGCCCCTGCTGTGGGAACTCAGAAATCAAACTAAAATTGATATTTCTTCTTCTAAGCATCCCTAGAACAGAGGAAGTGACAATCCTAGGGAGTCAGTCCTAGGGAAATGTATTCAACCAGGAACATTGTAAAACTCGCTCTAAATCCCAGCACTGGACCCTCTATGGCCACTTCTCTGGGAGAAGCCTAGGCTGGCCCTGGTAAGTGGCCATCCTCCTTCATGCTTCTATGGCAGGGTAGGCCCCAACTGCTCTGCCTCTCCAGTTTCTGGCTCCAGTCATGAGTAGAGGTGAAGAGAACTCCTTGAGAGCTGAGATTTGGGCAACTTGAACCAAGACCTTCAGCATTCCTGTGGTCATTCATCTTAGCTGGGGGACATCAAAAAATGACTTGAACTTTGTCCAAGTAGCATGTGCAGTGTGAGTTAGCAGAGGGGCTGTGGTCATCATTGTCACTGAGAGACATTAGCTGGTAGAGCCTCCATCTCATTTCTGAGCTCACTGTGGCTGGCAGGGAGGAAGAACCTGGTGACACAAATACTAGCTCTGAAAGCTTCCTTCTAGAAGGGACAGATGTGACTTCCACCCAGGCCTCATTGAGCAAGGAAGGCCTCATGCTCATGCCCAAGGGTATCCCATGCCTGGGAGGAGGAGACCCGGGAAATAAATACAGATGCTGCTTAACTTGCGGTGAGGTTCCCTCCCAATAAACCCATTGTAAATTGAAACTGTTGTAAGTTGAAAATGCATTTAATATACTTAGCCTAGCCCACCTTACATGTGCTCAGATCACTTATGTTAGCCTGGACTTGGGCAAAATCACCAAACAGAAAGCTTGTTTTATAATAAAGTGTTGAACAGCTCATGTAATTTATTGGATTCCGTACTGAAAGTGAAAAACAGAATGGACATGTGGGTACTCAAAGTATGATTTCTACTATTATGTATCTATTGCTTCCATACCATCATCAAGTCAAAAACTCGTAAGTCAGGCACCATCTGTATTTTGACCATGGCATCAATCAGCATCACAGACAATGACTGGGAAGGAGGGGTGAGGGTCAGTGGCCTCCTAGTGTAAGCCGATGACAACAATGATGACAGAAGACAGTTGCCATTTATTGAGCGTGACAAACTCTGTGCCAGGCCCTAACATTGGAGGCATCCTCTCCCTGGATCTTCACATCTGAATAAGGTCTGTGCTCTTTCTGCCCGTTTACAAAGGTGGGAGCTGCGCTTGGAGAGGTGATGTCATTGGCAAGGTGATATTGTAGCCAGTCCGAAGCATCTTTTATGCTCACTTGAGCAGAATGATGTTGGAAAATTAACAAAGGAGCCATCAAGTTAGGGCAGCGGTTCTCAACCTGTGGGTGCGGCCCACAGGAACTATATTAAAAGGCTGCGGCATTAGGATGGTTGAGAACCACTGAGTTAGAGGAAGAAGAGAAGTTGAATAGAGGAAAGTGGCTACTACAAACATGTGTCCATTGGGGAGGGACCCAGGAGAAACTGCACCCAAACACACTTTCATCTGGCTGCCTCCCCCGGTTCCCTGTGTTGGTCAAACCTAGCCAGCCTCCAGAAGGCACTGGAGTCCAGGCCTGGTTGATCTCATCAGCTATGACAGCCTCCTTGGACACAGAACTGGGCAGAGAACCACAGAGATTGGGGGTGGTAGGGGTAGACAGGGAATGGCCGGAGGAGTTATAAATCTGAGCTCCAAACCCAGATTTCTCTGTCTTGAGAGCCTGAATTTTCAATCATTCTGCTGGAATAAAACAGAGGTGCTGGTACCAGGCAGAGAAACACTTAGGAAAATCGGTGCTCCTGAGCACAAGCTGATATGGCCTCAGTTCTCACGTGGACACACTGTGTTCGCAGCCACACTCTGAATGCTTTTTTAGCATTTTTAGGCAAGCTTATCTTTGCAAAGCTGTTATTCGTGAAACTATACCTACAAACTCTCCCTCACCAAAAACAAAAAAAGTTAACTAGCAATTCATGTTTAAAATAATTGCAATACCCATTTGAATGATAGGTAACGGCGCTGTCTGACAAGCTGTGTGTCCCAGGTCCCTTCCCAGTGGCACCACAGAGAATAGACAATGAGAATACATGTGCTTTTTTTCTTGAACAAGCGGGAAGGGCTTACTTCCCCTTCTCAATGAAAAAGTCCTGTGAATTGGGCCAGGAAGCTCGTCGACTGTGATTTATCTGAAAACAACTGCTAAAAATTTCAGACATTAAACTTACTAAAATGTAGGAGAAGGAAGGCTCAAATAAACGTAGAAAACAAATATCAAATGTTCCACTTTCGTGGCGTGGGGCGGGGGGGAAGGTGTTCTTTTCATCGATTCCATTCTTCCGTTTGATGAGGATTTATTGTTGTGCTTTTACCTGCCTGGGAGAGATACGAGGTGCCAAGAAAGACTGGGGTTTTTTACAACCAGGACAGTTTGCTTAAGGCACGACCCACCCCACGGAAGAGACACTAGCTCGTGCCGGGATGGGAAAGCAGTATGATTAGCTAGTGTACGCTGAAGGCAACCCACACACCAGGTTCTAAGCTAAGCATTTACAAGCATTCATTTCATTTGTTCCCTGCAGCAAGCTCATGAGTTGGGTGTTCTTATTGTCTCCCATTTTACAGGTTAGGAAACTGAGGCACAGGACGGTTCAGTTGCCTGAGATCTCACACTGCTCAAATGTAAAACTGGGATTCGTGTCCCAGGCTATTGTGCTCACAACCATCTTGCTAGATTGTCTCTGTGCATTGGCCTCCAATGGCAAAGTAACTTCCAAAAAGCTTGGTTTCATTGAGCCTCTCCTACGCTCCAGTAATGAATGGCATAGGAAGTTAGCTCCAGGAGGTGACTGTCTTGTGTTATATTTATGCTGCAATTGGGGAGCTTGGTACTAGCCACATAGCTCATCAGTTGCAGAAGCAAGATTTGAAATCATATTTTCCTGGCTCTGAAACCTCCATCTGTGCTGTCTCTAAGCTGCTGCTTTGCTGAACATTCGGTGTCCCAGTGTGGACACCTGCATAAGAAAGAGGCTGCTGCCCAAGCTGTAGGGGCCTGGCCTATTCTTTACCCTGATGAAGTCCAGAGTGAAAGAGTGTGAATTTGCACACCCAAGTGCCAGTGTGCGCACGTGCGTGCACTGTTGCTGCTAGTCCTTACAAGCACCCTTATGCAGGGGGGTGAGGGGTGAGTGAAAAGCAGTCCCTCTGGGCAGAGCTCTGCAGCCCCATGCGTGGTCTCGGGAGAGGGCAGCACCTATGCACTAGGGTCAGTCCCCCTTTCCAGCTGCTTGACACCTGTGGCCACCTGGATGGATGCCGAGTGCATCTAAAGTTTGGATAGCAGGTGCGGAGAGCCCTGGCGTTGTGCAGCCCAGAGATCTGGCCCTGGGGGGTGCACAATCATCCATCCTCATTGTTTGGAAGAATGAAATCAATGCACACAAACCCACATTCTTTTTTTCCTGCCACAAAAACTGACTTGGGCACATTTGTTTCTTTATGATGTTTTTACCATTATTTTCTTCACATTCCAATATGGATGGTCTGGGAGCTATGAAACAGATGTTTTCATAAATGGCACGCCCTCGCCTTCCCGGGATCCTTGAAGAGCTCTCCCCACTGCTCCTGAGGTTTCTTCTCTGGCAGGAGGCGCCGTGCATGCTGAGCTGGGCGTCCAGGTGGAGCCATTTGCTCCGCTCCCAGAACACCTGGAGATGCCTCTGGATTCTGAAGCCCGACTGTCTTTAACTTCAGGAGCTCTTGATCATGTCCCATCTGGAGAGAAAGTAGAGTTTGATTCCCTGCTATGAATGGACCCCAGTCCCTCCAGAGGTTATATGCAAATGTTCAAAGCCAGAAGATTTCATTTTCTTCAAGCAGAGACCAGTACCTTTAACTGGTTTGAAAATTGTCTGGAAACTGGCTGGTGGAAAAAAACCACTGAGAAATTAAAAGATGCTCCCCTGCCTTAAGATAGTGACGGTCTGGGAGGCTGGGTGGAACTTGCCCTGAATGTGAAGGTTTTCCCATTCTTGTCCGTCTGGCTTGGAGCTGAGTAAGGTGTAGAGGAGAAAACATCTGTCTTTTAAGGTAAGGACGGACAGACATTCTCAAAGAGCTGTGGGGTTATGGAAGAGGCTGCCTGGACAGATAATGAGTTCTCCATCACAGGGAACAACAAGAATCTATAGCAGGGGACTTGGGAGGAGGAGAAATTCATGCCTCAAGTGACAAGTTAGATTAGAACAACCACTTCTCAAATCTCTTTGTCCCCTGAGACTTCGAGTTTATAACAGACCATCAGTCTGTGGTCAAGTATCAGTCTGTGCCTGTGTCTTTGCTGCAGTTTAAGGTGGCTCATGTTTACAGATACAGGCCAAGGCACTGTTAGGGCTTCTGCCTTTGAGCTCTCAGGATAATAGATCTGGATTCCAATGTTGCCTCTTGTGTGGGGTGTGCTAGCCGTGACCAAGTTTGCTGAATTCCCCTAAGCCTCAGTTTCATCCTCTGTACACTGGGACACTGATCTCACAGGGGACTTTGCAGAGTGCATGGCCTAATGAAGGCCCAGTGCTGACCGTGCAGTAAACAGCCAGGATGAGCACAGACATAGCAGTGAGGGCAGCAGCTAACTGTCAGGGACCCAGTAACATGCTTCTCTTATAACACTGCACTGCACCTCTCTCGGCTCTCAATGCATTCTAGAGCTCCCTTATTTCTGAAATTAAAATGGGCTAAATGTGGTGATGTTTTCATTGTCAGTAAAGATAATCAAACTTTCCTGGCTGATCTGGACCTTTCTGTAATAATGACCTGTACTTGCTACTGTTTACATTCAGATTCTGGACTTTCACGTAAAACAGCTTCTCTCCATCTCCCTTCCTCCTACCCCCCCCCCCCGCATGCACACAGATGCACATGCATACATACGGACACAAATATTACCATTAAAAAACAGTATGGGGCAGTGCCTGTGGCTTAAAGCAGTGGGACGCTGGCCCCATATACTGGAGATGGCAAGTTCAAACCCAGCCCCAGCCAAAAAGTGCAAAAAAAAAAAAATCTCTCTGCTATGAGAACAAAGTGTTGGGGGGTTGTTTTCTCTTTTCTTTCTTTCTTTTTTTTCTTGAAAAGGAAACACCTTTTCAGAGTTGGCATGACATTAATAAAAATAATAAAGGAGACGGTTTGGAGAGAAAAGGTAAATAAGGCAATTCATACATCATAGGCAAGAGACACAGAAGTAAGGCAGAGAAAAATCACTACCCCGACTTGTGTGCTGGAGATTTTCATGAGTCAGCTTGTTGGTTGCTTTCTGGTCTCCCAGCCGCTGTGGCTGCGGCTGTGGGGCGGGCTCTGTCTGCCTGGTGGGGCAGGCCAGGTTTGGAGCCTACTTGTAATTAGCCGCACTTCTTTTCTGCAACCAGTGCTGATAGAGGCATCTTCTTACCTACAGCAACTTAAAATTCAAAACAATCTCTCCCTGCCCCAACCACATGCAGGCACATACACACTTGTGCAGATGGGACAGTGGTGACCTTGGGAAGTGCAACGGCACGCGGGAATGACTGGCTATCCAGTGTCCAGGGCCCAGGGAATGATGAAAATTTGGGGCCTCTTGTTCAAAAATTATCAAAATTTCAAGATGGCAGCAGCAGAATATTTCATGGTCAGAGACTTTATGGTATACTGTCCCCTGTGACAGCACAGGTCACAGGCCCTTGAAGCTGTCCCCTGCTGTGTGCCTGTGGGCATGTTGCTTCCATCTGTAGCTTTCTGAATGGTCAGTGCAGATGTAGCAGAACCTTCCAGCCTGGGACCCAATACATCAGATAAGTGAAGTGCGGCTCTAGCCCATAGGTGGCTCTGAAGGGTGGCGGTGACAGTCAATAGACTGTTGGGAGATGCCCCACCTCCAGGGACCAGTTAGAAAACCTTATTAATACTCTAGAATTACCCAGCGTGGCAATTAGAAAGCTCCATGGAAATGTTCTCTTCTAATAGCCTCATTTTCCACATATGGACATGGAAACCTCAAGAGGAGGGAAGAAAATTCCCAGTAAGAATAGTTAAGATTTATTGAACTCTATTCTGGGGGCCAAAGTGCTGCTAAGCATTCTTCTGTGCGTTTTAACTCAACGAGCAACATGGGAGGTAAGCACAATTGTTACACCCATCTTACAGATGAGAAAACCGAGGCACATTGAGACTCAATAGCTGCCCTAAGACCACAGAGTGGGTCAGGGGTAGAGCTGCCTTACTAAACGGGTTCCAGAGACTTCACTTCTAACTTCTCTGCCATGTCCAAAGAGATGTGGGCGCAGCAGGCAAGCGAGGAGGTCCCCAGTTCCCTGTGAGTTCAGGGTTCTCTCCACTTCCTTTCAGCTGCTGGACTCTTTCCCAGGGTGTTCTGTTACTCCCTTCCTACCAAGTCACTCCATGAATTCTGGATGCAGATCTCTGCCAACTGGCCTCTTACCCCTACGTAGATACAAGACAGGCATTGAAAAGAAGAGACTCATCGGAACCTGAGAAACAAAACATAGGTTTGGTTCCTCTGCGGAAGAGAGTGGGATGATCTCAAAACCGAGGCCTAAAAAAGCACACATCCCCAGAGAAGTCAAGGGCCAGGCAACTGCCATGCCAGCCCCCGGGGCCCCCACAGAGAATGAATTACACATGCGGGCCAAGGTAACGGAGGCATTGGCCAATATCCCCAGGTCTTTCCTGCTCTGCGCTGGCCCAGACCCGGCCAACTCTAGCCAGGAAGGGGAAGATGGGTGGGAAGACAGGAGAAGGCCTCTTTGGGGCAGGTCTCAGAGCCCCAGCAGAGCCCTGCATTCCATCCAGCCAGGGCCCTGCTGCCAGCTCGCCTGCCAGCCAAGCTGTGTAAACATTCGAGCCCTCCTGGCAAAGCAGGAGGCAGAGAAGGGAGAGACAAAAGGCTTCTCCTCCGTCCCTGGGCTGCAGGGGCTGGACCAGGCCAGTGTGCTGTGCTGTGTGAATTTCCTCCCTCACTGCCTCCTCCCTCCCAGCAGAGCCCCAGCCTGGAGGTCGTTCTTTTTCTTAGAGACCTGCGTGGTTCATGCCTCCCTTTTTCCTTTGCAAAGAAGTGTCCTATTTTTATTCGGTTTCTACTGAGAACGCCAGGGGGGCTGAGCATGTTACCACCAGGTCTCGGAAATGGTTACACCAAGGCAGCAGAAAATCCAAGTAACTCCAGCAGTGCTACCCAGCCCCAAAGGGGACACTTAAAGATGTAAATGTCAAGGTTAAGGCAGCAGCTATTGGGAATTTCAGTTGTTTCTTTTTTAATTGAGGTGAAGTTCCCATCCCGTAATTATCTAGTTTAAAGTATACAATGCACTGGTCTTTAGCACATTCTAGATGTCAGGCAGACCTCACCTCTGTCTAGTTCCCAGACATTTTTCCATCACCCCAAAGGAAACCGTGTGGCCATGAATGGTCACCGGCCATTCCTCCTTTCCCTGGCAACCATCCACCTGCTTTCTATCTCTCTATATGGGCCTCTTCTGGATGTTGCAAATAAATGGAATCATACAGTATGTCACCCTTCTGGCCTGGCTTCTTTACATACCATAGTGTGTTCCAGCTTCATCCGAGTTTTCATTTTTTTGTACAAGATTGTGTCCCTTGGTGTTGTATGTGGGATGTGTATATATAATTTGTTTTAAGTCTGTATGTGATAGGGAAGTGGGTTGTGGTGGGATCATATCTCTTGAGTGCTGGCTAGAAAGGGCTCACTTGGGGGTGATCTGAGGAGCTTTCATAGAAGATGAGAGGTAGCCCCTTGGGTGTAGCATCCTGGGGCTGGCAGCAGCGGTGAGCTGTCACATTCCAGGCAAGGGGCCAGCTGGGAAAAGGGTCTAGCACCAGCACAGACAAAGGCCTTAGAGGAAGCTGTTGATCAGAGACCCTGCTGCGGGGGGGAAGAGTCAGGGAAATAAACATCCCCCCATTTCATTCTGCTCCCCTACTCCAGCCACAGCTCCCTATTGGCTAAACCCAACAGGAAGCCAGAGAGCATGAGAGCTGCTGAGACAGCCCATGTGTGGCAACTTCCCCAGGTGGAGGCAAGTTGGAATGAGGGGCGGGGGAGAAACCCCCTGCACAGTGGCTGAGGGCTAGCAGCCTTCTCTTCTAAGAGCTGCCCCAAAGCTGTGTCTCCCTTCCCCTGGGTGGAGACTCTGTTCTGCCCTTATTTCTGCCATGAATCTGGACCTGCTTCCCTCTTCCCTCTTCCCTCCTCCCTCCTCCTCTGGTTCATCCCATCACTCTCTTACACCTGGATGACAGTAGCCATCTCCAAACACACCGTTACCCCCATGTACAAAGAATGAGATTTGTGTTAAATCTACGTCTAATTTTTATTTAGGTAATACCAGTTACATATGTTCTATGTGTTTGTAACAGAAACATGCAGGTATCAACAAAAAAAAGTTTATGAATTCCAAACAAAATGAGATGAGGCAGCTTGTGGTGTAACAACTCATGTGCTTATCAGATGACTCACAGAGATTTTCCAAATACATTGTCAAATAGCAAAGCAGAGTGCGGAGAAGTTAATGAAATATGTGTGTGTGTGTGTGTTTTAATAAAACTCTAATGATGCATGCGGCATAGACGGGTAGATGCATAGAAAGATGGATATTATTATAGATTTTATTTATTAGAGCAGTTTCAGCTTTATATAAAGGTTGAGCATGAGGCACAGATATGCCCCAACACTGCCCAATATTGGCAACGCTGTGCTCTGAACACTTCAGCAACACCCTTTCTCACTAAAAATAAATTCCAAATTTCTTTTTGTTAATTTCAGATATAAGGGTATACGTAGTTAGGTTACATTGTTTGCATTTGTTAGGAAAAGTCCGAGTTGTATTTGAGTCCTTCACGAGAAAGTGTGCCCTATACCCCTACGTTGTACCCATTAGGTAGGAGCTTGTTCTGCAGCTTGTTCTGAGTTCCTCCTTTCCCCCTCCCCCCACATTTAATTGTGCTATTCTCTCTTATGGGCCTGTAGTTGTTCATCTACCAGTTTCAAATTAGTATTGAGTACATAGGATACGTATTTTATATTCTTGTGATATCTTACTAAGAAGAATGTTCTTCAACTCTATCCAGGTAAACACATAAGATGCAAATTCTCCATCTTTTATGACCGAATAGTATTTTGTGGTGTACGTATGCCACGGTACGTATCCATTCATGGGTTGGCAGGCACTTGGGTTGTTTCCACATCCTTGCAGTTGTGCATTGAGCTGCTATAAACATGTGAACTCAAATATCCTTGTGGCAAAATGATTTTTTTTTCTTCTAGGTAGATACCTAGTAATGGGATTATGCAGGATCAAGTGGAAGGTCTATTTTCAGCTGTTGGGGGGGTTCTCCATACTTCTTTCCTAATGTCTTATTACAACCCATGGAGCTCTTTGTGGTCTGGCTGCAATTTAGATCTCCTCCACCTCTCTCTTCACTCTCGGCTGCAACAAATTGATTCCCTCATTGACCCTTCCCATAGTGTGTCCCCAGTGACCCATGCACCTCCAGGTGCACCATGTACAACATGAATCGTGCCTAGACCAAGCACCATCCAGCCCCTGCCTGGGGACCCACAGCTAGAAGCTTCATCTGGATCCTCTTCCTGGCCTTTGTCTGAGGTCCCTCTTCTGGGTCCCACACTTCACCATCTGTCTTGTTTGTCTTCTGCAGGCCTTTCTGGCTTCATGCCTTCTCCACATTCCCTTTGCGTGTTGTGATTCCAGTGTCCCATTCCAAAGACCCTCATTCCTTATGGGCACTGGGCTGGGGCCTTCAGCAGCTGCTTTGCTCGTCAGAGGCACTAAGACATATATTGGTGATGGGTGCAGCTCTCCGTTGACACCCTGGATCCTTCACTCAGGAAGCAAAAATCCAGAGGCAAAGGAACCCAAGACCCTCCACTTTGCTGAGACTGGGCTTCCTTAGCATTAAAAATGAGGCTGAAGAAGGAACCTCCTGAAAATGTAATGCAAAGAAAGGACCTATCATTAGTCCAACTTTAAGAATCTTCTTAATGCATTTATCACTTTGAGGACTGAATAATGCTAAGCAGGAGAAAAATTCTTCCCTGTAGCCTGGAAAAAAAATGATGAAGCTCCTCTTCCCTCTTCTTTCCTCCTATTCCTCCTATTCCTCCTCCTTTACTCCTTTCCCCTTCTTTTTTTTTAAATTTCAGATTAATATGAGAGTACAGATGTTTGGGTTACCTTATTTTTCATTTCTAGGGTAAAGTTCAAGTTGTGCTTGAACCCTTCACCCAGGGAGCATGCCAAACACCCTCACATTGTGCACCTTAGGTGAGATCCCGCCAATTGCCCTCCTTCCTTCCCTCCTCCCCTCCCAATCTCCCTCCTCCTCTCTTCCCTCTGCCTCGACCCCCCCCTCCTCCCCATCCCATCTCCCTTGCTAGACTATATTTGTGTTTTTCTTTCATGTGAGGGTGTAGCTATTTACATATTGGTTTTGTATTATAGTATTGAGTACATTGGATACTTGTTTTTTCATTCTTGTGATACTTTACTAAGAAGAATGTTTGTCAACTCCATCAAGGTAGAAACAAAGTGTAAAGTCTGCATCTTTTCTTATGGATGAGTAGTACTCCAGGGTGTACATCTACCATAGTTTGTTTATCCGTTCATGGGTTGATGAGCACTTGGGTTGATTCCATGTCTTGGCAGTTGTGATCTGAGCTGCAATAAACATTCTAGTGCAAATGTTCCTGTGGATGTGGAGGGAAGGGAACACTTCTGCACTGCTGATGGGATGGCAGGCTTTCCCCTTCTTCTGCTCTGTCTCTCACTCTTCTCTTCCTTTCTCCTTGGCCCACTCCTCTTTCTATGGATTCTCCTTGTGTTGGGGATGTAGATGTTATCTGCCCTGGCCTGAGTTCCCCGTGTTCCAGGAACTACTGTGTGGTGACTTTCTTCTTTCTCATGAGCACACTTTTCCCTGGTGCTCTGTCCCCATGTCTTCATGTCCTCAGGCCTCCCAGCTCTCCAAGGGATAGCTTGGTCACAAGGATACAAGGCATGGACCCCAGCAGTCTCACATTACTGGTCTTGCTGACCATCTTGGCAACATTTAACAGGCTCTGGGTGACTGTCAGGCCCCAGGGCCAACTCCACTCAGCTGTGAATCTCTCAGGCCTTGAGGTCTCCTCTGTCTCAGATCCCTGCACCGTGGGAGTGGCTGTTTGTCCCAGCACCAGGGTTTGGACAGGAAGCAAGAGCTTCCGGAAAAACTGGTGACCAGAAGACTCTTCCCCTAGGAACAACGGGTCCCTTTTCTCTGTGGCCTTTTTAATCTTCCTCCTTTGACAAACTTCCCCCCTCTCCCGTGACTAAGGGACAAGGACAAACCAGCCACACAAAATACATAAAATTCTTCAAATTGCCACCTCGCAGCAGAAAAGCCCTCATTACCTCGTTGCTCCTCCACTTAGGGGAGGAGCACGGGGACAGAGAAAAAAATAATATTCTGAAATTCCAGATTTCATGTTGCCTTGTGTTTTTTTTTTGGTTATTTTTCAGGATAAAAAATAAAATAAAAAGCAATACTTTAAGAAATTTTGGTAGGCATCAAGATCTTCTGCTTCTTTTCCTCCTACTTGAAATTTTTAGTTTAAAAATGAATTAATAGAATGTTAACCTACCTTCTAGTTATGATGTGTGTTTGAAAATGTAGATGAAGGTGATGCCATTCCCAGCCATCCTCTGTGTTTTTTTTTTTTTTCTGAGGTGTAAGAAATGCTGTATATACTTGCAAATGATTATACTTCAAGAGGGGAAATGTGGTGACCGCTAGTACAGAATTGGGTACCCCATGAGAAACAGAGTAGTAACTACACGGTGTGTGTGTGTGTGTGAATGTGTGCATTCTTATGAGTCATTCACAAAAGTCACAGCTTTGTGTCCAGGGGAAAAGAGGTTTTGGCAATCTTGTCCCCTCCAAACTCTGGCAAGAAAATATAGAAAACATGTTTACCTCTAATGCACGGCATTGCCCTGTCTGAGGGGATAGTCTTACGCTATATCCATTCATCATCCAACCATTCACCCTCCATCGTCCACCTAATGATCCATCTATCCATCTATCATCCACCCATCCATTCATCCATCCATCATTTGTCCGTTCACCATCCACATATCCACCCATCCATCCATCCATTCATCCATCCATCCATCCATCCATTCAAGTAAGAATTACTGAATAATTTGTTCTGTGCCAGACATTATGTCCTGTGAGTTACATGGGATTCTTATTTAGTCTTTATAAGGTAAGGAACTTGTTATCTTCTCTTGGGTAAGAAAGCAAAGGCTGGAAGAAGTTATTCCTTCATCCAAGTCACTTGTCCACTCACTGTAAGAATCATAACTGGAATTCAGTCCCTTATTGTCTAACTCCAAAGCCCAACCTCCTTTTGTTACATCATCATTTTCCAGGCTTGTCAGCTATAAGGAACAAGAGGGGAAGGGAACGGGATAACTTATGATAGGGACATTGGTTTGGTCATGCTTCTTTGTGAAAAATGTTTCAAATGTCTTCACTTAAGTATATTTAAACTCAGGCTACAATGAGATAGCCAAGTCAAGATGTCCCAAAAAGAAGGGGAGAAATAACATGAATATCTAATTCTAAGAAACCCCCTCTGATAGGTAGTAAAAGAACATAAGTGGAAGAGCTTATCTTTTCATGAGAACAGTGAGGAATGCAGAAATTCTGGGAGATATTTATTGAGCCCCTGCACTATACCAGCTAATATGTTAGAGAAATGATAGACTTAATGATTTCATTAATTTATTAATACTTGGCCTATTTCCAAAGGTGATTTCTGGGATATGGAATTAAAATAATTGCTTAAAAGTAGCCAAAAAATAAAAGTAAGGTAACCGTGCAATTGTACATTTAAGAAGGAGGTCAAGACTAGGGAATACCTGTAAGGCATGAGCGATGCCCAACACTTGCACACAGTTCCTCTGAGGAGGCAGCATGTTTGGTTCTGAGCTTCCTGGTAACCCAAGTAAAAAGGGAAGCAGAGTCAGTCATATGATTTTCGAGAGAACAAAGCAGTTTCCTCTGTAGACAAAAATGAAGAGGTGTTCACACTCTGGTAAGAGAAGCTAGAAAATCCAGCCACCATAAAACACAGAATGATGAGAAGAAGGCAGGATGGCCCCTGATTTGGATCCAGAATATTATGTCTCAAAGAAAAGGGAAGGGACTTAAAACTGCACAGGACAGTGGCCTCGGTTATCAGTCCGAACGTATTTGATTTACTTTGATTTTGCAATAAACATTTTTTTAAATTACCAATTTTTTTTAAAGCCCTTGGAAAATGTAGGCTCTTTTTAATACAATTTTTAACTCCTGTAAATGACAGTAGCTTTGTAGTTGTGCCAGTATATCAAAGAATTTAATGAGGAGTTTTAGTTGCTTAGCGTAGTTTCTGAAACGTCATATACTCAATAAAAATTCAATGAGTGAATGAGTAGAATATAAACTAGGCTGGCTACTGAGAAAGAAGAAATGAAGGCTGGACTTAATAAGTCACTGGAAGTTCTCCATTCAAATTTGGGAATAAGTGATCTCTGAGCACATGTCCAGCCACTAGACAAAAATGCCCTTTTCAGCAAGTTTAGTCCTCAAATCTAAACACTCAGATACTCCGGCCATACCACTACTTGAAAACATTAGTTTATTGGTTTTCACATATTTTGACCCAATTCCTTTGATAAAAGCAGACAGCTTTTTAATCAACATTGAGGCAGAATTATATCTACTAAGATGTGTGTAGTTGAGGGGTATAGTTTGATGAATTTTGATGAGTGGATTATTCCACATAACCACCACCTCAAAGAAGATGAAAAACACTTCCATCACCCTGGAGACTTCCCTGAGATGTCTTTACAGTTAATCCCCTCCCCTCTCCACAGGCAGCCACTGACTGAGCTGATGAGTTTTTCATCTGTTTTTTTTTTTTTTTTTTTTTCCTTTTAGGTTAAGGTTTAGGTGAACCAGAAGTTTTAAAGTTTTGAGGACACTCAATAAACACGATATACTTATATTAGCTTTGGGTAAACTGAGGCAGGCAGGCTTGTCCTGGGCTAGTCATTGGTAGAGCTGGAGTCATTGAGGTCCCAGGGGCCAAAGATCTTTCCACTGTAATTACTACTGAACAATTCACCTTTTCTGATGGGCTTTTGGTCATGGACTGTGCTGGGAGGTGACATACATTTCATTGAAGTTAAAAATTGCAGTGGTGGTGGAAATTATTCTGAATTATCCTAAGAATTATTAAGAAAATGATACCCTTAAATAAATGTTTGAAAGAAATGAGTTTTGTAGGGAATAATACCTCACAGCCACTTCTCAGAAGTCCAGAGAGGAGAAGCAAATTAAGAGACACCCTTCAAGCAGTTGGGGGAAAAAAGAAAGACACGGAGTTCCTAATAAATACCTCACCAATCCAATTATAACATTTAAATCAAGGAGAGCAAAATGCAGTATCAAATATAATGAAAGTTTTCTTTCCCATTGAAATCGCAGCCTGCCTCTAGTTGTCCAATGCCCACAGGGATTTCAAAGTCAGCTTTTATGGGAGTGGGGTGGGGGGAATGCCACGTAAATCAAAGGGAAATAATCACATTTTTCTGGTGGAAATAACTTCAGTTGTTTGATGTAATTTTGACACTCAGCATAATTTCAGCATCAACACTGAAGTTTGGGGATCAGAGTGTTTCTCTAAGATTTGTATAGTGAGAATTTACCAGTTGGGAAAAATCTGACTGAGACTTTGAATGCATTGAAGCCTCATATATTTGAGTATGAAATAAAGGCTTCAGCTACATGTATTGGCAATGGAAAGGCAGAACAAGCCTGTTTCACATTGTAGCTGGTTGGTCAGTATCTTTTTAAGAATTTATGTCCATCCAGAACCTCAGAATATAATTGACCTTATTTGGAAATTGGGTAGTTGTAGTTGTAATTACATAAGGTCATACTGGATTAGGGGGTCCCTAAACCCAATGATTGGTGTCCTTAGAAGAAGAGAAGAGAAGGCAAAGACACAAAGGATTTGGGGGTGGAGACAGAAATTAGAGTTGCTGACACCTCCAGGTGAACAGGGTAGTTCCTCAGCGCTCTCAGACAGAGCACAGCCAGCTGACAGCTTGATTTAGGATTCCTGGCCTCCAAAATGGGAGAGAATAAATTTCTGTTGTTTTAAGCTACCTCTTAGGGGAACCCTTTATGGAAGCCCTAGGAAACCAGTGTGCTGGTGTGGGTCAGACCCTTCCTGCTTATAGAAATGAGAGTCATGATACAGTGATGCCAAGGAATGGGGGGGGGGCAAATGATCCCCAAGAGAGACACTGGATTGGCAGCATTTTGCGTCAGCAGTGGAGATTCTCCTAGACACCCTCTGTGAAGGTCTAGCTACACATCCCCTCCACTGAGTGGGAGGCAGAAGTTGGGGCAAATCCTAAAGCTTCCCGCAGGAAACTCATCTGCACCCCTGCTGGTGTTTGCTCTACTTTTCTAGTGAAAAGCCATGAGATGCTGACACCGTGCTCTTCTACCACAGACGAGTCCCAAAGAGCATCCCAGAAAGTGTGCTCGGAGCACGGGAGAGGTAGAATGGAGAAGCCTTTGGGTCTATCTCTTTTTTTTTTTTTTTTGCTTGGAGCCACTTGGCCTTTAGAGGAGTTTGACCAGGTCTGTAATCTCTAGTGTGGTGTGAAGAAATAGCAGTTTAGAACAAATCAGGAGGAGAATGGTGGGCCAGGGAGGCCTGGATGACAAGGAGCTGCGGAAGTATGATACATGGTGTCTGCTCTTTCTGCAGCTAGAGATGCTTATCTAGGTTCCCGTAACCTAGAAGGCAGTGTACAGACAGAGGTTGGTCTAATCCCAAAGGGCATACACCACCTAGTACATAACACCACTCCATGAAGACAAGTCTGAAACCAAGAGATGTTGGCAGGGCTGTGGTTCCTCTGGAGATTCTAGGGGAGAATCTATTCCTCGCCCCTTTGAGTTCTGGTTGCTATTGGCATTCCTTGACTTGTGGCCACACTTGTCTTGTTCCTTCTTCCTCTCACTTTCTCCTCTGTGTGTGTGTCTTTAAACTCCCTTGCCTCTCTTATAAGGACATGTGTGATTGCATTTAGGGTCAACCTGAGTAATCCAGGATGAATTTTTCAAGATCTTTTAACTATATCACATCTTTTGCTGTGTAAGGTAATAGTCACAAATAACGGGAATTAGGATGTGGGCACATTTTGGGGGGAGTATCTTCATTTGTTGAGGCTGCTGTAACAAACTACCCAAACTGGGTGGCTTATCAACAATGGAAATTTATTTCTCACAGTTCTGAAACTATGAAGACACTGGCAAATTTATTTCTGGTGAGGACCCACTGTCTGGTTCACCTGGCAGAAGGGGCAAAGCAGATCCTGGGCCCTCATTTATAAAGGCACTAATCCCATTCTTGGGGACCCCATCCTCATGACCTAATCACCTCCCAAATCCCTACCTCCTAATACCTTTGTTTTGGTGATTAGGTTTGAACATACGAATTTTGGGAGAACCCAGACATTCAGACCCTGGCAGGGAACCGCCATCCAGCCCCTACACGTTCCACTCCCTGCAGCAGGTGGAGTCACCTTTGAGAACGCATACATTTCTGCTCATCGCTGGCAGTCCTGTCACCTTGCCGTGAAACGAATCTGTCCCGAGTGGTGTCTACCCCTTCCTTCTATGATGAGAATGAGGTTCGAGAGGAACAGACTCAGCCCACCCACAGCCTGAGTTGATGCAGCCACATTATAACCAGGGTGCTGGCACTAAATGCTTGTCACTTCAGGAAAGGCTGCTAATATAGCAGAGATGGCTGCAAGTGGGTTCTGTGATACTTCTGTGCCTTTGGCATTGAGGTCCCCCTGAAATGTCTGTGCTACCTTGTCAATTTGGAGAGTGATTCCCATTCTTCCTCCTCTAAAAGGGATTTTAAATCCAGATAGAAGGTTTGGAAGGGTATTCTCACAATACCTTGTCTACACGTCTACCTTGCCCACTGGACTATCTTGGAGTTAGGGATGATTTGATATCTCTCTGTATACTCTATACCCAAGGAAAGATTTTATAAATGGGTAGATGAAAAAACTTGAATGAGCAAATGACCAGGGTATCCTTATCATCTGAAGGCTTTAAGAGAAGAAAAGCACTTTTTATGCTGGGCAGGGATTGCTTGGTGATCACCAGAATGACTGGATTTGTATCCCAGTCCTTTTTTACTATCCAGGCATGTGGACTTGAGCTATTATTTAACTTCTCTGTTTCTGTCCTCATCTGCAAAACAGGAATACTAATACCCCTGCTCACAGGGCTAGTGTGAGCTGTAAATGGATAAGCATGGGGCACCATGCTGGGCGCTAGGTGAGCACTATTTAAGCTAGGGATTGGCGAACTGTAGCCCTCAGGCCAAGGTAGCCTGCAGGCCAAAGTTAGCCCACAGGCTATGTTTGTATGGCTGCAAGCTAAGAACACCTTTTGCATTTTTAAATTGTTAAAAGCAAATTTCTTAAAGGGATATTATTTTAGGACACATACAAATTATATGAAATTCAAATGATCCCGTAAGTGCAGGGTTATTGAAACCAGCCGCTCCTTTTCATGGCCACGTTGTCTGTGGCTGCTTCCCTGCCTTGACGGCTGAGTTTAGCTATGAAGGAGATCACTTGTGGTCCATACAGCCTAGACTAAGTATTTGCTTTCTGGCCCTCCACAGATAGTTGATCTAAGTCACAGCAGTCTACAGTCTTATTTAGCACGAGTGCCCAAGTCCTGGGGCTAAGAGGCCTAAACTTCCTCTCTGCTTTGGCGCACCTCTACCAGCCAAGCTGAAGGTGATTTCTGCAAAATGTACCAGAGTGATTCCTGCCATTCTGTTTGGACAGCAAGGAATGGAAACTCACAGCTTTTCCTTCTCCTTTCTCTTTGCTTTTGTCATCACTGTCCACCCTTCATTACTCTTAAAGTGGTGTCATTAAAATAAATGAGTCAATAGGAAACAAAATAAATAAATGAGCAAAGAGTAACAGGATGTGGGGTGACATACTCTCTGCAATCTAAGCTTTATCTGACTTATTCATTTTTTTCTTCTTCATTATCTCGTCCAAGTAATTCATTAGCTATTCAGTAATTCCTGAGCATGTACTTATTAAGTGCCCATTATATGCCAAGGATTGTGCCAGGTGCCAGGAAAGTGTGACCAGGAAGGACCCAGTGGTCTAGTCTACACCAAAGTCCTTGTCTCAGGGCCACTGCAGGCCCACAGGAAGCCTATGGGGTGAACTAGGTAATGGCACTCCTCCTTGGCAGAGTGTGTGCCTTAATGAACATAAGAGCTAAGTATGAGCCTGGTTTATTTCCTATGCCAGTGACCTTGTGGAGTGCACAACCAGCACAACTGTACATGGTAGCCCTTCTGAGTCTTCCTGGAGGCACTAATACTAACAGTTAATAGGGACAGGGAAGGCATGGAGTGGAGAGAGTTGAGGGGCACACATGGCAGCGTCTGATCCACCCCAGTCACAGTACCTATAGCAGTGAAAACAGCCTTACAGTGAACTCTCCCACTTGCCCCCCACCCCCACTACCCCTGTGTGATTTTTTGCTTTAAACATAGGATTCAGAAGCATGGAGAGGTCAATTAATCCTTTGCCAGTTTCTGAAACTTCCTTTGTAAAGAAGAGGGAGAATTTATGTGCCACCATTTAGGCCTTTTCAATACAGACCCTGGCTTTGCACTTTGGTGGAGGTTCTAAATGACTTGAGAGAGTTGGGAGATGGAGGAAAGATGTTTTTATTATCATTATTATTCAGAAGCTTTTATTTGATCATATAAATTGTTACACTCACTTAAGTTTCCGCCACAACCACGACCAAGAATTACATCAGCCAATATTCTCAGGCCCACTGCTACAGTATAGAATCTTAAATTGTAACTTGTAAGGAAAAAAAATAATCAGAGGGATTTATCATGATTGGATGATCAGATTCTGGAAAATCAAAATATACTTTGCTGTAGACATTAATTTGCATATTAAAACAGTGCAGGGTGTCATGAGCAAGATCTGCTTTTTCCACTGGTGTGTTTATTTTCATAGCCCCATCATTTATTAAATGTGCTTGCACTTGAAGCATCTCTAGACCCCACCATCTGCATTTGGAAGAGAAGCATTTCCTTGTGTGAACCCCCTCCTCTGCAAACTAAATCCATATGGAATTGTCAGTAGATAGAGATTAAGGCAGACATCCAAGGTTTGTTATATAATACCACAGCAAGAAACCCCTCTGTTAATAAATCTCAGAGAGTTTCTAGTAGCAGCTGTGATAACAGAACCTGAGGAGTGCCGTGCAGGAGGGGTAATAAAGTAGTGGAAGAATTTAGGTTGTGTCTTTGAAACTTACTGTGCACAACAGTTCTAAGCCTGCTAATTACGTGGGTCAATGCCAGAAAGCTCCACCTTACTCAGAAACAAGAGATGCCTAGGCTTTCTTGAGTCCTGTACTCGTTGTGATATCATATGGCATCTCCCCAAATGGGAATCTTTTCTGAAATGTAGCTCAGTTCTTCTCCAGAATTCCCTATTCCCCTTTCTTGCTTTATTTTTTTCTATTAAGACTTAAAACCATCTGTCATGGGAGGTGTATTAGTTAGCAATTGCTGCATAACAAAAACCCCAACACTTAGTTTCTTTAAAACGACATTATTAGCTTATAGTTATCATGGCTTAGCGCGAGTCTCCAGCTGAGTCTCTCAAAAGGCTGCAAGAAAGGGTGGCTAGGACTATGGTTATCTCAGACCTCAACCAAGATGAATCATCAGAGGTCATTTTAAAAGCTAGCTCTCACGCCCTTTCTTTTCATTATTTATTTGCATATAATCTCATCCCACTAAAATAGAAATTCCACAAAAGCAGATATTTTTCTGGTTTGCCCCTCACTATGTCCATGGCTCTCAGAACTGGGCTTGACACACAGGTAGGTGCTCAAATACTTGTTGAATGAATGGGCGGATGTAGAGATTGCTTGTGTTCCTTAAAGACGTCCTATGCATCTCTTATTTATTTTTCTTCATCAGAGTAGAGGAACCTGGAGAATTTTGAGCCCACAAAGGCTGAGATAGTACAAAAATTAGGAGAAAAAGAGACATCTTAAAAGTTTTGGCAGACAGAAGAATGGCTTTCCAAAATGTCCATGCCCTAATCTCTGGAACCCATGAAAATGTTACCTTACATGGCAAAAAAGGGACTGTGACGTTAGAAGAAATATATATTTTGTCTCTAACCCTAGTTTCTGGCAGTACAATTTCTAAAACCCCTGGAATTTCCTGAGTAATATGGGTAAGAGGGACATCTTTCACTATTTATTATAAGGCCTTGAGTTTATTTGAATGAGATAATTTGGGTGAAGTGGAGGTTGGTTGCCAGAAGAGCTACCATGTGGGCCCCAGCCCCCTGACCTCTGAGCAGAGGAGAAGAGCTAGGTTTTGTGCTCAATCACCAATGGCCAGTGATTTAATCAATCATGCTTACCTAATGGAACCTTGGTAAAAAGTGTAAGTTACTCAGTTTGGAGAGTTTCTAGGTTGGTTAAGATACCAAGATGCTAGGATGAATTTGAAGAGATTCCATATGATAGTAGAAGTACATTCCACTCAATATACCTTTTCTGTGCATCTCTTCTTTTGGCTGTTCCTCAGTTGTACCTTTTACAGTAAACTGGTAAGTATAAGTAAATATTTCTCTGAATTTCATGAGCTGTTCTAGCCAATTATGGAATATAAGGAGGAGGTCTTGGAAACCCCCGATGTGTAGCCAGTTGGCCAGAAGCAGAGGAGGCCTGGACTCTGATTGTTGTCTGAAGTCGGGGCTAGGACTGAGCCTTTCACCTTTAGGGTCTATGCTAATGCTTAGCAGTCACTGGGGCACCCAGTCAGGTCTGCTGAGAATGGGAAAATGGGTTGGTGTGGGGAAGACTCCCTGACACTTACGAGAACTGTTGGATGAGTGCAGTAGAGAAAAATTGTTTTTCTTTCTTAGGGACTTTACAGGTGTGATGGAGGTTACAGATCTTGAGGTAGGAGATTATTCTGGATTATCAGGTATGGGGAGGGGGGTACATGAGTCCTTAAAAGTGGAGAATTTTTCTGGAGTATGTGGTCTGAGAGATGGAAGCTGCAGAAGGATTGAATGCCCCATGGCTGGTTCCGAGATGTAGGAGGCTACATTCAAGGAAAGGAGAGTGCCTTCTAGGAGTTGAGAGCCAGTCCTGCTGACAGCCAACTAGAAGTAAAGACCTCAGTCCCTCAACTGCACAGAACTGAATTCTGCCAACAATCTGAAGACCAAAAACAATTCTTCCCCACTCCCCCATGCCTCCAAAAGAGGAATACAGCTTGCTAACACCTTAGTTTTACTTTGGTGAGACCCATACTGGACTTCTGACCTCTGGAAGTATAATTTAAATAAGTATAATAATAAATGGGGGAGGGTGTTTATAGCCACTAAATTTGTGATCATTTGTTATGGTAGCAAATAGAAAACCAATACAACCATGTTCGAAAGGTCTGGATTCTGGGTTAGGCTAAGCATGACAGAAGGCTTTGGAAATCGCAGGGGAGAGGTTTCTCATTGGCTGTCACCATGGAAATGACCCAAAGATTATAAATTCTGGGTCTTCTTCATAAGCCTTATTTCCAGGGAAATCCTGATAGAACCAAGAATTGTGGACCTCAGGAAAGAACATTCCATTTTTACTAATACACATCCACAAAGGATTAGAGACTCAGGGTCAGATCTTTGCTCTTGATAAGACTTTGACAGAGGAAAAGGTTTTTCCCTGGACTTGTTTTCTTAGAAAGTATTCACGTCCTTTCAGGCCAACATCAGAGAAGGTTGCCATGAGAAATACGCATAATGCAAACTTAGTCAGCTGTGGTTAGCTCTGCCTTTTGGGAGGGGGGGATCTTTTTGAAGTAAAAGAACTCAAACCAATGGATTTTCACAAAGTGAAAACATCCACATAACCAGCACCTAGATCAAGATACAGACCATAACCAGCTGTGCAGATGCTAAAGGCCCCTCCCAAACACCAATCTCCCAGTATGATTTCTGTCTTCTTATATCAAAGAGTCACATTTTGCCAGGTTTTGTATTTTAGATAAATGGAATCACACGGAATGTTCTCTTTTGTGTCTCTTTCCCTCATCAGTGTGTTTGTGAGATCCCCTGCATCTTGCATGAGGTCATAGTTGGTTTACCCTTCTTGCTGAACAGTGATTGTACGACAGACCACAGTTGACTAAACCTCTGTACCAGCGATGGACACCTCAGTGGTTTTCACTTTCCAACTATTGTGAATGGTGCTGCTTTTAAGCTCCTGTACATATCTGTTGGTGAACATGCTATTTATGCATTTCTGTTGGGTTCAAACCTGGGGCAGGGGCATTCCTGGATCAAATGCAGCCTTATTTTCTTTTGCTAGACACAGAATGAAAGGCTGCGGCAAGGGTGAGATGATTAAAGTGAACTGCACAAATGCAGGATCGAATCCTATCTTTACTTCAAATCCTGATATAGGGCTCACCATAGATTATTTTGCATTAATTCAGATTTTCTTGTATTCATGATCATTTTGATTTGTGTGTGTATAGCTCTAAATTTTGCACCCAGAGTGGATGTGTCACTTAGTTCACCCTAATTTCAACTTGGAGCAGGTCTAATCAATACCATGTCTAACAGGTACATTGGGGCTGTGTCAGTGTGAGCAGACCTCTTCTACACCCTGTCCTCCACACCCATTCCTGAGCCTTCTAGCTCATGGGAGCCACTTCCCTCTATTTTCAAATAGACTCTTTCTAGTTGCAATGAGGTTTGTTGGTTTGGGGGAAATATTTCAAGTTGATGTTTAATTAATTATTTAATCACTTGAAGTGGGGCCCTTCATTCTTGATTTCAGAAATGCAGAAAAGGACATGCTGAAAGCCCACTGGTGTCCGTGAGGGTCTGCCAGGCAGAGAGGTTACCCGCTCAGCCAGAGGAGGTCCAAATGTTCCTCTCGAAAACCGCCATTTTTCTCCATTTCTTTAACAGGAGGAGATTTGCAATCACCCATTTCCTATCTCTCTAACCAGCTGTATCCCAAGGCTTGCTGGAGCCTAATAGGAGGGGACTTCTCAGGGCTTGGTGTATTGGATTTAAGTAAGCAAATCCTCCCGAGCAGACTTGTTCATCACTCTTCCTAATTTACTCATCGGGAGCAGAACATTCTTCATTTTGTTACATGCTAGTTGCTGGGCTTTCTGGGCATAGCAGCAGTGCATGCAAATCCAGGCTTATTTACGAATGGAAGGCAGGGGCTACCAGGGGATGGAAACTGAAGTTCTGTGTGGAATGTTGATGATTGATTTTCAAGGGGACATGGTGAAGTGGTACTACACCTTCAGAATTCACGGGGACTTGGGCTTGTGGAGCTGGCTCTCTGCCACTTTCTTCTATCCTCCAAAGAAGTGCCCGCACTGTGAATTCAGTCAGACTCCACTTGGGAAAGATTGTTGTTTGCTTGTCTGTTTGGAAGACCAAACATTCTGGCCTCACATATATGTTCTAGGTAATTTCATGCAGCAGCAACTACACCCCCGACTCTGGATTTCTCTCACTGCCTGATGAATGTGGTGTTTGCCCTGCTTTTGATACTGAGTATGCCTTTGTGTTTGCTCCATGATTTTGCCATCAGTGGTCAGACACGCCCTGAAAACCCACAGCCAGCCCCACATAACATCAGGCTGGTGGGTCTCTCTGATAGCCCTGTATTACCCCAAACTACTTGTCCTCCCCATCTCACCATCACCTTCCATTCCTGTCCTGTCTGAATTTGGTCCATGTGTGATGTGTTTCCACTTATTCATTCTCATCACCATTTTCTCTGATTCTTAACATCGTTTCTCCAATTTGCATTGTGGCTCCCTTCACTGTCACAATTTAGACTCTTCCTCTGATGATGGGATCAAACAATCTCCATAAACCACAGCAGCTATTTCTTCTCCATCCTGCTTCCTTGTCACAGAGCCCACTGCTGGGCACATAACCGCCCAGGACCAGAGCCTGGTCAGTGAGAAACATCAGAATTGTGTCACCTTCACCTCTTTTTCATCACTATTTTATTCTCAGTATGAAACCAAGTATATATCTGCATTTGGTAATGAATGTAACTTACAAAGTGAAAGTATGGTGTAGTCCTTTTCAGTCTTCCCAATTGGTTGGCATGATTTCCAAGTCTAATAATATATTTATGCATGTCTGTATATATGTGTGTGTGCATGTATTTCTACATTCACTTAATCATGTATCTGAGATATCTGTTTATGTCAGTACATATAGCTCTATCTCATTCTTTTTAATGGCTGCTGTGAGTTGCATTGTATGAGTGTATCATAATTTATTTATCCAATTAAAACCAGAGAATCTCAAAGCTCAGCCAGTGCTTTCAAGCAGAGGAATTCCCTCTACGGTGTCTCCATGCGATGCCAGCCCAGCGGCAACACAGATCTTGGGTTTCCTCGGGTACAGAAAGTTTTGATGGATCCCAGGATCCAGGGTGGTATTTTTATTTCTGCCCCATCTGAAAGGCTGGTTGTTTAGTCAAGACTGGTGGAGAGTTCTAGCCGTGCCCATGTCCAGGGGATTTTAAAGATGTGCAGAATTTCAGGCAGAGCACTCACAGAACCACTGCCATGGAGACAATTGGGTTCCACAGTGGTTCTTTCGTCCTTGGCCCTTTTGTCTTTTCACTCTGTGTACCCTCATCTCCTTCCTTGGCTTTTGTATCTTCTTTGAGTCTGATGCATAACTGGGCATCTCCACCTGACCACACACAGGTGTAGGTATTGGCTGTACCATGTTTGAAACGCACTCATCTTCCCCTCAAGGATGCTCTAGCACCCTGTCCAGCTGGAGCCTCACGAGATACTGGTATTCACCCTCATTGACTTTCTCCATTCCCACCTCCCAAACGTTTCTATGGTGTCTAACCTCCTCTTCAGCCCTGCCATCACTTCTCAGGGCTGGTCAGTGCCCGGCCCATGACAACTCTTGTCTCTTTCCAACCTACCCAGGGTCACTGTCCAAAAAGGCTCAGCCTACTATATCCCATGCAGACCTCTTGCACATGGTTGCTTGTCTCCTGTAGAGTAAAGCACATGGCCCTTTGTCACTGCAGAACACCTTCCACAAAGGAGTCCGGCATTCATTTTCTCTGGTTGTTCCATTAACCACACCAGCTCTTCTCTCTTCCCATTACTTTCTTTTAAGTCTGAAAAGATGTGTTCTTCTGTAAGGAGCCTCTGCTGATCACCTGGACTGGATTCAGCACTTGTATCCTCCATTAGGATAGTCTCTGCCTCTACTGTGGCTCTTCCCTCATGCACTGAGTTTATCTATGTGTACTCTTCCTGTGAATTCCCCAGGGAAGTCCCTCCCTTCATGCAGCTTTAGATTCCCAGCTCTTATCACAGAAACTGATGTATGATACAGATTCAGTACACACAGGATGGATGGGTGAGTGGATTAGATAGGTGAGTGGATGGATGGATGGATGGATGGATAGGTGGATATAGAGGTTGATATGTGAATGGATAAGTGAATGTGTATGGGGATGTGTGAGTGGATGGATGATGGATG
>NW_003852442.1:4983182-4993183 GCF_000181295.1 Otolemur garnettii
GTGGATATAGAGGTTGATATGTGAATGGATAAGTGAATGTGTATGGGGATGTGTGAGTGGATGGATGATGGATGGATGGATGGATAGGTGGATATGGAGGTTGATAAGTGAATGAATAAGTGAATGGGTATGTGGATGTGTGAGTGGATGGATGGATGGATGGATAGGTGAGTGGATGGGTGCGTAGGTGAACATACAGATGGACATGTAAGTGGATGAGTACATGGGTGGGTGGATGGATGGGCAGGTGGATGTGTGAATGGATGGATGAGTGAATGGATGGTTGGGTAGATGTGTGAGTGGATATATGTATGTATGTGTGGATGGATGGATGGATGAATAGATGACTAGGTGAGTGAATGGATGGATGGATGGATGGGTGAATGAATGGATAGATAAATGAGCAGATGAATAGGTGAGGGAGTAGATGAGTGGGTGGATGGATGGGTCGCTATGTGGGTGGATGAGTGGTTGCATGGGTGCATGGATGTGCAAGAGAATGAGTGGGCAGGTAAATGAGGGTGTATGGGTAGGTGGATAGATGTGTGAGTAGATGGATGAATGAATAAATGGATGAATGGTTTAGCGGGTGATTCTGAATAGTTGTCAGTGCTACTTTAGTTTCAAGCACCAACAAATGAAGCTAAGAAGTTTGAGGGAACCCTTTGCTCTCTTAGATTTCATGGCACCATTTCTCAGCCCAGGAAGACCAATAGGACAGTAGCAAAGTCTGGAAGGAGAGGTGGTCCTGCCTTAGCCTTGTCTAGGGCACGGCTTCAGGAGCATCTCCTGTGATGTTGAAGGGACTGTTGATCCTCACAGTACGATGCAGGAAAGCTGACAAGTGAAAGGTGGATGGGCTGCTGTATACTCCCAGGGCACCTCAGCTAGAGAAAAATGCAGGATTAGCCCTTGGAGGCTGCTTAACTTGGAGACTGGCTCCTTCAGTCTCTCTAATAATATGATAATTTTAATAACAAAATAATACCAGCACCTGAAATGTAAGAAGCTTGATCTGTGTTCTAGATACAATACTCTAACTCTTCTGTCATTGTGAATCCTCAGGGTGAACCTACAAGTTAGCAGGGTAACATCACAACCTGTCATTTAGGCAGGAGGACCAAGGGGCTCTAGAAGTTACCCAAGGTCACCCAGGTACTAGGTGTCAGGGCCAAGCTCCAATCCCAAGCAGTCTTCCCCCCCAGGCCGGCCCTCCCATCTCTAACCAAAGGGTAAAGGCATAAGGAAAGAAGATCTATTTCTGGACGACCAGCCCAAGGTGTTTTTCTCCATGCTGGTCCTCTGCAGTGCTAGCTTTGGGCTTCATTTTCTTCATTAACTGGAAGAAGAAGCAGGTTTGGAAGGGGTTCCCTGGCTGGCTGGCAAGTGGCAGAGCCCTGCTCTCTCTCCTGCTCTTTCAAATAAGAACGGGCAGGATGAGTGATCCCTGGTGGCAGCACCAGGCATGCCAACGCACCACTGCAGACCTCCAGGGACAGACCTTTTAAGGTCTCCATGCAAATACTTCTCCCACTGATTTGTAACCACATCCCTCTCGGATAAACGGATTGACAGGCTGTCTAATTTCCTTGTATCTTCTCGATCCAAGCATTGTGAGCACAGGGCCTTATCCCGTGTGCAGAAAGATTCTCATTTACAATGCAGGGTGGAAAGGTTCATCCATATGCAGGGTGGAAAGCAGAGCTGTTTACCATCAGGAGCAGGTAGGAGGGCTTCTTAGAGGCCACTGAGGTTCCCAATGACTTGGGGTGCTCTTGACCCTCCCAGAGTCCTTGCCAAGGATTTGGTCTTCTGAATCTGAAAACCAGCAGGTCTAGGTGGACAGCAAACCTTTCCTTCACATTAACCTTTTGTATCTTGGGTAATAAAATGGGATTTTTCTCCAACGGGTATATGAGAATTATTCATATCTTTGGAGTAGATTCAAATGAATAAAAGGGCTTCCTCCTGCTCTTTTCTTCATTAAAAAAAATAAAAAAAATTCAGAGTTTCCCCAAACAGGGAAAATGTGTGCTTTTAGCCATCTCAATTCTTTTAAATTTATTTTTTAATTGAAGTTAAACAATACAGTTAAATGTGCAATTCTTAAGTGTATAACAACTTGGTAGATTTTTATGTACATACATACCCCGGCATCTACCACTCAGATCAAAATATACAATATCCCCAGCACCCAAGAGAGCTCCCTCAGGCCGCTTTCCCGGTGATGCTTCCCCTAAATAACCACTGTTCTGACGTCTATCATCATAGATTAGTTTCACCTGGCGTTGAACTTCACACACGTAGAGTCTCGCAGGATATAGTTTTTGTGCTGGTTCATCATTAGAGACATGTTCTTAGCATCAAAACCTGGAGGTTCTATAACCAAATGGCCCCTATGGTGAAAAACATATAAAATAAAATGTGGGGGGGAGATTTTAATAGATTATTCTTTGCAGAAAGAAGAGGGGCTTTAAGCTTCCTCCGCCCCAACCACCACATGTATGGAAACCACCAGCTGCATCTGCACCAAATCCAGGCAGTGTATTTAAGATGCACTGCTTAAGTAAGAGAACCAGTCTACTCAAACGGCATCTTGTGGGAGGTGGAGAGAGTCCTCAATGAGTCGGACAACCCTGAAGTAGCTACAAGCCCTGATCTATGTTAAAGTGAGTGTGTTCCTCAATAAGTAGCAATAGGATTTGTTTGTTTTAGGATAGTTAATGAGTCTTGTAAGGTGGTGGTTCTCAACCCACAGGAACTGTATTAAAGGGCTGCGGCATTAGGAAGGTTGAGAACCACTGTTCTAAGGGATGTTGAGAGGATAGCTGGTGGTCAAATGAATTTGGGAAGTATTTCATGGTTCATCTCCATCTTGGAGATTTATAGTGTTCCTTATTAATTAGCATGTTAAAGGCACTGATAAGTCCTGCTGTAAAGGAAGCTATTTAACTTGATTGGATGAGTATTAAGCAAGCATCATTGTCCACAGAACCCTGTGATGCTGGATGAACTTTTTCTTTTTCATAGAGCTCCTGTTTCCTATAACCTACCTCCTGAAGCCACGGGAAATGAAGTCAGTCTTTGGGTGAAAGATGATTATGTTTTAGTTCTGAAAAATACATGCCCTGCATCTGTCTTTGCTTAGATTTTCCTGAGATTCTCAAAAAATATTTAAATTATCAGTGCAAATATAAGGTCACCTTCAAAACTTGTTGAAACAATGCACAACAATAGCCATTTTTTTGAAGTCAATTTTATTTGTTTTATATAAGTGGAAATAAGAATTTTTTCTTATTCCAAAACTAATAATTTTGAATTACAAATTCCCTGCAATTCTGCCTGTCAAAATCAAGAGAGATGAGCCCAAAATTGAACAAGGAAAAGGTCATGGGAAGCGATGGTTATCAGAGAGCCATGTGAGACACTCTGTAAGCAGGTTTATTATCTATTTCAGCCTTTTCTTTTCTCTGTGATGGCTGTTGGAGCAATCAATACGTGCTTCCAAAATTCCTCCCCATTATCCACACTGGTGCAGATTTTCTGTCTGCAAGAACCTTATAGAGGTTCATCAGTTAAAAATCTATCCCATTATTGGATGGATGCTTTATTAGTTTTTCAGCAGAACTCGTTTCTGCTAATTTGCTAATTCATTCGTGTGTTCTCTGCCAACCGCTGGCTGCCCACGGACCATATTCAGCCTGTTTGGCCAGACACGGAGTCTGTGTGCTGCTTTTAGTTGTATTAAGTCCTCCAGAGAGACAGAAGGTGCAGGAGGGACCCACAAACCTTCCTGCTCAGAGAAGACACTCTGCAAGTTTAATAGTGCTTTTAAATCGCCTGATCTAAAAATTTTCAAGAGATTTTTTTAAAGGCCTTTTTCTGACAAAGTTTTGTTGTCTCAGATTGTCAACTTGTACTCATGGACTGAATTCAACTAAACTCTACATGTCATCAGCACACATTGGTAGCACTGTTATTATGTGGTAGGTTCTGAAAGAGATTTTCAGGATGCGGAATCTCAGCTCTGGGTCTCAAGGGGCCTTCAGCTTATTTGGGGAATCAGGGCATCTCTGTTTAAAAAAAAAAGTCCATAAAATAATACACAGGTGACAGAGATGGAAAGGACAATACTTACTGTGTGCCAACCACTGCCCTAAGACTAAAAATGTCTTCCCATACTTACTCCTCCTTAACCCTAGGAGGTAAATGTAGTTATTATTACCTCTTTTTAAAGGTGAGGAAACTGAGGCACAGAGAGGTTCAAACATTTCCCCAGGGTCAGTGGCAGTGGCTTTGAACATAAGGCTTTGAAGAAGAGATTACTGTTCCCAGAGGAAACTGGCTTTCATTGAGCGTCTACTGTATACCAGGTCTTACTCTCAATTCTTTCACATATTATCAGGTTCATTTTAATAATAGTCTAACCAGAGGTTATGATATCCATTTGTATAGATAATAAATGGAGTCCCAGTAAATAGCTCAGTACACCTGTTGGGTACAGTGCACTCTATCAGAGCGAAAGGCAAACTTACATGTATTAATTGGACTCCATCTGTATAAAAACAAAGTATATAAACAAAACATGCATAACCCCTAACACTCTGAAATGTTTTAAAAAGATGGTAAATAAATTCTCAGGAAAGCCAAGCAGCTTGCCCAGTCCACAGAGCTTATGATGGCAGGTGCTAATCAACATCTGCCTGGTGGGAAGTCCTGTTCAGCCCCTCTGGTAGGCTGGACCTCTGCGTCCTTTCTCTGGTTCAGCAGTTTTTTATAAAAGCACATTCACACACCTGCACTATGCACACACCTCTCTCCCCTGGCCAGCAGCTGCCCGGTGTGCTGTGCCTGTGGTGTGCTGGAGTGTCTCACAAAGGGGCCAGGGTGAGTGGCTCCTGGCTTGGCCTATCCATGGTAACTTAGCCCAGCTCCAGAGTGGAAGCCACCTAGGATGTCATAACTCTACCTTCACTGCAGATGCCCTGGCCCTGACTGTCACCTGGAATATGCCCTCCTTGGACATCTTACAAGGAAGGCTGTCTTCTGTAGCCCTTGTATGGAAGGGACCCGGAGCAGAGACCATGAGCTCTGACCAGTGAACCTGGTTGACCCTTACTGAGGACTCAACCCAGTAACTTCCCAGTGGACGTGTGTATGGCCAGAAGGGCTGAGTCACCTCTGAGGTCATCTGCAGACATCCTGGCTCAGCTTCCTTCTCAGCTGGGCTGGGTCACTGGAGCACTCTGGGTCCCGAGTAGGGAGAAGCAAAGGCACATTTGACGGGAGAAGGTGGTTGAGGGGCCCCCTCTCTGGGAGGCACCAGTTGCCTAATGAGGACACTCACTTGGGTCTCAGGGGGCCTGAACTCGTGCCTTGGTTTTGCTGCTTGATTGATAAGTGACTCTGGGAAGATTCCTCAGCCTTCATCATCCCCCAGGTAGAAAGATGAGGGATAGCAATACACCCCATAAAGGGGTACTGGACTATCAAGTGGGAGCTGCCGGGGACACATGTGGCAGCACCTGCTGGTGGCTATTTCTGGCCCTCCCCCATCGCATATTATGTGTCCATCTCTAGCCCCCCTGGTTTTTGTCACGGTAACCACAGTCCCATAAAGGATAACTCAGCCACTTGGGAGCCAGGGAAGAGAGGGCACAAAAGGTGAAGATGATTACACCTCTCTGCTTGTCTAACACCAGTACTGCCATCACACTGCTCTCAGGACAGGCCCCTTCCTGCTGGTCCAGCCTCAAAGCCCACTGTGCTCTGCCATGGCTCTGTAGGCCAGCCAGCCTGCCTGCCCTTCTTCAAGCTCTGTAAACCCATAGCCGCCCTCTTCTAGGCAGATCTTTGCACCTGCTGTTGCCTCTGCTAGGACAGAGGAAGACATTTATTTTCATCCTGACTTGTCACTTTTCAAGATAAGCCTCGTGACCTAGTTACTCCCACCCATTCTAGGCTCTCATAATTCCACGCACCCCTTCCTCTTCACGCTTTGCGGTAATTTAATGCTGCTCTCCACCAGCGTGTCCACTCCCTGATAGCATGGAGGGTGCCCTCACCCCACCCCTTTCCTTCACTTTCCTTCCTCTCTTGTTTTCTTTCCTTTCTTGTGCTGTCCTCTCCTCACCATTATGTCCCTATTTCCTTGCACAGTGTTTGTTAATTGATGGAGGAAGCAAAGAAGGAAGGAAGGATGGATTTATGCAGCCCCATGTGGTCTGGCATCCTCTGTGAAAAGCTGCCAGCCCCTCCCTGTGGGCCCCTCCCTCAGTGCACAGTGAGAGACAGCTCTGCCCGGCGGGGCACTGGGAGCCTGGTGATTACCTCCTGCAGCCACCACCCCATTCTGTGGCAGAACCATGCTGGGAGCGTGCTCCGTGCTTCGCTGCCACGTGGCAACCAACACAGGGAGTTTGATGACGCGTGGGAAGGGGCAGGTGGTGATGGAGGTGATGAACTCCTCATTCTGTAATGGACTGGAGCCTTCCCCATCAGATTGTGCTCCCTCTTATCAAGCAGGAAGCTGGCAGGCTGTGTTTTAATCAATTGATAGCATCACTTGGCATCCAGCAGCCAGCTCGGGTTTTGTACAAGACCAGGTCGTTGATTTTCCAATCTTTCCACCCTCTCAGAGATTGCAGGTTGGGGGCAGAAGGCAGCAGGGAGGCTCCTCCTGGAACTTGGGAGAGGCGCCAGGGCTCTGTGCTCCACACTTCCCCAACAGAAGGAAATGAGCCCTCAGAGAAGGGGGGAAAGAGAAGAAGGAACGTGTCAAGAATGTTTTGAGGGAAATGAAACTGCCATATGACTGTGGTCTTCCCTTGTGGAGAGGATGGGCCGTTAGCAACCAGGATGAGTCCTGCTTAAAACTGAAGTCAGTCAGTCTCTTTAATAACACTCTTGTCCTCCTGTCCAGCCCTCTGGAGTGACAGACACTTCTCACACCTCTTTTTCTTCTAGAGGCCAGCCCTCCTCCACAGGCCCCATTGTGTGACACAGCAGATTCTGCGTTCATTGTCCATCTCTTGTCATCTTCAGTCTCTTCCAGGTCCAGGATGACCTCCAGTCTTGTGTCAGAATGATTTCTCCAAAGTCTGAGCAGGCTATACCCTGCTTGGATGGTGGCCTTTCTTTAGTGCTATGGAGGTAGTGCCTTCCTGCGACTGTCTCTTCTACCCAGATGGAGGGTTCTTAAGCTGATCATGCTAACCATTCTAGTGCCAGGACTGACATTGCATCTGGGATGCAGAAGGAACTCAGAGCGTGTTTATGAATAAATGAGTACATGGATGGGTCATGGACAAATGGATAGAGGTATCTGTGGGTGGGTAGATGGTGATGGGTGGATAGATGAATAGAGATGAATGGATGGATGGTCAGATGGGTGGAGGTACTGCTGGATGGATGGATGGATGGACAGACAGGGCAGATGGATAGATGGATGATAAGTGGATGTAAAGGAAGAGGGTGGATGGATTGATACAGGGAATTGCTAGGGGCCAGAACAGGTAAAGCCTCAGGATGTGCTCAGATGGGGCAGTGCTCACAGTAGCCAAGAAACAGACTGACAAGATTCAAAGCATGTAGTCTTGGGCAGTCACTCTCTTACTCTAGGGGTAGCTTTTCTCATCTGCAAAATGGGATTCCAGGACTGGCTTATTCAAAGTGTAACTGTGAGGAATGGATCAGATGAACTGTGGAGTGTGATTGGCACCAAACTTGGCACATAGAGAAAGCTCAGGAACTTGGAGTGATGTTCACTGTGGTGATGAAGGGGGCCAGGAGAAGCAGGTGGAAGCAAAGCAGACCACCATGGTGAAGAAGAGCGTGTGGGGGGTCTGCATTATCCTAGGGTCCTTCGAGATGCCCCCTGCTCTGTAGCTCAGTCTAGCACCTTCAAAGGGCTTCCCGTCTATTATGCTTGCTTTGGGGTTCATCTGGTTTCCCCAACAACCTGACCACATCATGTTGCCCCATCTTGTTAAAGCCCCTGAGTTTCCCCAGGTCAATTCTTGCTCTCAGTATGCTACCTTGCACTTGAAGTTTCTCATCTTATTTATTGGGCAGAGTAGGTTGACAATTGTTTAAAAAAATCAACACACACACAAAATAACGGTTTTCATGCAGACAACGTTCAGTGAAGCTGCTCCTGGTCAGATGGAATCTCCTCCAAGTCGTGTCTCAGGGACTCCAGAGAGTGACTCTGACATTTTCCTAGGTCCTCATCCTCTTCTGGGTTTAGCTAACAGATGTAGAAAGAACAAGAAAATAATCAAGTGGGAAACTTTTATGTCATGGACTAGAAAAGACATTGGCTACTTCAGTCATTTCTATTGACCAAAATCAAGTCTTGTGGTCCTATCTGAACTGCAAAAGATGCAGGGAAATGCAGCCCAGCTGTTTTCCCTGGAGAATAGAATAGGACTGAATAAACACGCAGTTAGTTCCTCTGAGACACCTGCCTTCTGAGTCCATTCTTTGCTGAGATGCGACCTTGGGTTCTTGGAACTCTGACCCCACACCTCCAGGCCAGCTCTGTCCAATTCCAGCTCCATTTTGGCTTCCAAGCCTCCATTACAGGCAGAGCTACCACTCCCTCTCCCCATAGGGGGAACTGATGGAACATCTAGATGTCAAATACACAACACAGCACATCTCTTGGATGCTGGGAAGTCTGGCTGGAGAGGTCTTTGGGCAATTTATCTCCTATGTACTGTTGTCTACACTCTTGACCTGTGGCTTGGAGTAGGACCCCTTTCTTCTTCCTCTGTCCTTCCTCCCTTCCTTGGCTTAATCTAGGTCATACTAGTTTGTTCCTGGAGTTGGTCTTTTTTTTTTTTTAATTTTAAAATCCAAACCAATTAAAAACGTGTTTTGTAAAAGAATGGGGAAAAAAATTATCTTTCACCTCAGCTGAGAATTCTGCCTGCCCAGTTTTACCTGGAAAAGAATTGAAACCGACAACATGTTACTAATTGGGGAATTCGAGCCGTCCCTTCTGTGTGGCACGGGTTTGCATCAGACCAGCTCGGGTGTGCAGATACGCATGAGTTTACCATACCTGGGAGAGAGGTTCTGAGATGTAGTATCTCCAACAGACCAAGTAGGGTGGTCAAGGAGTATCTGCAGACAGGCCAGAGGTTAATCTTCCACCCAGGAGCCTGAGCTAAGGGAGAGCATGACTGGCTTCCATGAAATCCTCTCACTGCCACCCGCTAATCACCTCATCTACTGGCCACTGACAGCCTGTGGGAAACAGGGTAGGACTGTGGGTATTTGAGCCATACAGACCTAGTTCCAGTCCGAGCCCTATTGTTAAGTAGCCTTGTGATTTGAGCCAACTGACCATTTCTCTGACCATCAGTTTTCTCATTTTAAATTAGGTCAACAATGCCAGCAACTTACAGAATAAATCACTGGTAGACAATACCAGCGCCGACCTCAGCCCTTCATCATCTCTTTCCTTCTTTTGTCTCCTGTGGAGGAAACACCAGATCCTGCCAAGGGGATAGTGTGGGATGAGTTTTCAAATGCTTGCCACTGGGGTCTATGCAACTGGCTTGTTTTCCCTTCAAATTCAGGCATGCTGGCTCTGCTCTAGGGAGAGAGACAGAGGATTCCCACTGTCAGCAGGGAGTTGATCCCGGGCAAATGCAACTATTTAAGCTCACAGTGAGGTCCCCTCCCTGACAAATTCCATTCAAGTACAAAACCACAGAAAGGAACTGGAGTGCTCAGGCAGGTCTTACTCAGAACTGAAGCTTATTCAGAGATTTGAAGTTAACTGTTCACTTGATCATGCAACAGACAGCCAGCAAATAAGTGTAGTTATAGATTTCACAGCACCTACATGGGGATGGTAGACAAGCATACTGAAAGAGAGCACAGGTGTGCTGCAGTGGTGTGCTGCGATGGCACATAGGTACACAAGGATGGCTTGTAGGTACACTGGGTCATACACAGGTACACAAGGATGGCTTGTAGGTACACTGGGT
>NW_003852442.1:4993497-5048768 GCF_000181295.1 Otolemur garnettii
TACACAGGTACACAAGGATGGCTTGTAGGTACACTGGGTCATACACAGGTACACAAGGATGGCTTGTAGGTACGCTGGGTCATACACAGGTACACAAGGATGACTTATAGGTACACTGGGTCATACACAGGTATACAAGGATGGCTTGTAGGTACACTGGGTCATACACAGGTACACAAGGATGGCTTATAGGTGCACTGGGTGGTACACAGGTACACAAGGATAGCTGATAGCAGGCATCCTCAAACTATGGCCCACAGGCCACATGTGGCCCACCTAGGACATTTATCCAGCCTGCTGGGTGTTTTTGCTGCCACTGCCTGTCCTGCTTAGCAGCCAACTTATCCCCGGGCCTGCACTCAGGCCCTTCAACGGTCTGAGGGATAGTAAACTGGCCCTTGTTTAAAAAGTTTGAGGACTCCTGGCTTATAGGTACACTAGGTCATACACAGGTACACAAGGATGGCTTATAGGTGCCCTGGATCATATACAGGTACGTGAGGATGGCTTATAGGTACACTGGGTGGCACACAGGTACACTAGATGGTAGGTAGGTATGCTAAAATCATGCATCTTAGGTACTGTAGGATGCTATGTGGGTATGTGAGGATGGTACGCAAGTAGATGAGGACGGCATCCAGGCATGCTGGATGGCGCACATGTGCACTAGGGTGGGGCATAAGCACACTCGGCTGTGTGATCTTCAGTAGTTTCCTGAGCTTCCCCAGACTCTGCCTCATACTCTCATCTGCAAAATAAGGAAATGAGAAATCTTCGTTATGGGTTTGTTGTAAAATATAAACACAAAACTATTTTGAAAGGCCAATGGTTAAGTCCTCACTAATGACTAATTGCAATTAGTATTGGCCCTTTGAATCGTAGTATAGGAGAGCAAGGAAGAGGGCCTGGAAATTTTGACAAAGTTTGAAATTGGAGCTTCACTGCCCTGAGGTCTTGGGCAAATTATTCTCTCAGCTTTAATCTTCACATCTATAAAAGAGGGTTAATAATGCCTAGCTCTGAGTATTTGTTTATTTCTTTAATGAGTCACTTCATTCCACAATGAGTTTCAGGCAGCTTGCAAAAACTCACATGAATAGTTGTAAGATGGAAATAAATAGATAGTTCAAAGTCAAGGAAAAACCAGGGTAATAAGAGAATAAAGCTAGTTGTAGGAAAATTAAGGAGGCAAGTGCACGGTAAGCACCTGTGTCCACGATTGTCATGTGGTCGAGACTCAGTGGTTCCTCTCCTGCTGTGAACATGAGCTTCCAAGGTAGTTTCCTTATGCTGGAAGAGGATGTGATGAAAATGACATTTTCTACCCAAGAAAGCCAGGCTCACAAAGGCTGGGCTTCTTCTCTCTGGGCTCTTCACAAACGTGATTGGACTGGTCCTATCCTACTGGGTGACAGAACAGCCACTTTTATTTCTGTGTCCAGCAAATCTATGCTCATCCTTGAACCTGTACTCCTGGGTCCTGCAGCTCTTGAAATGCCATCTTTCAGCCATAGCATACAACAGAGGCCCTCGTGGTCATTAAAATGAGCCAGTGGCACCTTTTCCCCAAGGAAAGGAGTGTCACTGACAGCTCCGGCCATTGCCAAGTTCAAATTAAAGTAATTACAGTAGTTCCCTCACTGGGCTCTTTCGACTGTTGCTAGCATCCTCATTCCCTTCTTGCCCTGGAGTGATCTGGGGACTTCTGTTGGCCTTGTCAGAAATGCCTGGTGTCTGTGAGAAGGGGCTCATCACCTGTGGCAGATGCAGGTGGCATGTGACCTGGAGAAAGACACCCAGAAAGACCTACCAGATAGCCGTGGACAATGACATGAATCTCTAAGGCCACTCTCCTCCGGCCTGCTGCACATACCAGCTCTTGGAGGAAATCACATTTTTTTTTTAAACGTCAATGATGGAGACACCAAGGCTCAGAGATCACTCTGTTGCCTAAGGTTACCTGGGAAATGGGTGACAGCAGCCTGCCACCGCATAACTCCAGATCTACTCACTGTCACCCTGTCAGCCTTCTCACGACAACTGTCTCTGTCCTTCCTCATCACGTGGAAACATACTCTGAACACCCAGACCCTCCTTTCTACCCTCACAACTGTCTTAGGAGTGAATCATCTTATCCCTCTCATTCTGAGGATGAAGAAATTAAGGTAGGAATAGATAAGGAAATTTGCCAGGACCGTAATGCAAGAAAGGGGTACAGTCTGGAGGCCAATCCAGATGTGTGTCCAGGATCTTAAACAGTGCACTTAACTCTTTCAAATGTCTGTGTGCATTTTATTTAATTGTCTTAACTTTTCACTGCAGAAAATTTCAAACATATTTGAAATATCGTATCGGTTGTCCACAGCTGTGTATACCGATCCCCATGCCCTTGGCTACTTAAATGTGTTCATCTCCAAGTTTTATCTCATCTCTTTTCTCACAGTTCTTGAGTCAGGGGACTGGGTTTGGCTTACCTGGGTCACCTGTTCAGGGGTCTCACAGGGTTGCAATCAAGAGGATCTTATCTTGGGTTCCAGGTCGTTATTGGTGGGGCTCATTTACTTCTGGTTAAAGAACTCACGGAGGCTTCATCAAACCCAGCAGGGGAGAATCTCTGCTGCTTGGAGTCTTGGAGCTCAGGAAGGCCTGAATTCTCTTCCCAGGGCTCACTTGATTCAGTTGGGGACGATCACCGGGATCCTTTCCCTTTAGATTAACTCAAACTGATGAGGGTCCTTAATTATACCTGCAAAATCCCTTCCCCTTTTCCACATAGTGTAACGTGACCACAGGAATAACGCCTCGTCACATTCACAGGTGAAGGAAGAAGTTCCAGTGTTGGGCAGTCAACGGGAAAAGGGTGTCTTAGAATTCTGCCTGCAACAAACACAGGGACCTCTGTGTGCTTATCACAAGGCTGGAAGGATGGCTGCCCTCCTGCCACTCTCACTTCATTCTTGGCCCCACCTAATCGCTACTCATTTTTATAGATTTTAAGGTAGAACCTGTGTACACAGGGTGCACAAATCTTAGCTGTCTAATTTTGACAAACAGATGTACCCACATAACCAATCCCCCTCATGAACATTCAGAATGTCTCCCCAGGATATTAGTTGTGTTTGGTCCTGCTCAGACGTGTGTGTGTGTGTGTGTCTATATACTATATGTATATATTTTTAAGAAAGCTGGTAATTCTAAGAAGTCCCTAAGATCACACCCAGCAGAATGCAGGCAAGTGACAAGTGTTAGCTTCCTCCAAATTCTTCTAAATTCAAGTCCACATCCTTTATTAGATGCCACAGAGGCCAAGAGAAGGGACACAGCTGGCTGCACACAGCCATGGAGAAGAAACTTCCAGAAGTGCTTTGCTCAGGATGCCGGGTGAGGCCCTTGGTGGGTGCTGCCCTATTCTAGGCAGTGGACAGCTCATCCGGTACCACTTACCAGCAGATGTCTGGAAACCATGGTGGGTGCTTTGATCTCTCTTGCGTTAATCCAGGTATTTCTCATTGCTGGGGTGTGTGATAGACACAGACGAAGGCAAGTCACATGCCCTTGCTTTTAGATTTCTGCCAATCTGGTGATGACTACCTGCTCAAACCCAGGATAGAGGTGCAATCTTACCCTGGATTTCCTGACACTGGGATTCCTTCTTCCTTCTAATAGGAAGGTCTGGGTCACGTCTTTGCTCAGGGCTCTCCTCCCTCACCAGCAAAAATAAATAACGAGAAGCATCGCGGCATCTGGAGGGGGAAAAACAGGGCGGGGACTGGAGAATGAGAAATCAGTCTCCAACTTTGCAATTTGGACCCATTTACTTTAACATCTGAGCCTCTCTCTGCACAGTCTCCCAACCCAAGCTCATCAGGCTTTTATGGGGATCGAATGCAAACGCACTGTGCTTGGCAGAAAGCACCCAGGCACACACAGTTCCTCTCCCCTTGCCTGTGATTTCAGCACCTCCCTTCACTGGCCTGTCTGTCCTGCCAGCAGGCCGTTCTCGTAGCTGTCCCTCACCACCTGTCATATATGAGTAATAGAAATATATGGACTGATCAGACATGATTTCTGCACTTAACAGGGGAAATAGACATTGTTCTAAATTACAGTGATACGAACTAGGCAGGAGTAATTTACCCCAAAGAGGTAAATACAAAATGCATTAAGGTTTTTGGCGAGATTGTCTTCTTCTCTGAGCTCCAGAAAGATTTAGATGAGGGAGTGGCCCTGGGGCTCTAACTTAAAGATGCAGATAATTCCAGCCCATCACTCCACCCCTTCCAGTCCTCCTGCTGTTTTCTTGGGCTTCTTCCTTTCTCCTGCCTGTTTCCTTCTAGGAGTTAATATGTCCTTCCTTCCCTCCTGTTTCCTCCATCTGATCCCTCTCCCTGCAGAACCCTGTTCTCTACCAAACAGTAATAAATAAACCACCTGCGCTGGCTCCTCCCCACCTGGATTCCTTATTTACCACAATCCCCAACCCCTAGGCATTATGAGAAGGGTCTTGCAAAGAGAAACGCTGGTGACTTCTCATTTAATTGTTCCAAAGATTTAAATTAAAAAAAAATTAAAAACCCCAAAATGCCATGAGAACCCTCACCCAGATCAGCTGTATCTTTAAATGTAAAATCCATTTTAGTCGGCAGAGCTGGTGATATGGTTAAGTACTTATTTTTATTGTCTGTCTGGGCATGGTTTTTAACTGCAGGTGGAGAATAAATCAATAATGTCATAAAGACACGTTCACCTCGTGCCCTTTCCATAGCCTGCTGTGTAGTGCCTGGGCTCCAGGGAGCAGCTGAGGTCTGTACGCCCTGAATCATCCAGGAGCTTCGTAAATGTGTCCTCTCCACATGTTATTTTGTCTGTCATTGTTTGGAGAGGCTGTGCATTCTTTCTGCAGTTTTCCCTACTCTTTGAAAAGGGAAAATATCCCCTGACCATTTGCATCAGCACAAGAACACCAGCGAGAGGCTATGGCTGTCTCCTTCTCTTTGGAAGAGCCCAGTGGGGGCTCCATTCCTCCAACATCTACCCTGCTTTGTTAGGAGCAGTGAGGTTCACAGAGCAGTCATTGTCATGTTAAGTGCCTGTGATGTCCCCCTTAGATTTCAGCATTCTCTGCGCTTGTGTTATAGGCACAGAGACATTCTCGAGACTTAGAAATTCAGACTCCTTCCCTTGGAGGTATTCCTCCCAAGATGCAATGGTGCCATCCACTGCCCTGAGACCGAGGTGTGGGTGCCAAGAAGGGGACGAAGATGCACTTGCGCCAGAGCTCTACCATCAGAAAACACACCTCAACTCTGTGTCCCCTCACTCATTGCCCTCGTCCCCACCTGTAGTGTGCACATTTATTTGCTTACTTGTGTGTCCTTCTCACCAGAGTTAAAGCTCCCAAAGGACAGAGCTGTGTTCGGTTTATGCTGGCTCAGAGCCAGTGCAGGGCCAGGCCCCAGCACATACCTTGTCAACCACCAACAGGTCCAAGTCTCTCCAGGGCTGGAGCTGACACTCCTCCACAGCTTTTTTCCCTCTACATGACAAGTTTCTCTTTTCATTTTTAACAGAAACACTGAGATATGATTTATATATTTATTGTAAAATTCGCCCATGTAAAGTGAGATGTTTAATGGGTCCTAGCATATGTATAGAGTTGTGCAACCATCACCCCACTCTAACTGTAGAGCATTTTCACCACCCCAAAAGGAAATCCCTTACCCATTAGCAATCACTGCTCATGTTTCCCCCCTGCAAGTCCTAGGCAACCACCAATCTACTTCCTATAGATTTGGTTACCCTGGACATTTTACATGAGTAGAATTGTACAAGACGTGCTGTTTGTGTCTGGCTCCCTTCTTTGCATGTTGTCAAGGTTCATCCATGACGTCGCAGGTGACAATATTTTGTAGCAGAACAATATTACATTTTATAGATATAACACATTTAGTTTAACCCTTTATTGATGGGCATTGGGGATATTTCTACTTTTTGATTATTATGAAAAGTGTTTCTGCAAATGAATTCACAGACAAGTCTTTGTATAGACAAGTAAGTATCTCCCTTTCTCTTGGGTAGCTTCCAGGGAATGAAATCTTTAATGACAGTTTGTTCCTTTATCCAGGTGATGATTTTTATTTATTCCCTCTGTTACTAGGCTTTGAGCTCCTTGAGGGTTGGCTGGGGATTTTAGTCGCCTAAATGTTCCTATAAGACCTGACCCAGATGCTTGCGTATGGCAGCTCCTTGTCCACAATCTGAGAGCAAAGGAAAAAGAAGAAAAAGGAGAAGCCAGGCTGAAGCCACTACACACTGCATAGAGGAGAATCAGGGGAACATTGCTGTGGGCTTGTTCCTAGCCAGGAAGCTTTGTCTTATTTATCAGGGAGAAAGTATATCCATGCTTGACAAGGCCATTTTCTCAAAGTTGTCAGTGATTCCGCTTATGTTACCCTTTAATTTTTCCCTCTAGTAATAAACATAAATTGCACCCATTATGGAAAAATATAGAACAATAAGGAAGAGAAAGACCCACCTCTCTGATGCTACATTCCTCACATGGCCACTGGACGTGGCAAACCCTACCATGTGTACAAAACTCACTTTTTTATGTATCTGTAAGATGGGAAAAAAGAATAGAGTGTGCTGAGAACTTGACTCAGGGGATTCTGCCAAGTTCTTCATGATGTACTTGGGTCTTTTGGATCTATAAGACAAGGGGGAAAGAAGAAAGTGTTTACACGTTGATGAGCAGGGAAATTCTTCCTCCGAACTCACCACCCTACTCTAGGTGTGCCTCCTCCACTCCTCAGCAGGCATACCTGGTCAGTAGGAAGGACAGTCCAGCAATTGTGAATCTGTAAAATGCCACAAATCTGGGGGATTTGTTCAACACACACCTGCAAGAATGATGGCGATGCTTAGGGTGGGACCTGATGTGTTGTTAATCAGCATGATGATGATGATGGGGGCGGTATTACTACGCACCTGCTACCTTCCAGGCACTAAGTCACCCACTTTGTCCATTGATCTATCTACTTTCTGTCTCTTTTTCTCTCCATCTTGCCCCCTCCATCTCTAGTCTTCACGGCAACCCCGTGAGGTAGATAGCACCATCTCCACATTACAGAGGGATCTTGCCTAACTGGTAACAGACTTGGGAGAAACCCTGGTCTCTGTGACTTCAATCTGTTGTTCTTTCCCAGTTATCTAAATAATGTGAGTGCTTCTCACTGTGCCAGGTTCTAGGGATGCAGAAGTGGATAAGAGACAGTGATGTGTGGAGGCAAAGCATGTACGTCTGGTGCCAGACAGAGCTCTGTCCTCCATTTGTCCATTCACTGTCCATCCACCCAGATACGTATCAAGGGCCTTCTACAGGCCAAGCACCTTATGAGACAACTGGCCGTCCTTCCTATAGTTCACTAAGCAAGTTACCTACCCTCTTTAAGTTATCTCAGCTGGTAAATAGGAAGAATAGTAATACCCATTGAGTCCCCTTGGGCTATAGTGAGAATTAAAGAAAACGTGCTCTGTGCAGGGCCTGAGTTAATCAGTGTTGGCTGCTGTTGTTACCATTATTTTGTATTTGCCTTAGGAGACATGAGCCCTGCCCTGCAGGAACTCATGGTGGACACTAGCATGTGGCTCTCTGGTTCCCTAACCCTTTCTCTCGCCCAGTGGAATGGAGGTGGCTTGTTGCTGTGTCCCAAGCTGCAGCCCTGGGCTCTGGGCCCTCTGAGCTTCCCGGGGCTCAGGCACATGGCCGGCTCTGGGCCCACCCACCATCCCTGCCAGGAAAGGGCGGATGGGCGTCCCTGCTGGCAAGGGTCCAAACAGGGCAAGTGTTGGGTTCAGAGGACAAAGGAAAGGGACATTTCAAGGAAGTTCCTACTTCCTCAGAACCAGTGTTCCTATCTCCCTCACTCACATGATCTATTGGGACATTCTTCACGTTCTGAATGTAAGCACATCCCGAAAAATGCCAGCGTTGGTCTTGTGATGAATGTCTTTCTGTGCAGATGACAGGTGTTGCCTGAGAGCCTGGGGGGTGGGGAGAGGAAGGAGCAGACTGCACATTCCTAAGCAAAATGGAGATGGTATATTCATGCTGTGGTTAATTTTTCAAATTTTAGAACAACTTGTGTCTGTAGAACCAAAACAATATGAATTCCTCTTATAAGGGGCTTTATAAGTTTCAACGAGACCTTGTATATAAAAGTGCCTGGCTCTGCAATAGCGATTTTTTCATGCCATAACTTGTTTCATTTTTATATTCAGTAAAGTAGATAGTTTCTTATCCCCACTTACAGGGGAGGAACTGTGATCAGAGAAGTAGCTTTACTTGCTTAGAACCACATAGCTAACAGATTGGAAGAACCAGTCTTCAGATCCAGATCTGAATTCTGAGCCTGTCTTCTCAACCACTTGTCATTTCTCTAGCATGAGGTTCTATAAACTTTCTCTGAAAGGGACAGATATTAAATAATTTTGGCTTCGTGGTCCAAACTGTGTGTCAGGGCCATTCAACTCTGCCATTGTGGCCTGAAAGCAGCTATAGACAAGGTAAATAAATGGCCATGGCCACATTCTAATAAAACGTTATGTATAAAAACAGGCAGTGGGCTGAATTGCGTCTTTGGGGCTGTAGTTTGTAACCTCTGCTCTAGAGCAAGGTCTGGGCCCCTGGGACACACTGTGGGGACAGGAATAAATGCTTGCCAGTGTGAGGACAGCCTGTCCAGAACACCTGCTTGTTACCGTGGTATCCCTCTTTATGCATGTGCAAAGTGGCTATTAAAAAGGAAGTGCCTGCCTGCAGCGGATGAAGTGCAGTCACAGAAGGCAGGGGGATTAAGTACAAGAGGTTGCCCTTAGAAGGGGTCCCCTCCACGCAGCCTTCCTGACCAAAGATAAGAATAGCCTGGGTGATTTATAATGCTCTGGGGAACGCTGACTTCTCTGGTTTCTTTTCTGCCCCCCGGATTATCTTGTCCTCAGCCAACCCCTTCCTTAACCCCCAAAGGATTCGGACCTCTTCAGGAAGGGGGGCCATGTTAACACTATCTGCATCTCCCCAGGAGGCTTTGGCCACCCTCAGCACCAGTGCCCCCAGCCTGCCAGGGTGAGAGGGGGCTGAGCAAGCTACAGCTACAGTTTGCCCTGAGGCTGGAGCACGCTGGGGCTGCTCCAGACCTGTTTCTGGGACAGCAGGTGCAACCATTCGCTGACACCAAAACACATTCTTGAGGCGAGGGCAGACAGGCCAAGCAAGAGCAGGTCTCCCGCCCTCCTAGGACACAGCTTCCTCCAGAGGACACATTTGCCGTGAGGACACCCCAAGCGCTAATCCTCTCACCCAGGAGATCTGAGCAGGGTCAGCATTTTAGCTGAGGGCTGGACCCGGGCAGGGGCATCCCCTCAGGGCCGTCTGGCCGGCTCAGGGCAGCAGTAAATCAGTCAGGAGAAGGCACTTCTTGGACGCCTGAGCTGCCGGGGACTCCGTGGGTGTCATAAATCAGGCACTCACCCCATTTCACCTGCGCCTTCCTGTGCCTATGTGCAGGGCCCCCTGCAGTCCGGGAAGAGACAGTGTCAGGCAGAGGACGCGTTCAGCCAGGGCTGTGCACTGATGGCTGGTGTCTCTTTGTCAACTTATTACCTGAGATTTATGCATGACGCAGGCAGGTCTGCTCGGTGACACATTCTAATTTAATTAAATTTCTGTTGGATTGATGTCTGATCAATCAATAATGTTAATGGTTTTGCAATTTGGAGATTAAAGTATGGTCAGGCCACGGCAACCCCTCAGCATCATGCACTCACTTGGGAGTTTTCCTTGGGAGCTCTCTCTGCCTGCACTCTTTCTCCCTCTTTCCCTTTCTCCCTTCCTCCATTTCATAGTTAAACATTTATTAAGCGCCTAGGATATGGAGCTATAACAACACGGGAATAAGGCTTAGAGTGGTGGTTTGAAATATGAGCCTACATCAGCATTACCCAGGGGGATTGTGAGGGCAGATTGCAGGGCCCCCACCCCAGAGTTTCTGATTTTCTAGGTCTGGGGTGGGGCCTGAGAATTTGCGTTTCTTCAAACGCTCAGCTGATGCCAATGCTAGTGGGCTCCAGGGCTCTGCTCTGAGACCCCCACCCTGCCTGTCCCTGGCTTGCAGGTTAAGGGCACAAGCTCTGGAATCACCTTGGCTTGGACCCCCCCCCCCTTACAAACTGCTTAGCTTTGTGCAGGTCATTAGGTTTTCTATCCCTCAGTCTCTTAATTCATAAACTCACTGCAGGCGATAAGTAAGATTCTGCAATCCTTATGAAACGTCCAGCACAGCACCTGGTACAGAATAGGCACTCAATGTGTGCCCTTGGAGGACAAAGTGGATGTGCCTGCCCCACACAGCTTCTTGCTTAGGGGCAGTCAGAGGAAGGACACATGTGTGGATAGCATGTGATCCAGACAGTGAGAAACCTGACCAGGAGGTCAGAGAGGAAGGACCCCTTGATGAAAGGTGGCTGGAGTTTGAACTAATCAGAGTTCCTACTTTATGAGTAGGAACTAACAAGGGAATGGTCAGAGTAGGAACTAACAAGGGAATGGTCATCTTGGGAGCCGCCTTAGGGGCTGTTTCAATGGATTGATCAGCATTCCAGGCCCAGTGGGAAGACAAAAGAACATTTGGGACAGGAGAGGCTGCAAGGCAGCATTCTAATGTTGAAACTAGCCTTCCAGCTTCAGTGTAGGGGAAAGATTGGGAAGGCCTCTGAGAGGCCTTTTGCCTCTGGAACAATCATTCCCTCTACCAAATTAGCAAAAGCCAATGTGTCTGTGCAGAAAGCTGCTGCTATCAATTTGGTGGCAGGGGCAGGGGAGAAGGAGCCCATGAGTAATGATGGATTTTAAATCCACTGCGCTCGTTCCATGAGATAATTAGTGGCCACGATGTGAAAGGCACCACATTAGGTGGTCTTCCAAGACTCCAAAGAGCCGGGACACATACATCTTCTCTTAAGGCATTTGCTGTCTAACATCACAGTGTTATTTATGTGCAGCCCGTTTGCAAATCAGCACATGCGTTCAAAGCATCCTCCTGACAACCAGCTGTGCGGATCACACGGAGCAGGTGAAGGCGCCAGTCTCAGGAAGACTCAAAGTTTGCCTCTAGGATCTCCCAGGTTAGCGCAAGAGGCTGACTTTAAATCAGGATTATTATTATTAATTATTATTATTTTTTATCCCAGGATCCCTACCCAAGATGCTTCAATATTTTTTTATTGTTTCTTTCGAAACAGAGCCCAAACCAGTCTTAAATGATGAAACATGAGAGAGAACAGGATGCCATGTTCTAGTTCAGGTTGAGAGTGAACAGGATACCACGCTATAGTTCAGGTTGGCCTTAGCAGACATCATTTAAACCCAGGAGCCATCCTTCATTCACACAGGCTTCAGAGCATGTCACCCCACAGCTTGCCAGGTGCTTCTTACTGTGTTAAGGCAGGTGTGAGATGGTAAGTCGAGGGGGACTGAGATCCAGAGACATCCCAAGCCCCACTGATCCCAGGTTCCTAACTGGGGGCCTCATCTACTTGTCGAAGCTCAAGTAGGAGGCTGGACTTGCCTGGGGGATCCCTAACAGCAAGAAAAACCCTTCAACCCTCTTACTGTATCTTCCAAGCTTGAAATTCTCATTTTGGGTAACGGACTCATTCATTTGATCGTTCGTTCTTTTTATCCATCCTTTTATTGGATAATGAAAGAATTTCAGAGGAGTGTGAGTTTCCTAAGCCCAGGAGATCTTTAACAAAAAGTTAATATTCACAAATTTATCAATCATAATCATAATAGTAATGCTTGTTAAAGCTGCCAGTATATATTAAGCATTTCCCCCATGAGACCTACCATATCAAGCCCTTCTTCTGTATCAGTTCATTTATTTCTAAAATATCTATTGGAGATAGAACCTTTTATAGCTCCCCCTTTGCTGGGGAGGAAATAGGAGGTCAGAGAGATGAAGTAATTTGGCCAGAACCACACAGCTAGTAAGGGTGAAGCTGAAACATACACACCAATAGGTTTGATTTTTAAAAATAGTAATAATTGTACATGTTTTCAAGTATATTAAGGCCGATTCTGCCATCAATTCCTCATCCAGATAGTTAATGAATATACTGCCAGCCCTCAGCATATACAGGTGGGAAAGTCCAATTGTGCCTTGCTATTTTATATAAGGAACTCAAGTATTGTAGATTTGGGGTATTCATGGAGGGGTCCTCGAACCAAACAGCCACCCAGGGACAACTGTACTTAAAGTGTTAGACCCCCATGAAATGATTACTAAGGCCTTCTCTGGTGGCTATTGAGTGATTAAATCAACATCTTTGGAACTTTGAAAAGTCCTTGATCTTACTTAAGCCATGAAGGCAATCAGGTCCCAAGCTTTTCTTTCTTGCAGTATGAACCATCTTCAGTAACTTAGTCTAGAACTTGCTGGAAGTCAGGGTGAGGGATGACTCTACTTTGAGGAATCCACCTTGACCCTTTCTGAAACCTTAAGCAGCTGTTCCCTATGCCCCAGCATGTGGCTTGCTTCCTACCCCCAGTTGTCGTAGCATTCGCTCAGGGCATTTGCCAGGTAGCCTGCAGAGCTGAATTTATTTTGAGCAGAATTTCCAAAATAGCAGCCTTAGGCTGAGCCTACTTGCAAACAGGTGTTCTCTGGGTCTGCATGGTGTTTTGAAAAATTCTGAATTCCTTGCTCGTGCTTAAAAATCTGGGCAAGCCAAGTATGGAATCATTGGGGATTCTGGTTTGTCTTTAAAAATATATAGCTTGGACAGCATTGTTCTGCTGGAGTGGGCAGTAGCTGTAGTCCCCAGCTCCCCCAGTCGGCTCCACAAGGACACGTCTGCACAGACATCAGTCTTGCATTAATCTGACTCCTGGAGTCATCTGGTCATTACCCCAGTATATGCAAAAGCCCTGTATCGTGTTCCAGAATTAATGCTTCATTCGTTCTTAGCAATGTGGGCTTAATTCTCTCCAGCTTTGAGATGTTGCTCCTTGGGGGAGGAGGTGGAAGGAAAGTCCTGGTGGAGAACTTCTGCTTTCACGCTGTCATCTGATTGAGTTGCATCATCTGCTCCCAATCCCTTCCTTTTCCTTCTTGCTCCAAACATAGCTCAAAAAACTCTGTTTTACCGTCCCTCACCCATTTTTGCAAGCCTCAGCTCTTTCTAGGGTTTTGTCTCCCAACACTCTTCTTACAGAAGCAATGTCAGTTGCATTTGATTGAGGGTGGGATGGCACCTCATAGGACAACACAATTAGAAATGGAGCCATGTTTCAGAGTTCAAAGTCAGATCTGTTATATTAAGAAAAAGAGATGGATGTAGCCCCAAATTGTTTTCATAAACCAATTTTAAAAGATTTTTTTAAGAGTCTCAAAGTTTTTAAAATATGTATATATTTCCACAACCCATACCAACCTGGTGTCAAATGTGTCCACCCATTTTGACTTATTGGAGGTTCTAGCAGGGTTCAACTTGAGACCAAATGCCAAACTTCACCCTGCTCAGGACGTTACAGAATCCTCCATTTCAGTTTCCATAATGCATAAGACCCAGTGAGCATATTAGCCGTGGTGGCTGGATAATGTTGATGCTATCTGCAGTGCAGGTTTGCCACAAGTCAGATAAGACGTGGGGTTTTCAAATCAAATTGTCATTGGATGTTAATGATATCTGCTCCTGCTGTCTTAGAACTGGAAGGAAGCTTTCCAGGGCATCAAGATAAGTTGGCATTTAACAAGAGCAGCAAGAATGATCTTATTAAAATGTAAATCAGACCGGAACACTACCTTGCTCAAAACTATCTAGTACCTTCCATGCGTGTGGATGAAAACCTGGCTCCTACCATGGCCTCCTGGGCCCAAGGTGAGCTGTCCCCAGCCCCTCCTCTGAGCCCGTCTCTTGCCACTTCTGCCTTGCTCTTTTCTTTCCAGCCACGTGAACCTAACTCTGTTCCTTAAACAGGCCACTCTCATTCCCACCTCAGACCCTTTGCATTGGCTTTCCCATCTGCTTGGGATGGGTTTCTTCCCCAGCTGAATGGGGCTGCCATTCTTATAGAACTGGAGATTCCCACTGGCTGAAATATTCATTCCCTAAAGCACCCTGATTAAAAGAGCCCCAACCTCTGTCACTGTCTTATCCCTTACCCTGGATTTACATCTTCCCAATGTTGAGCAGTACCCCAAAGTACAGACTTCATCTTACTCATTTATGATTTATGCCCCTGTAAGAATAAAAACCTTATAAAGGTAAGTCATGCATCTGTCTCATTCACATCCGTGTCCCTAGCACCTAGTGTAGTACCTGGCAATTAGTAGGTGCTCAGTTAGTATGTGTGTATCAGGGTTTGGCACTTAAGTTCATGAACTTGTCCTATAAAAAGGACTATATACCTATTACTAAATACCACTACAGTTACCTTCAGAGTACTCCCCTTGGCCGTCTGATGACTGTGGTGATACTCAGCAATGGGTCATGCAACACTTTTTCTAGGATGAGTTCACAAACTTAATTATCCAACCTCCAAAGGCCAGTGAGTATGGGTAATAAGGGAAAATGGAATGCTAGTGTGGCCAGAGTAGATGAACTTGGCTTTGCACTGGACACTATGTGTGTATTTCTACATGTGCCCCTGTGTGTCTCACGTGTGCGTATATATCTGTGTCCATATGTGTACGCATGTGTGTTTGACTACCACTGGCAACAGTTGAGTTTGGAAAGGAACTCAGATGCCAGACCAGGAGGAAATTATTAGCTGGAGTAAGAAGTTTAGACTTTAAGCTCAGAGTAATGGGGAGAACTTCTACACTCAAAATAGAGCTGCTCGTCCTAAGGGCTCTGCGAGGGGGTTGCCACTGGTGACACAGTCTCATCTACTACCACCCTGTGGACTTGAGTAAGTCACTCACCCTGTCGGGTTGGGCCTTAGTTTCCTCACCTGAAAATGGAAGGAAGTAAAGCACCTCCCTCTAGGATTGTTAGGAAGAAGGGAAACCGGTGCAGAGTATTTTTGCATAGTACCTGGTGGTACCTAAGAAGTTAGTACAGGTCAGACGTGTTGCTATTATTGCCATCATTACTTTTCTGAAACAGAGGTGAGAATTTCTGTGGGGAGGACCTGCTGACACAGGACTGGATGAGCAGGGGGGAGGTGGGAGGTAGACAGAGCCCGATGCCCTCTGGCTGCACAGAAGAGAGCCTCTGTCCGGAGGGAGGCTCAGGGAAGTGGTGACAGGTGCTTGCTCGTAAATGGGAGTGGCACTCTGGGCTCCAGTCCTTTTGTCCTCCACACTCTCATTAGACAGGACTGGTAAACAACCTAGAAACACACGTTAGGGCTGGCTTTGCCAAGAAGAAACCCAGGGCTCCCCAGTTCATGGAGGAAAGGAGGAGGAAAGCTTGCAAGAGGGAGGGACTGGCTTACCTAGCAGTTGTCTCCATTTTCCTGGACTATTTTCAGACTAACCACAGAGACACATATGTTCTCTCCCCTTTCCCCAAATAGTAACCACATGGACATAAGTGTCCTCTCACCTTTCCCCAAATAGTACCTGTGGCAGAGAATACTGTCCAGTCTACAAACCTAGGCCTCTGTCCTTTGGGCCCATCGCCACATCACATGTCCCAGCATCCTCTGTAGTTGATGTACCATGTGGCCATGTTCAGGACAATGGATGGAAGGGGAGTGACAAGGTTCCTTCTAGGCAGGCACATGAGAATCTCCTAGTCTGTCCCTTCCTTGTCTGCTGGCTGTGCTGAGGTGGCCTGAGGACTTGGAGAATATGGAGCTGTCAGGTGAAGAAGTCTGGGTCCCTGAGTCTTTCTTGGGAGGACAGATGCCCAAGAGAGATAGTTAGGCGAGAAAACCCACATTGTACTATCCTAAGGGCAAGAAATACCTTTTATTGTGTTAAGCCACTGAAATCTGAGAAGGCTGTTACAGAAACTAACCTACCCTAACTAACTATCCTACCCCTGAAAAGTATCATCTGAGTTCCCTACTGAAATATCCTATAGCCATCTACATTTAAAGAATGATAAATGACATTGAAAACAGATAAACAAAACACACACAAGTTCTAATTCTTATAAGAGCTACCAAAATCATTACTATTATGCCACTGTACAGACAATAAGCCAGATATCTCTAAAGTTCACATATATATATATGTTTTGGACACCAAATTGCACACCCTGTCTGCTCTTTGCCTGTTAAGTATGTCAGTTGTAAGCATCTAGAGAGACTGAGACTATAGCAAATTTGGAAGTATTTTTATGTGTTTTAAGATCAGCAATAAAGAACTGGAAAATGTTGTAGGGCAGAGGGAAGAGCCATTCACAATAAAAAGGAAAACTCTGAAATGCCTGTGGATAAAGTTAACAAGAAATATAGAAGAAAATTTGTAACTATTTTTAAAAGATTCAAAATCAGCCCTTGGAGAAACATTTCAAGGTCACCCCAAATTAACCTATACATTCAGAGGAATTTCAGTCAAGATCCTAAATTTCTTCCTAATGACAAGTTGAATCCAAAGATCATCTGGAAGAAATTAATAAGGAGAAGTGTCAATAAATATAAAAAAAAACCTAAGTGAATAGGGAAAAGAGTGGGGTTATTAGCCTACTATATTGGATATAAAAATACATTTCTTAAGAATATGATAATGTAGAAATGGACAAGCCAAGTAATAGAGTTTTGAATAAAATTGGTTCTACATGAGAGCTTTGTATATTGTGAAGGTAACATTTCAAATTAAGGGTTAAAAGAGAAAATGTTTCATATGTAGGGTTGAAATAATTGGTTATTCATTTTTTTGTTAGTTTCCTGTATAATATTTATAGGAAAAAAAGGATATTTGAAGTCTTGGTGGTAGGTTTTTCTAAACATAATGCCTAATGGTAGGGATAATAAACTGACAAGGTATGTTGCAAACACTGTAAACTTGTGCATGGCACAAAACATACAGAGTTTAACATAGACGTGGTAAGTTGAGAAAATATTTGCAACACTTTTGATGATCAAAATCTTCATCATGTTAATATCTGTGGAATAAAGACCTGTCTTTGAACAAAGAAGGTAAAAGGCCACATTAAAATGAACAAAAAGCAAAAACAGCCTTTTTGGAGGCTGATATGGCAAAAGGGATCAACATTTTAAATGAGCATATCCATTGCCCCAGCAAATGTGCTTTCTTGATTTTAAGGATATTATCCATCCCAGTACTCAAAGATGCCCACATGGGGATGTTCTTTGCACTGGTGAAATGAGTAAGAATAGACAAAAAGTCAAAGAATGAAGAGCAATAGGTACTAAAATACATCATGGAGCTTGATACAGGAAAACAGCACAGTTGTGATGGAAGACTGGATAGAGACGATACAGACAAAAGAGATGATGCAGAAATAGTATTTGGTACATGATACCAACTATCCCAGAGGACATAACTCCATCAGGACGTGTTTTTTGATGTTGTGTTCATACTATGGCCCCATCTCCTAGAACAGTACCTGGCACAAAAGACTAAAAGATGATATACCAAAGTGAGGCTGGGATGTCTTCTACCTTCTGTCTCTTTCTGCTAATGATGCATGTGTGTTGCTGTAGTGAAGAGAATGAATTTTGATGCCTGACAAAACTGTGCTTGCCTTCCCAGTTCTGCCTCTGATTGACTGAAAATCTTGGCATAAGAAAGGTGTGTGCAAAAATGGTCCCAAAGGAGCTCACCAATGAACAAAAGCAAAAGGAGAGTTGACATTTGCCTTTTGGAGAGGCAAGATGATGTTTGGGGTCACATTATCTCTTGTGCACCAATATGACCCTAAAAAAAATCAAAGTGCACAAAAGCCTGTTCTCCATGACCAAAAATATTCTGTCAGTCCAAATCAAGAGTCAGAAATGAAGTTGCTATTTTTTTTTCTTGTATCAGAGGGATTATTCATTATGAATTTGTACCAAATCGACAGTTAACCAAGTTTACTAGTTCAAAGTGCTGAAATGGCTGTGACAAAGTTAGGTGAAAATGACCTGAATTTTTCACTAACAACTCCTGGCTCTTGCATCATGACAATGCACCAACTCACACAGCATTGTCTGTGAGGGAGTTTTCATCCAGTAAACAAATAATTGTATTGGAACACCCTCTCTACTCACCTGAGCTGGTCCCCAATGACTCTTTTCTTTACCATAAGATAAAGGAAATATTGAAAGGAAGACATTTGGATGACATTCAGGACATCAAGCATAATAAAATGATAGCTTTAATGTCCATCCTAGAAGAAGAGTTCCAAAATTTCTTTGAATGGTGGACTAGTTACTGGTGTTGGGGCATAACTTCCCAAGGAAAGTACTTTGAAGGTGACTATAGTGATATTCAGCAATGAGGTATGTAGCACTTTTTCTAGGATGAGTTTACAAACTTAATTGTCAACCTCACATGTTTAAGTAAAATAAAACAAAATGAAATAAAAGTACATCTTTTTCTGTAGGTTGTTCAGCATCTGTACAAAATCTCTGGACAGTGAGATCACCTTGGGGAGAAACATTTCTCACTGACTTCCAGCCCAAAAGAAGAGAAAGCTAACCTCTCCCCTTTGACCTTTGGCCAGTATGAAGGGTGACATATTACTCTTCATGATATTTTTTTTAAACCAACACACTAAAAATAACATAACGACAGATAACCTGAAAACAAAAAATACTTAACATTTTTACCGTTGCCACTATTTTTTTATATTCAAAAGGTAATTTGTTCATATTGTTAAAATTTGGAAAATACAGAAATGCCCAAAAAAGAATAGAGTTTTACCTCTTGCACCTCCTTGAGCTGGCCATGGTTGATATTTTGGTTAAGGTGGTTAAGTCAAAAGACATCTGCTTTGCAAGCTTGCTTTTCATATCATTTTAAGTTGTAAATATTTTCCTCCATCATTAAATAATATAATACATATAAAAGCATCTTTCTCCGTGAAATAAAGACATGCTAGTGTCTCTGAGACCCTAGTGTTTTCTGTCTTCTGTTGGTAATAGAAAGTGACCAAAAAAAAAAAAAAATCCTCTTGAAAGTGTTATTTCTAAAGATTCCCAGAGACACACATTTTCAGGACCAAAGAGAAAAAAGATGAGAAAACTCAGGTGTCCCATTCTACCTAATAGCTGATTGAAAAGTCTTAGGGAGAGAAGAGTGAGTTGTAAGTCATGAGCTCTTATTCTCTGCTGCTGAGCTGAGCAGACACACAGTAAAGACACACACACTGTCGCAATTATACACACGCACGAAAATCTTAGTGGTATTCTCTGAACAGTGGTATAATGGACAATTTTAATTTTCTCCTTTTTGATCGTCTGTGTTTTAAAAAACTTCTCTAATGAGCAATCAGAGGAAAGGTAAGAAAGATTGTGATTTTCTTAAAAACTCTAAAAATAGATTGCAGTCAACATTTCAGGACAACAAAATAATACGGTCTATCCAGGACCCAAGAGCCAGATTATTTTTCATACTGGAGGAAGCAGCTAGGGACAGTGCTAGCCCTGATTTCTGACTGCAGTGGCGTCTCAGGCCCTGATGAAAGACACCATGACCTTCTTGGGGTGCCTTGATCACTCTGGGGTGCCCATCCCGTCACTATGTATTTATCTTGGTCCCCATTTGAGGAGGACAGAATGTCAGGCATCAACTAACTGATTCTGTAACATGCTGAGTCCTCCCTGAGTCCCCTCAGCAGTGTCTCTTACTTCTGGGGGGAGTACACACAAATGCATATGTACACATATATAATTTATTGGACGGTTGGCTCATCAAGTATATTGGTTTTCATAGCTCCACTATTGTCAGCATATTTCAGATTGGATTTGCTGCTGACATGGGTGAATGAAAAAATACTGACATTTTTCAATATTGCACTTGACATATTTAGTATTATTATTAGTCGTTTCGTTCCATGTAGTATCATTGTCCGAATGGGATCGTGCTCAAAAAAAAAAGAAAGAAAAAAAAATATATATCCAAGTGGTACTCATCTCTGAAGGGGGTGCCTAGCTTTCAGGCACTGTTCTTTCACACCTCCCATGAATGTGGGAGGGAAACCATGTCAAACCATGGTGCCAATTACTGGTGACACCTGTTGCTCACAAAAAAATTCCTACAGAGTTAATTTGGGAAATTGTTTCAGGGAAAGATGTTTTCTTGAAGAGAACGTTCCTTTTCAGCCTTCTCCCAATGATGAGGAGGAATGAACAACCTCATCTTCAAATAGTATCCATGACTCTGAGAAGGTTTTTTCTCCAACCACGATTACCAACCATATCTATCAATCCTTGAGAGTCTCTATAAGGTTACAATGGATCCAAATTTCTTACAACAGAGAAACACGAAATATATAGTCTCCAAGGTAGGGCGTGAGAGTGTGTGTGTGTGTATGTACACACACAGTAGAACCTCTGTAAGTTGACCACTCAAGGGATTGTAACAATCTGGTCAACATCCGGAGGTGCTCAACATGAAGGACTGGGCCTAATGTACTGACACATACATGTGGTGCATGTCTGGTCTATGAAAATTTGGTCAAGTTAAGGAGATTATCAGTGTAGGGAGGCAGTCAACTATGGAGTTTCTTCTGTATTTAATACATACAAACAAGGCTTTGTAGGAAGAAATAAACAAAATATATTTATTCTTCTGTGCCTCAAAGCACCAACATGCGTTTGCATATAAATAGAGTTATTACATATTCACAGTTTAATTCTTAGCAAAATGTCCCAAAAAGAAAAGGGAACTCCAGGAATAGCCTACCTCATTAAGAGATAGGACTTGAGTTATATCCTTGTAAAGAGCTGTTTCAAGGAGCTGCCAGGGTGCAAAGAACTGGGTAGGTACACTCTGAGGTCATGCTGCAGGAGGCATTTGTTTAGCCAAGGGGATGTCTGTCATTTGTTAGCTTAGGGTTGCAAAGAACAGCTTTCTCAGGTTCAGTACACTTAGTAACTGACCCTTCTCCCAAGCTCTGAGCATAGTTTCTAGTTGAGAGTTCTAGAATAATCAGTGTTTATTCAGCTATCTAGTGAGCATTTCTTGAATGGAAGGGGGTTCCTCTGGATTACAGAGACGCCCTTAGGCCCTAATGCCCTAGACCTGTTGAGAAAGAGATGTGTTTACCTTTTGCCAGGTTGCTGTCTGTGCTTGTATTTCTATCAATAAAACACTGCTCTGGGCTCGGCGCCTATAGCTCAACCGGCTAAGGCGCCAGCCACATACACCTAAGGTGGTGGGTTCGAATCCCCAGCCCGGACCCGCCAAACAACAATGATGGCTGCAACCAAAAAATAGCCGGGTGTTGTGGCGGGCGCCTGTGGTCCCAGCTACTTGGGAGGCGGAGGCAGGAGACTCGCTTGAGCCCAGGAATTGGAGGTTGCTGTGAGCTGTAATGCCACGGCACTCTACCCAGGGGGACAGCTTGAGGCTCTGTCTCAAAAAAAAAAAAACACTGCTCTGACAATTTTTCCCTGAAGATAGGGGCTTTAAATGGGAGCAGTGATGGAAGTTGAATAATTAGATCATTCTCCATGAGTCCTGGCATGAAGTTACCCACATGGGGAGATTTCCAGGGTTCTCTACATGGTGTAGACACAGCTGTGCACTGTGCTGGGATGATAGGAAAGCAAACTGTGGGTGTTTGGGAGACAGAGAGCACTTGAATACCTGTTTTACTTGTAAATTTGCCTTGTTCACGAAAGGAAGGCCCACGTTAATTTTTTTTTAATCACTGAAAATACAGTACTTGAGCTAACAAGAGCCATAGTCATCCATTTGTTTTGAAATTAGTGTTTTTAATGTACATATAGCTGATGTATCTTGTTTATGACAGATGGGAATAAGCCCATCACGATTTTTTACAAAAGCCTATTTTTCTGGTAAATCTTAGAGATGTCTTCTCAAGGTAATGTGGCCAGAGGTCTGGAGGACTTGAAGGTGTCTTATCCCTTCCATTTGTGTGTTTCTCAACCTCCAAACCTGAGATAATGTCGGATGTATTATATGTATGTACTAGTTGACTGGATTCAGAGCTCCCCCAGGGCATGGGCCATGTTTTAGTTCATTTTTATCCAGAGCGCTCAGCAGTTCATAATACATAATAAAACATAAAGAAGCATCTTTGAGCCATTAATATATACTAAACTTTCTTCTGAAATTAGCCTGGGACACACCATGGTTACACCTCAAGGGTCCTGATAATCTAAATACAATCATGTAGGAAATGTTGGTGAGCTCATCTTTAAGAGAAATAGGAGACATGAGAATGAGGGGAATTCTGCCAGGTCAGTGCTGCTGAGGGGTGTTGGGGGAAGGTAAGATAATGTAGTCCAGAGCTAGAAATGAATGGGGTTGACCTAAAGTAGGCCCACTGTGCTGAATGGACCAAACTCAGAGAATCAGCTCCTGGAGAGGTAGATGGTTTTAAGGGTCTGTCCAGCCCTAAATTTATCCCCAAGCTTGACTTTTGAATCCAAGAGCATGTTATGTCAGGAGACGGGTGCTGAATGGTTCTTTTATTACTATGAGGGGGTGATTCTTTGACATCACTGAAAGCTTAATGAACATACTGGGGAATCTTTCATGTTGTCTTCTAATTTCATTTATTCTTATGCTATGAAATGAGTTAGTCTGGATGCTATCAGGGTCAATATGGGCAAACTCCAGAGGTAGGTACAGCTTATCTCTGATGTCTGGTGGCCTTGTCTTACTACGTCCTTCCCTGGACTCTGCAGGGGCCTCCCTCTCTCATCTGATGCCCACCACTTTTATGCTTTCCCTGTTGGGATCCCATCCTGTCTTAAGGAACATGGGCACTGAGGATGTGTGGGTTCTGAGTCCAGATGGCTGTGAACTTCAGCGTCTCCATGGTCAATGACTTTCTGTGTTACCTTAAGCATTTATTTACTATCTCAGACCATCAAGGTCATGATCTATAAAATGAGAGCAATAATTGAAGCTAAATCTCAGAGTTCCTGTGAAAATTAAATGAGATATGCATACAACACTCTCCCCAGCTTAAGAGTTGTCCTGTTGTACCATATCAGCACATATTGCCTTAATATCATTAAGTCATAATGACTCATCATAAGTAGGATTATTATTACTAATGGTAATCAGAGAAACTAACCTTCAATAGGAAGCCATGTATTAAAATTTTCTGTCTGGATTCAATGTGTTTAATCCATATCCCTATATATGTGTATGTTTGTGTGTATGTGTATGCATTAAGATGTTCAATCTTTAAGAAGGGAATCTCTGTTCTCAAAACCTGCCAGAGCAGGTCTCCAGTGAATATGGGTTGAATAAATGAATGAGAATAGCAGGGACATTCTAACTGGTGCTTCTCAATTCTTCCTCAAGATAGCTACCTAGTTCACTTGTGCATGACTTACCAAAAATCATTTCTGCAAGAAAACATTTGGAGGAAGGGAGGAGCAAATCAATTATTTCCTTCTCCGCACCTCCTAATAAAACCAGCCTCTCCCAGTCTCTTTCCTAGCTATTGTGTTTTTTATTACATAGAATGCTTAGGTGATGCGCCAATGAGTAGCGTATGAATACTTAATGAAGGTGGAATGAATTATAAATGGCACGGAATTTATCTACGTTACTTCCTTGCTGATGGAAGAATGGTCCTTTATCTTCTATCAAGATGTATAGGAGTCAGTAGGTGAGAAAGGATCCCGACTGATAAATTTAAAAATTGTTACCGGATGCTGTCTTAGGTTACACGGAACCCAATATCATGTGGCAGAATGGGGAGAGTTTGACCAGGAAGCGTGGAGAATATGACGCTGGCAAGAGGAGACTGGAGTAGTCCCCAAGGGCACAATTACTACTACAGTAGAGAAGGCAGAAGAGAGACAGATAAAGGCTAGGGTGGGAGTTGCATTTACCACTTACTGTGATTGAGCACCAGTGAGGCAGAGCTCTGAAAAAGGTTTCTAGTACTTTGATTCGAGGAGAAGCTATTGAATGACACTATCTAGAGAAGGGACTTGTTTCTATATCATTTTTCCATCCCAAAGCCATCTGTCAACAGCTCCATAAACACAGTGAAGTCTCGTTAGGAAAGGTAACAGATAAACCTCCATATTGCAAAGGCTTACTGAAAAATGTATTCCTTGCTCACATCACAGGCAGCTCTCTGGGGCGGCTCCCCTCCAAGTGTGGATTCTGGGATGCAGGCTCTTTCTTCCTGTAGCTCTGTAGTCTTCATTCTCATGATTCTCAGGCACACTCAGGAGGTCACTCCCACCTCAGCTGATGGAGGAGACACACAAGGAGGGAGGCTCTTGTGGACCAGATCTGGTCTCTCAGTCCCCTGACCATGTGCACTCCAAAAAGAAATGTAGTCTTGGGTGCCCAGGTAGAAGAAGGGGCGAGTCTGACTAATGATCAACTACCAGCATCTGTTGAATCTCTCAAATCCCCAAGAAAATGAATATATGCCTTGAGAAAATAAGAAGGTAAATATTATTAAAGAAATGTCACCTTCGAGAGGGTTTGCAAACACATTTTAAAGTTCCTCTCAGAGTACTGTTTGCGTGCAAACAGTGGAAACTCTAGTTATAAATTGTGTTAATTTCTAGCAGGTTCCATGGTAACCATCCATCAGTTTTATTCATGTTAAGATCAGATTCTCTTTAAATTGCATATGTAATTAAGGCACAAAAGAATATATGTCTACATTTTAATAGAGAAGAAATTACAAGTTCCTTATAATTTAACCTGTGTTATTAGCCTAATTTTATATCTATCTGGTCCTTTTTTATCCTCCTATAATTATCTTCTAGATCAGGGATCAGCAAACTTTTTCTGTCAAAGATCAAAAAGTAAATGGTTTACGTATCGCAAGCCAGGCTGTCTCCATTTCAGTTACTACTGTAGCCCAAAAGTAGCCAGAGATTCTGTGTAAATATACAATGTGACTGTGTTGCAATAAAACTTTATTTACATGCCCTTGCACTTTGGGACAAAAAACAAAAACAAACTATTACAAAAAGAAGCAGGGGATGGGATTTATCCCACAGGCCTCAGTGTGCCGACCCTTGTAGCCAATGATGCACGTGAAGTCATCTGTGCAGAATAGTAACACTCTGCACACGTGTGTGATGTTCAGCAAGTATGATCTTGTTCTACTCAGCTTAAAATGAATAGAGCTGCATGACTTCTAAACATTTAAACCTCCATGGTTACAGGTTTAGATAGGCACAGCAGAAGTCTAGAAGCGTAAACCTGAAACTCTGAAAGAAGTTTAGGGGCCTCAAGGAAGGGGATATTTTTACTTTATTTCCTCCTATGCTATTTGGATATTTTTTTCAATGAGCATATTTTACTATTGTAATAAAAACGATATTTGAAACTTATATATTTCAAACTTTTTGCTGACTCAGAAAAGAATGTTTCATTTTAATCCTGAACATGGAACTTATTTGCATTTTTCAATAACCAGCTGCAGTTATGTTTTAAGATTGTAGCTTGAACCACAAAATACCGTTGAAAGAGTTCAGGCAGAGCCTGAAATGTTTCAAGGAAGGCAAGGTCACGACTTCCTCTTTTGATAATTTAGCTGACAGGGACTTTAGTAAAGGGGAAGGGGAGTGGTCTTGGAGGAACTGGCTGGGTCCCCATGCAGGGACTCTGCTGCCACTCTGATCACATGGCCTTGTGATCTTATTGGCCTCCCATGGACAGACAGGGCACAGCTCCCAGCAGACACAAGCTCTTATGAACATCTATTGAATAAGTACATGAATTTCTTAACCTTTTTTCCCATTGACTAGCATGATGCCTGGCATATATTAAACAAATAAACACCAGATTTAATTGGACTGACCCAGAAAACTGAAGGTGGTGGGTAGTATTTTATTAACAGACAAGGCTACCTTATTCCCTTCGTGTTTCTGGGGCTGTAGCCTTCCCTGCTACAAGTACCATAAAGAGATACGTTTTATGAGACTTCAGAAGCGTTGCTGTACAGGTGAGATTACCTCGTGTTGGGTGATACAATTAACCTAAATTAACCCTGGACATCGTCCTGTGGACAGTATCATGAAGAAAAGAGATGTCAGTGTCTGTCGTCTGCTGTGGGAATACACAGAGGTTTCCACCAGCTTCCCTCTCGTTCATTGTGCGGTGTTTGGTGTTTTTCTAAACAAGAAAAAAAATGTGAATATTTTACACTGGCTGCATTTTTTCTTTCTGATTTTAGTTTTGATCAGCTCCTGATTTCCTTCGTAATTCCAATTACCGTCCATCTTACCCCGGTGCCAGTCAGATATCACACTTTCATTGTAGGATGGGAATAAAACAGCCAAACAAATAATAATAGCTTCATAAGAAACACATTTTCATATAACAGCTTTGTTTGGACTTCGGGACAATGGTAGAAATCTCTAGATAATATTGTCTTCAGGGATTGAGAATGTTCTTTAGTAGATTAATATCAAGCCAGGGGTAAAAAAAAAAAAAAAAAAAACCCTCATTATTTGAATCAGTTTACAGCAACTCATGAATTAGAAGCTCACACCCGAAGGAGTATTTTCAGCTTAATGGAAACAATTTATCTAACACTTGGAATTCTTTAGGAGAGCCTACATTGATAGATGGACATTTCTCCAATGCAGGTACATTTTATGGTAGCCTGTTTTGTGCAAGTTAGCATCTGTTAAAAAGTAATGCCAATAAAAAACAATTTGTGTCTAATAAGAGAACACTGCAGATGACCCCCCAAAATCACAGTTGTATAAATTGTGCTAAAATCAAGTCTGTGAGAGTGCAAGGGGTTATATTTGTTTTTCAACAACGCTTGTCTGCTCTGAGTTTAACTCAATGAGATGACACATTGATTTCAGGGGAGAGCTGATGTTAATGAAAAGTTACACTCTCAACACTGAGAGCTTAATAATAAGGGAATATTGTGGAAACGGGTACATGTGTTTTCCCAAGGTTATCAGAATTGTCTAAGAGAAAAGCCATTGTTTACGAGGGGGCTATGAATCCAGAACTATTGTGAAAAGAGATGTCTGCCCTCCGTAAGAGAAAAATGTCGAAATGTCATGAAAAAATCAAAACTTCACAAGCTTTCGTGGCCACTGCTGAGATTCTCTGAGGTGAGAAGCAGGAAAAGGGTTCTGATCTCATTGTGATCTTGGGGGGTGGGGGGCATAGTCTATAGTTTCTAGAGAGAGAGTGATCTGGGGGGGCCCACAGTCTATATATAGAGAGAGTGATCTGGGGGGCCATAGTCTATATTTTCTAGAGAGAGAGTGATGAGGGGGGCACAGTCTATATTTTCTGGGTAAATAATAGCTTATTAGTGCCAGGAAGTTTAGAATTCATCTAGTCTGCCTTCCTCTAGTTTATGGAGAACTAATCTCGGTAAAAGAAAATAACTTCTGGGACGTCATTCAATGGGTTGGTGACAGTTCTTTGCTGGAGTCCAAATCTACCTCTGTCCTGTCCTGTCCTGTCCTGCTCTAGTTGGCGGCCATAGCATTCTGCCTTGAATTGCTTAATGAACTATTGCTGGGTACAACAAAAGAGATGGTATTTTAATTTCTATAGAATGAAGAGAGGCAGGAGGTAAAACTCTGCAATTTGAGTAGGTAAAACAAAATCACAAGCGTACCTCAGAGGTAGCTCAGGTTGTGTCCCAGAAAACCATAATAAAGTGAGTATCTCAATAAAGCAAGTCCTAATGCTTAGAAAACTTATGTTTACACTATGCTGTCAATAAGTGTGCAATATTATCATGGTTAAAAAACAACGTACATGCCTTCATTAAAAAATGCCCCACTGCAAAAAAAAAAAAAAAAAAAAATGCTATCAATCATCTGAGCCTTCAGGGAGTCAGAATCATTTGCCAGAGGAGGGTTTTGCTTCAGTGTTGATGGCTGCTGACTAATCAGCTGAAGGTTGGGGTGGCTGTGGCAATTTCTTAAAATAAGACAACAATGAAGTTTGCTGCCTTGATTGATTCTTCTTCTCATGAAATATTTCTCTGTAGCATTTTACCCACAGTAGAACTTCTTTCAAAATTTGAGTCCATCCTTTAATCTCTACTTAGTTTTCTTATTAGTTTACATACACTAGGTTTAGGTAATACTCTTTTTTGTTGTAATTTCAACAATGTTCACAATATCTTTACCAGGAACAAATTCTATCCCAACAAAACAATATTTTATTTTTACTCATTTATAAGAAACGTTCAAGTTTTGTCCTGAGATTGCAGCAGGTCAGTCACATCTCCAGGCTCTACTTCTAATTCCACTTCTCTCCCTGTTTCCCCCCCATTCATCATTGCTCCCCCTCCTGCAGCCTGTAGCTCCTGAAACTCATCCGTGAAGGTTGGAATTAACTTTTCCAAACTCCTGTAAATATTTTGACTGCCCATGAATCATGAACGTTCTTAATGGCATCAAGAATGATGAATCCTTTCCAGAAGGTTCTCAATTTACATTGCTCAGGTCCAGATCCATCAGAGGAATCGCTGTCCATGACAGAAAGACCTTATAAAATAATTAAGTTTCAAAGTTGAAATTACTCCGTGATCCACGAGCTACAGAATGGATGCTGTATTAGCAGGCATGAGAACTACATTAATCTCCTTTGCATATCTCCATAGAGGTCTTGGGTGATCAGGTGCTTTGTTATAATGAGCAGTAATATTTTGAAAGGAGTCATTCCTCCTGAATGGTAGGTCTCAACAGTGTACTTTAAATATTCAGTAAACCATGTCCTAGACCAGTGATTTTCAACCAGTGTGTTTTGAGAGGATCTTAGGTGTGCCTTAAAAATTTTTTAAGATTATTAATTATTTTCCAAAGAAGTTTAAAGCACAGTAAGTATATTATATATATTTTTTTTTGATCAACATAGTTTAAGTGTGCTGCAGAAGTTTAATTACAGGTTCAAGTGTGCTGTGAGCGAAAAAAAATGTTGAAAAACACTGCTGTAGACAGATGGGTGGTCCAGGCTTTGTTGTTCCATTTATAGAACACTCACAGAGTAGATTTATCATAATTCTTAATGGCCATAAGATTTTCAAAATGATAAATTAGCACTGGCTTCAACTTAGAGTCACCTGCTGCATTAGCCCCTAACAAAAGCTTTGCCCTTGAAGCCAGGCATTGACTTCTCCTCTCTAACTATCACAGCACTTGCTGGAATCTTCTTCCTAAGAGAAGGCTGTCGCACTCACATTGGAAATGTGCTGTTCAGTGCAGCTGCCGTCATCAGAGATCTGACCTAGGTCTTCTGGCTAACATGCTGCAGCTTCTCCATCAGCACCTGCTGCTCACCCTGCCCATTTGTGTTATGGGGATGGATTCTTTTCTTAAGCCTCATGGAGCAACCTCTGCTGCTTCAAAGTCGTCTTCTGCAGCTTCCTCACCCCTCTCAGCCTTCATAAGATTGAAAAGATTTAGAGCCTTACTCTGAATTAGGTTTTAGCTTAAAGGAATGTTGTGGCTGGTTTGATCTTCTATCCAGACCACTCAAACTTATTCTCCATGTCAGCAATAAGGCTGTTTTGCTTTCTTATCATTCATGGGCTCACTGCAGTAACATATTTGATTTCCTTTAGGAACTTTTGCTCTGTATTAACAACTTGGCTAACTGGTACGAGGGACCTGGCTTGACTTTTGACATGTCTCCCTCACTAAGCTTCGTCATGTCTAGCTTTTGATTGAAAGAGAGAGAAATGAGACCTTTCCATTCACTTGAAGCCTTAGAGGGTTAGTAATGGGCCTAATTTCAACACTGATGTATTTTTCAAGGAGTGCATAGAATGCATAAACCATCCATCGCTCAAGTTCCTCCTCATGTATGGGTGTGGTTCATGGCAACTCCAAATAATTACAATCGTCATATCATAGGTCACGGTCACGGATCACCATAACAGATGTAACAATAACAAAAAAGTTAGAAATATCCTGAGAATTGTCAAAATGTGACACAGTGACATAAATTAAGCCAATGCCTCTGGACAAATGGCGCCAAAAGACTTGCTCAATTTCAGAGTTGCCACAAACCTTCAATTTGAAATTAAAAAAAAAAAAAAAAAGCAGTATCTATGAAGGTACACCTGGGCTTTCTCTGGCTGAGAAAATAACGAGGAGAGATCATGATATGTCACCCGTGGCTGGGAACAGGCTGCCTTCAGGGGTTATGTCTTTGGGAGGCTGGCTGCTCAGCCAGGCAGTTCACAGATATGCTTGGGACTCACACTGTGCACTCAGGGCGTGGGAACCACCTGCAGGCCCTGTGCCATCATGGCCGCAGCAGCTGAATGTTTCGGAGGCAGTGTGGATAGGTTCATGTCTCTGCTCTGCCACTTGCCAGCTACACGATCTGGGAGAAGCCCACATCTTCCCCTTCTCTGTGGTGCTTTCCAAAGCCTCCTTGTGCTTCACAGTAAGATATGAAGAGAATGACCTTTACCTCAATATTGTTTGGGGGTTATATGACCACTCAGGGGCTCACCGAACACCCATTTCTGTGGATTCATCTCAGGGAGATATTACTTGTTTCCTTTAGTTCAAAATAAAGTACTTGTAATGCTCCCTATTAGCTATTCCTAAGTGGATTTTTTTTTTTTTTGTAATAAACGGAAAGGCTGTCAGTTTCCTATTGTGGTGGTGTCTACATCAACTTGTTTGACTCTAGGATTTTCATTCAGGTAATGGGAACTCTTTAATGTCCAGGCAGCCAGCTCTGTCCCACTTGTCCCATTCCTTTGTGATCCAAGCCCAAGATGTCTCAGTGTGACGTGGATCCTGCTGCAGTGACAACCTGAGTGTCATTCAATGACAGAGATCCTTGCTAGGGAGGCTTCTCTTCTGTCTGCAGAAACCTGTCTGCTTTCTCACGGTGGAGAGACAATGAGGGCTTCCCGTGTCCACCTCTACCGCAGATCACTGATTGTCTCTTATTTATTTGTGTTTTTGTGTTTTTGTGTTTTTTTTCCTCAAAATAAAAGCTCACCTACTTATTAAAAAAAAGGCATAATTTTACCCAGTCTCAGCAAAGAGAACCATCGTTGTCATTTTCTGTGTTTCCGTTAAATATCTGTGTGTCTGGGCAGTACCCATACTGCATACACAATTGTGAATATACCCAGCTCATAACATTGAACATTTCCCCCACACAGCTGAAAACTCACGTGAAACCAATGTCTGTTTCTTAAGTGTAGCATACAGAGCAACTGAGATGCGGCATCAATCTTTTAAACCTGTAATGGGGGCTTTACTTTTTATAAAATCTTGTTGGACCCTTATCTCTTTAGCTATCATAACATGCTAAGTTAGGCATGGGGTGAATAAGGCCATTTTTCACCCAAACAGGGTCACAAACAGAAGTGAAAGGGTACTATCAATAGTTATGCTGAGACAACAGGTGTAACCTGGGGCTGTCCTAGGCAAACTGAGACATGGACACCCCAGCTAGGGAAGGCAGGGGTAAATAATCTCAGGTTCCTAAAGAAGAAACTTAGAGGGTAAGAGACTTTTCAAAGACAAAGACAAGTACGTGGCAGTGCTGATCTCAGAACCCAAGATTTCAGGTTCCAAATCCAGCTCCTCTCCCAGACATCATCCGCATAGGTTTGTATCCTAGGAAGACACACACCCACTTGTATTTTTTTTTTAACTGAGATAAAACAATAGCTTTTTTCCCCTCCCTTCTTTTGTTCTTTGTCTCTCAATTTCTCTTTGACCCCTAAGCCAAATTACAGACATTCTGTGAGAAGTCATTGTGTGAGCGAAGGCCTGCTATCAGGGATTAAGTGTCTCTTTAAGTGGAGTCAATATCTGATGTATTGTTTTTATTAAGAACGGTCTGCTTGAGAGAAAGGTCTTGTGTGCTTACCTTAATGTCTTGTAAGGCTGAAAGCTGATTTGAAATAACATCTATGAAACACCATAATCAAAACATTTAGGAGCAATCATAATCATAAAAGGGCCTAAAGGAATTGGAACATTTCAAAACTGCCTCCCAGGTCAGACAGAGATGAGGAAAAGGCTGATGGAAACGGGTCCTTGGCCGGCAGCCTACAAAGACTGTTCTGGACTCTTTCCCCCTATTCTGTTCTCTTCTCACTCGGTGGAGGGATATTTAGCATTGGAATCCCATGAGGACCTGGAGGTGGCCCTAGACAGTGGAGCAAAGTGCTGAAGGCCCCAGAAGGGGCACCTGAGCATTGCAGGCTGACCCTTGGTCTCTGGACTTGGTCTTCTGAGGGTTCCCAATCCCAGCTTAGTTACCGACTTGCTCTGTGTCTTTCTTTTTGTTTTTGACGTGTAACTTTGGTCTCCTCATCTGTAGAAAGAGTTGTAAAGATGATAAGGTTGGGTTGCTCACACCTGTAATCCTAGCACCGTGGGCGGCCAAGGCAAGGGGGTCCTTTGAGCTCAGGAGTTCTGAGACCAGCCTGAGTAAGAGCAAGACCCCTATCTCTACCAAAAATACAGAGAATGGGCGGCACTTGTGGCTCAAAGAAGTAGGGCACTGGCCCCATATACCAAGGTGGCAGGTTCAAATCCGACCCTGGCCAAAAGTGCAAAAAAGAAAAAAAAAATACAGAAAATTAGCTGGGCATCGTGGTAGGCACCTACAGTCCCAGCTACTCAGGATACCAGAGTTACCACACCCTTTCCTGGGTGCAGGGCTCCACAGAGAAGCCATGGAATGCCGCCTGTACCCAGGAGATTGAGGTTGCTACGAGCTGGGCTGGTGCCATGGCACTCTAGCCCAGGTGACAGAGTAAGACTCTGTTCCTCCCCACCCCCCCCAAAAAGAGATAAAGAGTAAATGGATTAAATAAACAGTGCTTCTCCCAAGAACTGATACATAAAAACAAATCTGTATGTGTTTCTGGCATATTGTTTTACCATCATTATTCATTTTTCAAAGAAACTGAACTACACTCCCAGACGGACACACTAGGATTCATGTCCCTATCTGTCGAAAATTCCCCCAAATGTGGCTCCTCTTCGCCCATGCACTGCAATTAGCAGGCATGATTCATCAATGAAATCAATCTGAGATTTCCAGTGGACTCTGAAACTGCTACTGTGATAAGGGGAGATTACATGGGCAGGGCCATATCTACCAAGGCCCTTCAAAGCGGCATTCCATGGCTTCTCTGTCCAGCCCTGCACCCAGGAAAGGGCGTGGTAGCTCTGGCATCCGAGGAATGAGGCCTCAGCCTCAGTATTTCCAGGGGTCCACTGAGCACATTGATGTCCTCTCAAAACTGACCCAAATCTTCCCACCTGGATCTTCTTACTTCGAGTAAGTAACACCTGTCAATTCTTACATGTTAGGCCTTTGTCCCGTCCTGCCTTATTTAATTCCCTGTGCAGCCCTTTGAGATGTGTTCAGTTATTCTTCCTCTTGCCCTTTTTAAATATAAGGAAAAGAACTTACCCAAAGTTTAATAAGAAGAAAATAAACATTATCTGTACTTCAAGACAAAATAAGTATTTTCATTTTTTTGTACATGAATCTTTTTGATTGTTGTTTTTCTGTAGGACTCTGTTGTGTGTGTAGAGATTATAATAGAGGAATTTTACTATAAGGCAAATTTTCATTTGGCTTTATCCATTTAATATTCTATTATGCTTCCCTCCCATATAATTAGCTATTAACTATCTTTCAGAAATAAAGGCCAGGTACAGTGGCTCACACCTGTAATCCCAGTACTTGGGAAGGTGAGGTGGGTGGATTGCTTGAGGTCAGGAGTTCAAGACCAGCCTGAGCAAGAGCCAGACCCTGTATCTAAAAAATAGCTGGGAGTTGTGGTCAGTGCCTGTGGTCCCAGCTACTTGGGAGGCTGAGGCAAGAGAATCTCTTAAGCCCAAGAATTTGAGGTGGCTGTGAGCTGTGACGTCACAGCACTCTACCAAGGATGACAGTGAAACTCTGGCTCAAAGAAAAAGAAAAGATGGTTTATGGGCTGTGTAATCTTTCTTCACACATATCTGTGTGTGTGTGTGTGTGTGTATATATACATAGTATAATACATATTTAATTCTCTGGTTTTGGTTGTTGCCAGTTTTTCTCCATTATAAATAATACTTTGATGAAAATCTTTATTAAAAACAATAACGGCAGTGAGTAGTTCTTCCATTTGCTGGGCATTGTCCATGTATTGGTACCCTGTTACCTACGTCATTTAATCCCCAAATGAGCCTATGTCCCGGGTGTTACTATCATTGATGTTTTACTAATGAAAACTTGAGGCTTACAGGACAACACACTTCACTCGTGACCGAGGAAGAGTCAGAAGTCTGACCTGTAAAAGGTGAAGCCTGGGTCCTTTGCCCCAAGAGCCCTGGACAGTCTCTACCTTTGATTCTGATACTATTTTGTTAGGATTTGTTTGGGGAAAGGGACAGGATGAAAAGAAGAACAGGTGCTGCTCTCCTGTTTTTCAAATCGATTACTAAAATGTGATTTTCAACCAGTGTGCCACGAACATTTTTAATGCTCATTAATTAAATTATTTTTTGAAAGACGTTCAAAGCACAGTAAATGGGTTTTTTATTTTTACTAGTTTTTTTAATCAACGTAATTTAAGTGTGCTGTGGAAGTTTAACTATAAGTTCAAGTGTGCTGTTGAGATAAAAAAGGTTGAAGAACGCTGTATTAAAGCCTCCGTATGGCCCATTCCCTCTTCCCCAAAGTGAGAAGTGGCTTACCACTCATCATAGTGCTGTAGCCCCCCTGCCACCAGCTGGGAACATCTTCTGGTGGAGGTGGTGGTAGATGTGGCCGGCAAGTGACAGGGAGGGTGACGGTCTTCTGAATGGTAACCATGAAGGACACGTGTTTGGCAGGGGTTGGGGCAAGTAGGGAATGAGGCTTTTAAGTCTCTTTCCAAAGGAAGTCCACCATCTCTGAAGCTGAAGCAAATGTCTCAGTTGAGGGGTTTTCCCAGCAAGGAATAAAGTGACTGCCCGGGTCATCCTGAACACAGAGGAGAGAGGCAGGAGCCCATCCATCAGCCTTGCTTCTTATATTCCTGGCCGCCTTACATTAGAATCATCTTTATGTGGAGAGCGGGCCCAGCAAAATGATCTTGCCCTTGTCACCTCCCTCCCATCTGACCTGAACCAGTCCCATCAGAATTTGTGTGTAATCCCTGCTCTGTCTTCGTTCAAAGGCAGCAGCACGTGCTCTAACCTCACACGTGCTGCTCTAACCTCACACGTGCTCTAACTTCACACATGCTGCTGACTGGTGAGCCATTGCCTGCCTCCTGCAGACTGAGAGTGGATTAAATCTGCAGCTTCTTTGCTTTCTGATTTCCCATTAAGGCCAGGAGCAAAGTCCCCCAGATCTGTGGGGTGAGGTCTGGGGAAGCAAGCTGTTCCCTCTGCCCTGTTTGCACCCTTCACTCCTCTCTGCTTCCAAGGCCTCTCTGCAAGACACACTGGCTCTTGGGAGATGGAATTTCCTGTATAAAATAATAATCTCTGGACCTGACTCTGTATGAAGCTCTTTCAAAAATCCTTTCTTGTCTTTTTGTTTTGTTCTGTTTTGGTCACTTCCCAAATTATTTCAACAATTATACAATGGGCTAAAGCTTCTTCTACTTCTCAGCAAAACATCTTCAACCTCCTGTATTAGTTTCCTGTCCCTGCTGTGACAGATGCCCACAAATTTGGGGGCTTAAAACAACAGAACTTTATTCTCTCACAATTCCAGAGGCTAAAAGTTTGAAATCAGGGTGTGGGCAAAGCCTTGCTCTCTCTGAAGCACCAAGGGGAGAATTCATTCCGTAACTCTCCCTTTCTGGGGGGGATTCTTGGGTTTCCTTGATGGTGGCTGTTCTCCAGCCTGGGCCTCCACTCTTACGGGGCCTTCCCTGTACCTATCTGTGTCTATCCCTCTTTTCTTCCTTTTATAGAGATACCAGTCATTGGAGGAATTTTAGGGCCCACCTCAATGCAGGATTATTTTACTGTAAGACTCTTTTTCTAAAAGTTTATTTCAGCATATTATAGGGGTACCTACTTTTGGGTTACATAGTTTGCTTTTATGCATTTTAAGCCAAAGTTGTAGTTGTGCCCCTCAGGAAGTGTGTAATGAACCCACCCATTGAGTGGAAAATTCCCCTTCCCCTCCTTTCCTTCTCCCCACTGAGTCTCATCGAGTTTTGCTCCCCTATGATCACATAGGTATTGATAAACTAGTTCCGATTTAATATTGAGCATGCGTGGTCTTTGTTTTTTCATTCTGATGACACTTCACTTAGCAGAATGGTCTCCAGTTCTACTTAGGTGTTATGAAAGGTACTGGATTGCAGTCTTCTTTCATGACTGAGTAGTATTCCATCGTATACACACTCCACATTTCATTAATCCATTCAAGTGCCGAAGGGCACCGGGGTTGTTCCCATACCCTTGTAATGGGGAATTGTGCCACCAGGAACATTTGACTGCGAACATCCTCACCCTCTGAGGTTCCTCGTGAGCATGAATTTGAGGGCCAGTGCTTTTTTGAATGGTTTTGAGTTTATAATATTTTTTATATTTTTAAATAGTTTAAAATCATAAGATATTTCGTGACCTGTGAAAATGATATGAAATTCAAATTTTGGTGCCCATAAATAAATTGTAATTAGTACATAGCCATCCCCGTTCATTCACCTGCTGTCTTATTATCACTGCTTTCGTGCTATGATGGCAAGCTGAGCAGTGTCTGTGAGCAGGGAGCTGGCCTGCAAAGACAGATATATTTACCATCTGGGCCCTTCAGTTTGCAATCCTTCTCTAAACCTTCTATTTCCTCCATTTTTAACTGAAGAAGTGTATACACAGGCTGGGAGAAAGAGGAAAATAATTCCCCTGCACCTTCCCAGCCTAGGGGGAATGTTTTGTAATGTTTAGAAATTAGATACAGATGTCAAAAGCACAAATTTAAGAACAAATCATTTACTTTGGGGTGGATAAGTCAGAAGTACTCTGTGCAGTGGTGTAAGTTGCCCTCATTTTTTTTTTTAAGATGGAGAATAAAAACAGCTGCCGTTGACTACTAATGTCTGGCCATGGAAGAGACGCTCTGTAAACGCTGAAATGAGCGACTCTGCCCCTGTGTAGATGTAGATTTGAATCAACCCCCTTGCAGACTGTGAGAGAGAAGTAGAGTACGAATGATATTTTGGTAACGAGCATTTACCAGGAGCTGTGGAGGACTGAGCTTGGCTGGGGAGCAGGCCCAGCTCTCTCCTTTTCAGCAAGTTGCTCCTACCTTTCCATTCCAAAACACAGATGGAAATGCAAGTGAAAAAATGGAATCATATCATAGGGATAGTATTTGATCTGCTTTAATTTATACGTGAAAAATAACAGGAACTCATTCTAAAGCTTCCACATATTAATTGTGATAGAAACTCCTTGAGATTGTTCATGAGGCTTGGCTGGGACTTCCTGTGTGCCCGCTGTACGCCGGGCACCTGGGACAGTGGCCATCTGATCCACACAGCCCAGCTCCAGGGCCGCGTGTGATGGGGCTGCAGAGGGCTGCAAACCCAGGGTAGCGAGGGCCCCTTTCTCTGACTTTTCCGCTTTAACATTCTTAGAAACACACCATCTATTGCTTCCTTCCTGCATCCAGGTGGTAGTGCCACAACCAGAGGGAAAGCAGAACTTGAATGATGTCCAAAGGGAAGGAATGTCGGAATTAGGGAAGTGGAAAATAGAACTGAGCCGAAGGAATCTGGTTCTGACTGTGCCTGTCTGTTCCCCAGACTGTAAATAGGGACCTCAGGGAAGTGCAGAGTGGCCAAAAGACCTCTCTGAAAAGACAAAACAAAGCAAAGCAAACCGACAGCTACAGCCAACCCCGAGGCCCTCCGCACGGGTTCTGTTGAATCTTATTTTTCGTGATTGATATTTCACCTTCAGTCTCGTTGGGGCCTCCTGGTGATCTTTCTCAGCTGTTTCCACCCCAGAACTGCTGGGCATCTTCCACGTGGGGTCCATGCCAGTGCTTCCAGCCCTTTCTTTGCCATCTCCTGTCCTCTCTCTCCTGTGGTCTACAGGGACATTTCTTTTTCTTTTATTTCAAATTAATATGAGGGTACAAATTTTTAGGTTATATTGTTCTCACCTCCAGAGCAAAGTCCCAGCTGTGAAAGAGTCCAGGGGCATATTATACACCTTTACCATGTGCACATCAGGTGAGATCTGCCTCGTCCTTCTGCCAGTCCTCCTCCCTCCTTCCCCTCCCACCTCCCTCTACCCTTGTACTAGACTATATTTGTGTTTTATTGTTCATGTGAACCTGTAATTATTTATATATTGGTTTCATATCAGTATAAAGTACACTGGATACCTTTTTATTCTTATAAATAAGAAATAAATATAAGAAGAATATATTCCAACTCCATCCAGATAAATCTAAAAGATGTAAAGTCTCCGCCTTTTTAGTGGCTGAATAGTACTCCATGGTATACATTTGTTGATCCATTCATGGGTTGATAGGTGCTTACGTGGGCCTTTCTTGACACGGCTCTCTCTGGGTTTGCATCTTTGGGCCCAGTGGAGAAGAGCAGGCCGTTTTTGCAGCAGAGTGCAGCTCTCTGAAACTTGTTTTTCTTACCCAGAGCATGACAAGAGTAATAGATAACAAGCACCTGCCCCCCAGGGCACTGGGGATGTAAATTTGTGTGTCACTCCTTGCACAATGCCCAGGCCATAGTGGGTGTTTCCCGTGTGCTCTGGGAATTGGGGAGGATGCAACTGTATCTTTGGGACAGGATGGGCTTTGGAAGCAGGCATGATTGAGGCTCTTTGGATGTATTTACTAATCTCAGGATGCCTTGGTTCCTTATCTATGCAATGAGGACGTAATAGGACTTGCCTCTCTCCATGGTCCCAAGGATGAAAACTGTGCATGGAGTAAAACACAGCAGTGCACATAGTATGTGCTCAATAAATACCAGCTACAGTGACTCTTCCTAGGAGTGTTATTTCTTCTTAGCACTTACTTTTTCTTAAGTATCCCTGGAAGTAGGCAGCTCTCATCCAGGGCTCAGCAGAGGGTGAGGGTCGGTGCTGAGAGCAGGCCTGCAGACTTGGGGAATTGATTCCTCCGCTCTCCCTCTCCTCTGTGAGATGGGAGACAATCCTGCGAGAATCCAGGGAAGACAGAGTGAGGAATGCCTGCCACAGCTGCTGACGCACAACCGTGCAGTAAGTACCCAGCAAATGCCACTTCCCACCGCCTCGTTCCTTACATAATTTCTCTGCCTCCTCAGGGCTGCTATCTCCTTGGCAGTGAAGCTGGGCTCTGCTCCTTACCCACATGCCCCAGTTAATATTTCAAACATCCTGAGTTTCTAATTGTGGCCAAGCCTAAGAGCCACCTAATCCGCCGTGTCTTAACTGCTCTGCCTCCAAACGGGCGCCTCTGGACCCCAGCGGACACTCGCTGAGTTAATAATGACTCGATTCATTCCTCGCGCCAAGTGCAAGGACCACGTAATCTGTGGGGCAGAAATAACTCCTGTAATTAGAAATGCCTGAGGGAACCCCCCACAAAGGGCCTTGTAGCCAGGCGTGTGGGAACCCCCCGCCCCCGCTCCCTCCCCTGGCCCCCCCATCAGGACACAGGGCCTCTGCTGTTTTCTGAAGCCTGCTCAGACCTGGCGTCTCTAAGAGACCAGCTCTCCAAGGGATGGCATTCCAGCCCCAGAAATATGCTCAGCGGTAGCCCAGTATTCCTGGTGCCCCGGGGCCGACTCCTGTCTCCACAAACAGGCCTCCTAGGAGCCCAGGCCAGCGACCCAGCAGAGGCAGAAAGCTCTGTCCTGGCCTTGTGCTCCACAGTAGTGAGGGGAGAAGACCGCCCACCTCCCGGCCCCTTCCCAGCCCATTAAGGGGGACAGGAAGTGCTGCGATTGAGCAACACCCCTGCCATTGCCAGCCCATGATTGCCCTCCATGAGCGCCCTGGCTTAGAGGCCATGCTTAGGAAACTTGCAGAGGGTGATGCTGAGCTGTCAGAGACCAACCCCCCACCTGGTAGAGCCTGGGGGCGGCGCACGTGAGCTTGAGGGATCCATACCGGCCTCCGGAGGTGCGCAGACACACTGTGCTTCCCTATCACACGCATCTCCCTTGCTGTAAATGGTGCCACAAGGTCACATCGGCCCAACTTTAAATGGAGTCAAAAAGGGTTTAATGCAGCTTTTCAAAAAGGATGTGTGGTCATGTCCAGCACCTATAGGATCTAACAGTGGTTTGGCACCCTGGGGTCCTCATACCTCTGAGGCAGGGCTTAACATTCCCATTTTACAGATGAGATCATTAGATCTTAGATAATACATAATTTGCCCCAGGACTTTCTGCTAACTAGGCAGAGTTGAGATTTCAATGCAAGGCACTATGGCACTAAAATGCCTATTTTTTCCCTTATAGCACCCTTTCTTCCTATTACTGTATGTAAAATAGGCAGAAGTCCACTTGTGCACGGCTCTCTCCCATTCCTGGTCTTTAACCACGCTTGTGAGTAGCCAGGGCACATGCTGAGATTATCAGGCGTATAGGTGCCCACAGGACCATTTCATCTCCATTCAGATGACTTCTGAAAACAGCCCAATGTGTTACTCTAAACTACAAAATGTCCAGGCAAATAGATCTCACACTTGTACCTTCAAATCAGTATTAGCCTTCAGTTCCCTTAGAATAGTTAAAACTCTGTCTACTAGAAGTATTGCCATTTAAACCTCAGCATCAAACACATGTGTTTGACTCTCAGCAGAGGCCAGGTGCCACATGCCATTATGGGGTCTGAGGACACCTTGGTGAAGACCCAGCCCATGTCTCCAAGGCTTCCAAGGCAGCTGGAATTCTCTTGGGGTGTGATGGTCACTGAAACTGACAAATACCATGTGTGACGTATGATAAGATAGAGGTCAGCACAAGGGTTTTCATTTTAAATGTCTTTGCACCTGGCAAGCCCTTTAGTAGTGAATTTGCTTTGGGGAAACCCAAACAAGTGAATTATAGTTGAGACTTGTAAGATGAGAAATAACCCTTTGGTGTAAAAAATAACTAGGAGTGAAAATAAAGGAAGGAAGCAGTGTTTCCATGGGATTTAGCACCCCCAGCACCCAGCGGGCGATCGACAGTGTGATGTAAGATATGTGAACACACAGTCCCAGCACACAGTAGGAGCTTTTCAAATGTTGTTAAAGGGACCTGTGCTAAAAATAATCTTGTTTCGTACAGACTTTGCTCTTTTGTAAAGTGAGTCACAGGTTTCCCATGCGACTTGGTGGCATTTTCCCCACCCAAATGCCTAAAATCTTTCTGTTTCAACAAAATCTTCACCCTTCTTGTCTAATGAATTTTCCAAAAGGCAGGTCCCTTCTCTTTGAATTAAAGACCACATTCTCCTCACACACTGTAATGGACTCTATGTGAGTTGCTGGAGAATAGGCCTTTGTTAATTTTAAGGACGTTTAGCCATAAAGTGCTGAATCTGTTGGTTACCTGAAAAATAAGCAAGGATGTGAAAAAGACAAATGAACATTTTTGCACAAATTGGGGTAGTATAGCTTCTGATGAAAATTCTAAAGCCAGCAACTTCTGGCATAGGGACTTCAAAGATGAATTTGGAGAGAAACTAGAAATGGCCTTGGAAGTCGACTGAAACTGCCACTGGCCAGCTGGGAGGCCCCGAGTAAGCAGTTTCAGCTTCCTGAGCCTCAGTTTCTTCTTGGGAAAATTAACATGGGAACCATAGCATCCATCCAGCTCCTGGCCTGCTTGTAAGGAGTAAAGGGCTGAAATGCACATGAAGTTTTAGAACCTAGGACAAGCTTAATGAATAGTAGCTTTGAAGATTTTACTATTGATTGCAGTATTTTACCATGGAAGGTGCTTGTTTTGCTAAGGATGGAGCATTGGCCTTTAATTTGGGGGATACTGGACTTTGCTCTTTTATCATTGTCATTCAGATGAAAATTCCAAAGGAAAGTCTGTGAATATGCATGCATGTGGGTACATGCCAACATGTGGTTGATATGGTTGAATACGTGTGCACGCGTGTATGGGTGTGCTTGTATCCACGCATATGTATGGACCTGTGTGCACTCCTACCTCTGTGTGTGCACATGGGTGCCTGTATGGGGGTGTACTGTGTACATGTGTGAGTGGAGCCCCAGCAAGAGAGGCATGCGGGTCCAGGACAAGATGGAGTTTTCATGCACGGCACTTGTCAGCTCAGTTTCACTTCTCAGCTCTGCTGGGGCCCAACATTTGCAAAGCACCTACTGTGTGTTGGGCATGTGCTTATCCCATCAGATAAGCAGCCAGATTTGGGCTCAAGAGATCCCCTTAGTGGTTACAGACCATTAACAGGCTGTTGCCTCCCTGTAATCCGTTTCATCTGCAGAAGCATCTGGTACCTGGATCGGGGTCTCTCCTTGGATTCTAATCCATGAAAACAGCTCTCGGGGATAGAAAAGGAAGGAACTAACCTTTGTGGTTTTGTTACTCTTTTTTTATAATCTTGTAAAACATAATATTTATTTTATTTTATTTTATATTTTATTGCATAATCTTTATTGGGAAGTAAAATATTTATGAATGATTATATTCTCTATTAAAACTATATATTTATTTAAATTGTATCTTTTAAAATTATATATAATTTATTAAATATATATTATGTATTAAAAGTAGATATATATACTTTTAACAGCCTAATCTATAACATAACATAATAAATACACAATATAAAACATATAAATTTAAGAACTTACTTTGTATTTAGTTGGAAGCTTAAATCAGCCATGGTGGGAGCATTTACACCACAGAAAATGGCAAGCTTTACAAATTAGGGCAGGCATCCTCAAACTACGGCCTGTGGATAGCCTATCTAGGACATTTATCCAGCCTGCTGGGTATTTTTGCTGCTGCTGCCTGTCCTGCTTAGTAGCCCACTCGTCCCGGGGCCCACAGTCCGGCCTTCCAACGGTCTGAGGGACAGTGAACTGGCCCCCTGTTTAAAAAGTTTGAGGATCCCTGAATTAGGGTTTCCCCCATCTCCTCACAGTAGGCTGATTGGTTTTTAAGCTTGCCACTGTGTATGTGTGTATGTGTATGAGCTTTATTTTATTTAACTTTCACTGCAATTTTGTAATACTGGCATTTCCTGGCTATGTGATCTTGCCTTGGGCAAGTCACTCAGTCCTGCAGGTCCCAGTGTACAGTTGCACAGGCTGTTTACATGCACTCAGAAGTGTCCTTAACATCAAAGCTTATTTGACTCTGTTGACCGAGCCCTCACCTATGTGAGGGAGAGAACTGTCACTGTTGCACAAGCTTGCTCTAAGGATGCTACTAGATCGGGGGCCTGGTGTGAGGAGAATACAGAGTGGGAGGGATGTGACAAACTGGGGTGTAGGTCTCATCTAAAGGAGCAACTCTAGGCCATCATTGCCATGTGGGAAGGGGGATCAGTAATACTAGATCTTTCTGATTTATAAAGAAAAAAGTGAAAATGTGGAATTTTTTAGCAAAAAAAAAAGTCTCAATTTTTAAAACATCATTTCCCATATAGTTAGGGTGGCCAGATTTTAACATCGGTAAGGCGGGACAACATGGCTGGGGTAGGGGGGTGGCGGGGGGCAGGGGCAGGACAGGGGACGGGACAGGGCAGGGCCTGACAACAATGCAAACTTTGATAAGCAGTTCTCGATAATCACTTCTCAGCAATTATTTGTTATTATTACAGTTTAACATTATAAAATTAACAAAAATAAAACTCATATTCTGGTGAAATAGCCACATGGCAGCCAAAAACTGTATATTCCTTTCCTATTCTCCTGCTCGTTCGTGCAGTCTTTCCAAAAATCAGGGACTTTTTTAAAATGCCCCAGGACACAGGACAAATTGTTGAAAAGCAGGACTTTCCTGCCAAAAGCGGGACGTCTGGTCACCCTACATGTGGTTTCCCCATCTTGTGGACAGCATATGGAAGACACCAGGGGTGTTAACGACAGTAAGCTGAGAGCAGCGACAGGTATAAGCATCCGACCCAGGCTTCACATTGGAAGAGCTTTCTATCATAACCTGAAAGCTATGCTTCTGACCTCTTTAAGTTCCTTCACAGACTTAGATTTATCTCTTATGCTCATTATTTTTAAGTGACGTGTTAGAAAAGCATAACTTTCCTTTTGGAAGTGGCCTATATTTGGCCACCAAAAAGTTCAGTGCCTTATTCTCCACAGTGCAAACAGTTGAGCTGCAGATGTCATTGTGAGCTCCCTGGTGGCTTGGGCAAAGAGAAAAACACAACCAGTTATGTCACTATCATTAGTTGTGAGGATGAAATTCTAGCACCTCCATCCCCTGCCTCACCTTCTAATTTACTTTTTTTCTGGTCATACTATTATATTTTTATTGTTTGTATTATGTTATATATTTTCTACAAACTACTTTAAATCCTTTATGAGAAAAAGGGGTAAGAATAAAGACAGTCGCCCTTTGCCAATGGAGAATTTAAGATCCACAGCTTGGACAGTTGTTTAGCTCTGATGAGGCCCGGATGTGGATCATAGAATGTGGATGTACTATGGGCTTCAGACATGCGGAGGAAAAACTCTCTTACCCAATGTGCTAGTTTGCTAGGGCTGGTTTAACAAATACTACAACCTGGGGCCTGTGTGCAGCAGAAATGTGTTGTCTCCTGGTTCTGCAGGCTGTAAGTCCAAGATCATGGTGCTGGCAGAGATGGTTCCTGCTGCGGGTTGTGAGGGAGACTTCGTTCCAGGCTGATCTCCTGACTCCTAGGGTTTGCTGCTATCCCTGACATTCCTTGGCTTGTATACCTGTCACCCAATCTCTGCTCATGTCTACAGGACATTCTCCCTATGTGTGAAACTGAGATCCAAAGAGTCAAAACAACTTGCTCAAAGTCACCCACAAGTAACAAAACCAGACATATTTAAATGTATAATAACATGTTTAGGGTATGCATCCAAACTTTCCCTCTTTCTGAGGACATCACTTAGATTGGAGGCCACCCTTCCCTAGCAGGACCTCATTTTAACTAATGACATCTGCAATGAGCCTAGATCCTATTTCCAAATGAGGTGACACTCTGAGAGTCAGTAATCTCCTCTCATCCTCAGTTTGGTTTTCTGCAGTCTCAGTTACCCATGGTCAAGGGAGAAACCATATTCACATAGTTTTTATTATAGTATATTGCTATAATTGTCCTATTTTTTATTAGTTAATGTTTTTAATCTCTTGTCTAATTTATATATAAATTAAGCCCTATCTTAGGCAGGTATGTGTAGGAATACACACAGCCCCTGTAAGTAACCGGAGGTTACATTAACATCACAATGTGGGTGGGAATGATAGAGTCAACCATACCACCTGCTAAGGAAACAGTCTCCCTCAGCCTCTACCCCCTCATAAAGTTTTGTGACTCTTTCTTGGGATTTTCTTCCATGGGAATTCCTGGGAAGTACCAGAAAATCCTATTTCTTTTGCAGAAAAGTCCTGATCTTTTCAGCTGCCACTGTCAGTGATGCAAATGAAATAACAGTCAAGCTTTACAATGAAAGTGCCTTTAAATCAGAGCATAGATGTGTGCACCAAGGAAGAGGGATGTGCTTACAGGTATTGGTGAAAGTCTCTCTTTATTAATTTCGGGTTGTACTGAATATAATCACTCTTTGAATATAAAGAAACTGAGATCCACAGAAATCAAACCACTTGCTTAAAGCTACCAATGAGTAAAGGACTCAGGAATATTTAACCATTTAATAAAAAGAATAATGCCTGTATGTACACTAAGACCTATTTTGTGCCCATTACACAGATGAAGAAACTGAGGTCCAGAAAAGTTATATAACTTGCCTCGTGTGACTTGGTTGGTATGTGGTCTAGGTGGAATTCACATCCAGTTTGCTGGATGCACAGCCAGCAACAGCCTGTGGATTAGAACTCAGGACTTCGTGGCTTACCACCATGTTGCCTTCCTTTCCCAGATACCCAGGCTGCATTATATGGTTGAGCAGATTGTTTACTGTATAAAAATGTTTGGCTGAGATATCAAGTGAGGATGGAAACCCAGCCTGTATACTAATCCCCGAGCTGTGTGCCCTGGTAAGAGGGCCGAGAACTCACTTTGAGGAAGGGGTGCCCTACTCTAACTAAAGGTGTTCTGCAGTTTCCCAAGATACAAAAGAAAATGCTGAACTGTTTGTCTGAGTGGATTTAGGTCACTTTGTCCAGTGCTAGCAAAATAGAAGGAAGTCTCCCCCCGACCACCCTGTTCTCGGGAAGAACATCCCACTGTCTCAACACTTGAGCTGGGTCAGTATACAACCTAAAACCCAAAGTGCTGTTTATCTCCTTAAAATATTTGGCAGCAGAGAGAGGGAAGGAGCAGCTGAGACCATGACCAGTAGGCAAAGCAAGGCTATGTGTCGGGAAGCCAGGTGGCAACTCCAGGCCATGTTCAGCTCCATAGAGTGGAACTGAGCTTATTTAGTGAACCAGAAGCACAAGTCAGAACCAGCTGCAGGGAGAGCCGGTGCCGCTATGCATGCAGACAGCACCACTTCCCTGCCAGGCCTCTTTGCCCATCCACAAGCCTGGGCCTCTCGTTTGTCCATTCAATAGACTTTTTCTGAAAATGCACTCTGTGCCTGCAGCAGCCTGGGGCCAAGGGGCCTCCTGGAAGTAGAGCTGCCCCAGGTGTGGAGAAGGAGATCAGTGGGGAGTATGGGGGACACCAGAGGCGCTGGCAGAGACATTTCCACCAAGTGATAGTCCACATCAGGGCGTGGTGTCTTTTCAAGAGAAAATTTCCACTTGGGGGTTGTCAAAAGAAAGGGGGTATTGGCCTCACTGGCTTAACAGGGAGGCTCTGCTCAGCCCAGGGGAGGTAGCAGACACAGTCCCCCACCCGGCCCTGCAGATTACAAGCTGGCTTTTTAAAGGGAGCGGGCTCTGCGTGCTCAATATAGCTTCAGCTTATTTGGTAGTAAATTATTCAGATGTTAATTGCATTGTAAACAAAGTGCTACCTTTCTTTCCTTTCCAATTATCCTCATAAAATGTGCGGGTGCAGAGAAGAGGGAGCAGGGAGCTGGGTTGAAGCTCCAGTTTTTTTGGCTTCCAGAATGAAGGGGCCTGTGGTGGACGTCTGGCTGCAACCAGAGGCGGAAAGACTTTGGTCCCTGGCCCAGAACTCTGGGGTGGAGGGAGCCCGTGGGGTCAGTTTCAGGCAGCCTGTATTCCTCCTCTTTTTCTTCTCTTTGCCACCTCCCCCCCCCCCCCCCCCACCAAACTGCCAAATAGATTCATCCATCAGGAGCTGCAGATTATGGTGACACTTTCCTGGGGGCCTGGGCTGCAGGGAAGAGTGTTTGAACATTACGCAGACCACAGTGCCAGGTGGTGCAGAAAGCACCCGCTCCACAAAGTGTCTGGATGTGATGTCAGTGCCAGATACCAGGGAACCACGGGGGCACTGGCTTTCCTTTTTCCAGCAGGCCCCTCTGATGCCTCTGTTTGCACCTGAGGGGAGGCTTGCCAGAGCGGGGAGCCCTGGGAACCAGAGACAAGGGGCTCAGCCTTGCTTCTCACAGGGGTTTGAATTCAATAGGAAAGAGCCTACTCTCTCTCTCCCTCTCTCTCCCTCTCTCTCCCTCTCTGCTGCTTCCTTTGGAAATGACTGCAGTCCTAATTAAAAGCAAATTGCTTAATCTCCTGGCGTCAGGCGAGGGCGGTGCTCCCTGAGAGGCCTCCTGCCAAGGGACAGAAAACTCCAGGCAGAAGAGGCAGAGGGAGGAAGAGGAGACACACAAAAGAGGGAGCGGGGCTGCCCTCTCCACTGGGCCCCTGTTTTGTGTCTGCAGCCCCAGCGAGTTCTTTCTCTGCCAGCAGGTACCAGAGCAGCACACAGAATATTTGTGTTGACTCATTACCAGGGGATGGGCCAGTCCAGCAGGAGGCTCAGAGTTTTTTAATTCTGGGAAAAGATGTTCCTGCTGAAGGCCCCCAGGTAATCCTCCCACAGATATGCCAAAGAAAAGACTGTGAAGGTCCCTGCTCCAGACTTAATTAGCTGCAATCAGCATTTAAAGACATCCTCATTGTTTACAGCACTCTTGGCCTGGCTCTGGCCTAGGAATGGACTGGAAATGAACTATTTCCAGAGTGACTTAGCCGTGCATTCCATGCAGTCTCTGTTGCTCTGTCCATTGCTGGAGATTTTCTGATTGCAGCTGTTGTGTTGGCCTCTAGTAACCCCAGGGCTTGTCCCCTCTCTTCTCTAATCTTTGGGAAGAAGGAATATTCTCTCTGACCCCTTCTCCAAGCTAACAGTTGAAGGGGAAATGCCATTTGGAGGACTCCAAATTAGCAGCAGGATACCACATGCCATGCAGCTCTGTCCTTGACATAGCTGGGTGTACAGCTGGTGGTCAGCTAGAAGTGTCTGCAGAAAGTGGACCCAACTGTTAGCACGTGCTTGCCCACCCCCTGCAGGTGAGATCTGGGAAAATGGCTCCTTGTTATGATTGATTAATACCGCCTACAGGGGTTGGCAAGGAGACTCAGACCGACCCCCCCCAATGCCATGCCATGGCTTTGGATGCAGATGGAGGGTGCAGAGGGAGATGAGTGATGCTCCATCTACTTCTGTATATTTTTTAAGTATCAATAGAGCCTTCTAGGAGTTGCTTTATGACAGAAGAGCTTTGAGGCAAGTTGGAAGTTATAAGTAATGGGGTGGCCACTCCTTCGCTCACTCATCATTGACACTCTATTCATTTACTTATTCTTCACCTATTAAGCATCCTCTAGGTTCCAGCCATTGAGGGCTAAAGCCTGGAGGCCCAAGGATGAATACAGCTGGATCTGTCCCCCAGGAGGTCATGTTTTTAATGGAAAGCTCCCTGGAGAGAGGAGCAGAGCTGCTACCCCTGGGGGTCAGAGGAGATGGGGAGGAGAATTCAGAGGGAAACAGCAGGGCAGCTGCAAGTCAGGAAAAGCTTTCTGGACAGGCAGATCCTGAAAGGAGAGGCAAAAAAAGTGAGAAGGAAAAAATGGGGAGAAAGAGGCTGAGAGGCCTTCAGGGTGAGGGAAGGAGCATTCCTCACTGTGCACCCTGAGAAAGAGGATTGTGCCCAGCTGCCAATGCATGCTAGCCCTCTAAACACTGCCAGGTCACGGAGCTGACGTCACCAGCTGCAAATAAATAACAAGCAAGTGAATGAGTGAATGGATAAATAACAACAGAACCATTGGAGGGCAGTACCGCATAGACATGACTGGATGATGATGCCTTCCACAAAGCCCATGTGAAGTCGTAGCAAGTGTTTGGGGCACCCCAGGACACAGCAGGTGGACAATGGGAGGCACCTAGTGACAGCCTAGGAAGATACCTGTAAGTGACTTAAACAAGGCTCTTGCCAAATAGGGGTTCGATTGGCATCTAGAATCATCGGCTGAGGGATTTGTTTAGTTTGCCCACTCTTCGGGTTTGTTTTTTTCTCTTCTAAAATCAAAATGATAGTTTCAGTGGGTAAGGGCATATAGTTGTCTAAGAGTTTCGTACTCATAATCATGTGTGGTCCTCACAACAAATTAGGTGAGGGAGCATCAGTGTGGACTTGTGGAGCAGTGACAGAAATACAGTTAAATTTTGATTAAGGAGAAGAGAAGGTAATTTAGTGATTCCTGTAAATCATCAATCCAGATGTGATATTAACTTCAGGTGTGGCTTGATCCAGGTGCAGGAGTGATGTCCTCAGAAATGTTTGGATCTCTCAGTCATGCCTATATTTGTGTCAGCTTCAGTCTAGGACTTCATTAGAGGTCCTATGTGTTGGTTCCAGTGCTTGAAGCTCACACCAGCCTTCCTGCTAACAGATGCTAGAAGGAAAAAGATTCCTTTGTCTGAACTTCCTATCTAAGTGTACGGATTCATGCTACCTAGATTAGTGGAGGTCACATGGACTTCTGTGAACCAATCTTTGTGGCCATGAGGGTGGATTAACAGCTAATTGGCTAAGCTGGCCTTTGGGAGCTCACCCTTGAACCACCAGTATTGGCTAGGGAAATGTGGAGTTCTGATTGGTCAAGCCTGAGTCACATGCTTCACTCTGGTGCTGGGTGGGGAGTTTCACCTGATACACTATGGGGGTAGAGCAAGATCCTGAAGAAAACTTTTAGTAGAATTCCAGAAGTACCAGGACATGGAGCCTGGGCTATATAAAAGATCAAGTATTCACATATAATTATAAAGGCCCTCTTAGCTACATTTAACAAGGTCAGAAGAAACACGTGGAATTCATTATAATATATACTTTATTTGACCTAATATATCCAAGGTATTATTTTATTGGGTAATCAAAATAAAAATTATGAACCAGATATTTTACATTCTTTTGTTCATGCTAAGTCTTCCAGATCTAGTGTATATATTCTACTTACAGCACTTCATAATTAGGGTGCTAAACTTTATCAGAAATTTTTGCTCTGTATTTAGGTTTCGTAAGTATTATAGTTTTAATGCAGTTTCATTTCCTTTCTTAAAATGGGTATATATTTTGGGGGGGACACCCTCTGTATTTACAGTTGAAAAAGTATGATTCACCTACCCACATTTTCACCAGCAAACTTATAAGTGTGCCAAGAGCTGAATTATTGGTCATTAAATTTATATTCATTATAAAATTAAAGAAAATGAAAATTCAGTTTCCCAGTGTCATGAATTCCATGTCAGTAGCTATATATATATGGTTAGTGGCTGCTGAATAGCACAGGGATAGGAGGTAGGAAATTCCTAGGAATATCTAGACATGTGTAAGAAGTATCTTCTGAAAGGATGGAAGGGGTAGCAAAGTAAGCAAAAACTCCAAAAAGTACTTCATGGAGAAGGACTGACATGGATTCTAATCCTGCCTCTGGCATTTCTTGGCTATGTGACATAAAGCAGTTATTTAACCTTTCCCAGCCTTGTTTGTTAAAAGGGTCTGTAACAAGATCCATGCTTCAGGATCCTATAAGAAAAGTCACTCTCTTGAAATATAATAAATGCACAAAAATAGTGGGTACTGCTAACGAGTTGAGCCTCCACCTTAAGGCAGCTTCTCTCCCAAGGCCTCTCTTTACATTTTACATCTGGCAGAATATCCTTTCCAACTCAGAGACGAATCAAAAAGATGAAAAGATTGCAAAGTTCAGGATAAATGTAAGTAATCACCTGGTCTTTAGGCTTCTCTCCTGGCTAACGAGTAGCTGAAGCTTTTCATCAAATCATCTCATTTATATTCAGCTTTGGGAAGGCTTTACAAATGATTCTTCCACTGAGCCATGGAGACAGGGGCTAATTTTTTTGGCAGCTACTCGGTACTCAGCGGCATGCTAGCTACATCACATTCCTATCTTATTCAAATGGTGTTATTTATCCAGTTTTATGGAGAAGAAATGAAACACAGGGACCTTGCTTGTACAGCATTGCCTCACTAATTAACATGTGGAACAATAAAGATTGAGCTTCACAAATTTCAGTAAAATAGGGAGTAACGTTAAGATTTCGAGTTCTGTATATGAACTGATATTTTCAGCTTTTTATTTTATTTCAGATTAATGTGAGGGTATTGATTCGTTTGATTAGTGGTGGCCAGTAACTAATAAGTCATATGGGCGTTAACTGATTTTCACAGAAACTGTGTTTTAAATTCAAATGAGAAACCTTCTGCCCCAAGGACCAAGTTTGGGAAAGAGTGCCTGGACCGCTAATTGTGCCTTTTATTTTTGTGGCTCTTTTGATCCAAACAATGTAGTAAGATCTTTTTTTACCCATAGAGGCCATGCTCCAGATAGCATTAAGCCCACAGGAATTTCATTTTAAAAATAAAAAAAGACATCATGGAGTTACTTACAAAGACGTAGCCACAAGAACATTCATCACAACATCGTCTATAATGGTAAATTAAGAAAACAGACAGGAATGCCTGATGGGAGGAGCTCACATAAATAAATATGAATGTATTTGTAAGATGGGATATTTTAATACCTCTGCAGATGATATTATAAAAGTATAACTAATGTGATGAAAAGTATTCCTCATCTTTGGGTAAATGGGGAAAAAAACATTTTACCCCCAAAAGTAAGTGAGATTGTGTTTTTATTTGTTTAAAACAAACAAAATCACCTTTGCACCAACAAAGAGCAGAAGGGTATGCATTCCAGTGTCTGCGGTGTTCTTTCTGGGTAACGGCATACGATGAGTAGTTTTTATTTTTCTTTTTTGTGGATTTATCTCTATCTTCTCAATTTTCATAATGGAAATATGTGGCTATCAGGCCTTGGAGAGGAGCACTTGTATTTTGTCTTTAAAGGCAGGCATCATTCAATAAATTGTCTATAACAGGGATTTTCTGATTTTGAAAAGATACGTGTACCATTATGTAATCAATAACAGCCACGTGGTATTTCTTATGGAGCAGAATTCTTTTTTCTTTTTACACCATCTTTCTAGTAGTCTCCCAGCACCCTTGGAAGTAGGTAGGATTCTTCTGACTGTTAGACCAGACGCAGCAAACACAGAGCCAGGGCTCAGGACACTCCCAGCAGACCATAGAAACATTTTAATTTCCTTTAAAATAAAAGGAAGTGGATGAATATAATCCAGCCTGCATCCTATCCATTTTTATATCAGTATACTTATAAAAATATAACTTTTAATATATTTTCATCAGGGAGGGCCTTAAAAAGACAAAAGTCCCTAGGCCCACAGAAGCCAGAAGGTGACCCTGGGAAGAACTGTTTTCATTTCACAGAGAAAGAAACCCAGATTTCGGTTGCAAAACTTTCTCTAGCTGACGTGAATTTAGAATCCAAATTCTAATTATAGTCTGTGGACTCCAACTACCTTACCCTGTTTCTGCTTTATTCAACATTGGAGCATTGCTATTAGTATTAGTATTATTTGCCTTAAGAGAAACAGGGTGTGTTTATAAAATCTTGCCCTTTGCTTTTACAACCGCCTTTACAACCAGGTGATTTTGCACGAGCCCTGCATTGATGACCCTTGGTTTGTGTAATTACTTAACAGTACGTGTTAATGTCTGGTCTGTACCTCTCAGCAGAGAAAGTAATAGTCTTAATGGGCAAAAGTCTATGAAATAAGAAATAAGTCTTCATTTATGCTTGTGTTGTAGCCAGCTAATGAATCTTAACTGTGTTAGCAGCCGCATGATGGAATCAGATTAGTTTTCATTCTATTTTAGTACCAGACACAAAAACCTGAAGACATGTCTGTTTTCAAACATCTCTCTATAAATTTTGTTTCTGATTGAATATGAACCACAAAATAGAAAGAGGGTGGCTCGGTGGGCAAAAATATAGGCTGAGAAATCAAAATGTAACACAGCTAAGTTACTGGTTCCCAGGAGCTCCGATATCCTGAGCCTCGGGGCAGGCCATAATTCAGGAGTTGGCATGATTTTGCTGTAAAGGACCAGACAGTAAATATATTAGGTTGTCTGGACATGCCGTCTACGTTGAAACGGCTCATTTCAAAAGCAGCCATAGCCATTACATGAACATATGAATGTGGCTGTGTTACAATAAAACTTTATAAAAACAGGTGGTAGGCTAGATATGATCCCTGGGTTGTAGCTCTCCAACCCCTGGTGGTAGATCTTGCTACTATTCATGTTTCAGACAATTCCATGGGTTGAACACATGGTCATTGTCAAGGTGTTTGATTTGCAGTTCCCCATGGCTCCCAACACCCTGACGGTGAGACAGCACATCTTCCTACACGTTAGACACACTGGCTTCCTTTCTGCTACCCAGACAAGCCAAATGCATTTCTACTTTATGTCCTTTGTCCTTGCTGGGCCTTCTTTCTAGAGCAGGTTCACCAGGATCAGCAAATAAAAAGACAGGAGACCCAGTTAAATTTGAATTTGAGATAAACAAGTAATAATTCTATATCTTATGCAATATTTGGGACATACTTTTACAGAAAAATGTTGTTTATGTGCAAGTCACACACATTTAACAGGACACCTGCTTTTCATGAGAAACACTAGAATCTTGAGTGTGAACAGCCTACTGGCTTCTAGGTTTCCAGTGCAAGTGCCGTGTCTTCCCCATGTCCTTTATTGCCTGCCTTGGGTAATTGCCTTTCAGACACTCGGTCACTCTAGATGTCTTATTTTCTTCCTACCTGAACTTATGTTATTTATTTTTTTACCTGACTCATATCTGTCTCTCTATGAGGGCAGTGACCTTCCCTTTTCTTTCTTAGTCTATCCCATGGGCCTAGAAGGTCTCTGGCACACAGTAGGTCTTGAAAAACATTTATTGAATGAATGAATAACTTTCAAAGTTGTATTTATCCCATGGGTAACTATGCCCCAAAGGCTGGGAATATGAATAAAACCAGCATCCACTGAACAGGCACAGCCCAACTGCTTGCTCTGTCCCCACTCTAAGAGCTCATGAGGCAAACTGTGTCCCCAGTTCACAGGGGACATTAAATCCATGTGGTTGGCTCGGGGTCTCAGAGGCAGCAAGTGGTCCATGTGGAAATCAGATCTGTCACTTTAACTCAAGACTCTTGAGTCCCTAGCACCCTACAAAGAGTCTGTGGAAATCAAATGCACTCAAACTTCCTTTGACTTTCATTACGTGGGAGCACCAATAACAACAGAAGAAAAAATCCAGCCCCGTGGAAAGGAAAAGCCGTATCACTTTGGCATCATTAACTAAATAGCTTCTACTTTTAAGCTAACTCTTAGCAACTGTAAAATAAGCTAAGTAAGGTTCTCAAAATGGGTAGTAATGAAAACAAAATAAAGTAGAAGAAACCAAACTTTGCATTAGCCCAGGTTTCATTTTTCCAGAATTCTCTGTCCTCAGTAGGAGTAAACAGTGAATCCACTTAACCGTGTTCCCATCAAGAATCATGTGCTAACTTCCTTTCCCTTTTCTCTGGCTTGGTCTGGAATAGCTATCATTTTCCCTTCAGAGGTCTATGTCTTCCAGTCTGGAAAAGCCAAGAAGTGGAGGAGACAAATGCCCGTCAGTCCGTGAAAGGAGTCAGCCTGGAAAGGCTGTGTACTGTACGATGCTGACTGTATGGCATTCTGGACAGGCTG
>NW_003852442.1:5049225-5052773 GCF_000181295.1 Otolemur garnettii
GTACTGTACGGTGCTGACTGTATGGCATTCTGGACAGGCTGTGTACTGTACGGTGCTGACTGTATGGCATTCTGGAGAGGCTGCGTACTGTATGATGTTGACTATATGGCATTCTGGAAAAGCAGAACTATGGTGGTAGTGAAAAGAACATTAGATGGCAGGCATTAGGAGGGCGGGGAGATGAACAAGCCGAGGGCTCAGGATTTTTAGGACAGGGAAGTATTCTGTGTGATGTTGCACTAACAGACGCGTGTCCTCATCCCTCCCTCCGGACCTGTGGGATAGGCAGTAGTCCCCCTTTGTTCCAAGATTCTCAGTGGATGCGTGAAACTGGGGGAAAGAACCAATCCTTTATGCACTGTTTTTTCTTTTCTTTTCTTTTTTTGGAGACAGAATCTTACTCAGTCACCCTGGGGTTGAGTGCCATGGCGTCACAGCTCACAGCAACCTCAAACTCTTGAGCTCACATGATCCTCTTACCTCAGCCCCCTGATTAGCTGGAACTACAGGTGCCTACCACAACACCCAGCTATTTTTAGAGATGGGCTCTTACTTCTGGCTCAGGTTGGTCTTGAACTCGTGAGCTCATTCTGCTTGCCTCGGCCTTCCAGAGTGCTAGGATTAAAAGTGTGGGCCACCCTGCCCTGCCCAATATATTTTTTTCCTAAACATACATAGCTATGATAAAGTTTAACTTATAAATTAGGCCAAGTAGGAGATTAATAACTAACAATAATTACAATAACATACTGTCATAAAAGTTATCTGTGTGTAGTTCCTCTCTCTCTCTTAAAATATCATTCTGTACTGTACTAACTTATTTTTGGATCACAGTTAACTGAGGGTAACTGAGACTTCAGAAAGGGAAACTACAAGTAAGGGGGTGACTGCTGTGTGACAAGAGTGAACCCTAATGGAGCCCGTGGACTCTGGGGGATACTGATGTGACACTGTAAGCTCGTGTGTTGTGACAAATGTGCCCCTCTGGTGCACAGTGTTGACAGTTGAGAGAGGCTTTGCATGTTTGGGGTTAAGGGGGTCAATGGGAAATCTCTCTACCTTCTGCTCAAGTTTTCTGTGAACCTAAAACTTCTCTAAAAACCATACTTATACAAGAGGAGCCACATCTTGTGATCTGGTTCCTTCGTGTAGGAAGGGTGTGTCAGCACATGGCCATAGCATTCAGAAATGTGACTGTGTTCACACATTTTTTTGGTTTGTTTCTTTGTCACTGCTGTTGCCCAAAGTGGGTGTCCTGTCCTTGGGTGGCCTCGTGCCCACAAAATCACATATAAAGGGAAACACACTTTGTTCACCATCTGAGAACACGGGTGCACATCTGTAAACTGCACATCTCAAGGATCAATCTTATTGATTTTCTTTTTTCCAAGTGCCTCTGTCAGAATGAACACCAAGTATTGCCCTATCTCCCAAATCCACAGGCGTGTTATTGGATTACGACAGTTTTGTAGGTGCTAGCCACAGTCACTGTTGTGTTATTTTTTTTTTCTTGAAGAAGATACAAGAGAATTTTCAAGTGGATTAAAAAAAACTGTGTTGCATCCTAAAAGATTCTCTGGTTACTCCAGGCTTCTCCATAATATATGAGTGGAAAACAAATTTGCGTGCCCATGCAAATGTGTTTGTGGTTTGTTTAAAATACCTTGGATCGTGAACAACGAAAGAAAACAAAGTTTGCAAAATAGGATTGGCTAATTGACGAACAGGTAATGGTGATGCTGCAACAGTGACATTGCCATGGCCTGTGTCCCCCAAATTTCCTAACCCCCACCCCTATGATATTATATATGTTGAAGCTGATTTCTCCCTGGCGCCAAGGTGAGCTGAGTCCAGGTTTTCCTCTGAATTACGGCATCTGTGATGAAAATCTCCATGGCTCCAGAAATTCCTTTGACTGGGGCTGTTCTCATTTTGTCTGTCTCTTCAAAGAGGAGCAGGTCACAGCTCAGTCTTCCAGAACAGATCACAGCAGATAAGAGGTGAATTCCAGACACGAGAGAGGTGCCCAGCTCAGCACGGCTAAGTCTGGAAGTTTGAAACCGGTGCGTGGATAAACTCCCGGCTTGCCATCAGTCTCAGTGCCCAGAGCTGCCAAGGACACCCTGTGGTCCCTGCCAAGGAATCACTGATCTGCAGACCTAGGGTGCTTCTTGACACAAATTTCCATTCCCTTTTGTGTAATATTTGCTCATACTTGACGTATTTGTGCTGATTTCTAATGTAAGAGAAAGGTGAATATTGTGACATGGAAGGCAGAATCCTCCTTCTAAGGAAGCCTTGAGTTGTGTCATTTCCTTCCCTTCAGCCTCCTCGCATTCTCCCTGGATGGGAGCCGGCTGGAGGTCCAAACTGCTGTGTGCAGCCCATGTTAATATTAAACTTGGGAGCACCCGCCAGGGCCCTCACCTCCCCGGCACACCTTCACCCCGCCAGGCATGTTCGCTCTCCTGAGGGGGGAAATTAATTCCAAGTTTGGTCCACATTTAGACTGGTGCATTTCCTGTGCAAACACCGCTGACATTTATGAAATCTAATTTAATAAATGTCTATGATATGGCACTCATTAACATACCGCAAAATAGCTCCAGAGTAGCCCATTTTAATCAAATAAATTGTTGCTGCTGTTCCACACAGGCTGTTCCTTCGTGGTGGGGAAGGCGGCAGCCGGGAGCAGAAATGCGAGCTTGTTTGGGGCCCGGGCGTTGGGGTCCTGCAGCTCCTCCCGACAGTGTGGCGAGGGGCCCGCGTCGCTCCATGTGTTTGCTTCTGATACAAGAAGTTGAAAAATTGCTGATCATATATCATCTCCATAAATCTTACCGACAATAAGTCATAAAACCTTGTGTTCTTACATATGGTAGGCGCCCGGGGATCGTGTTGCCATATGTGAACAGCAGCCTTTGGAAGAAGAAAAAAAAATTCTGTTGCATAAGAAAAACTTCTAGAATGGCTTTCCGTACCTAGAGTGAGCATCATGCCTCTTGCTTACTCTCATCTATCCTGTTTCACTGTTAATTTTATTCCTCCCCTTTCCCTTGCCCTCCTCACCACAGGGCTGCCTCTTTTTGTTCCAAATTACCAATTCCCAGTGCACTAATTAGGAAATTTTGTGGTTTGCTAAATTCCCTTTCTGTCTGTCCCAACAGAATGAGTGAATAATCACCCCCAGCCAGCACAGGACACAGGTATTCATGTGGCAAAACGGGGGCTCTTGTTTCTCTGGGGTGGTTCCCAGCTGACTGTGAGGCCCCAGCCCCCAAAACTCTTCCCCAGCTAATGAGAAGTGCCTACTTATTTTTAAAACTCAACTCATTTTCATATCTATCAGCTAAATTAAAGGAGACATGAGAATATGGCCTTGTAAGCCCAGCCCGGCTGGAGCCTGTACTCTCTCCAGACACAGTGAGATGGGAGCATCCGGCTTGGGGCTGGTGCGGAAAACAGGCCGTGTTTCCTCACTTAGGCCAGGTTCACATTTAAGATGTAGAAAAGCTTAGAGAATTTTTTTTTCTGTTTCTTTTTTTTTT
>NW_003852442.1:5052793-5163913 GCF_000181295.1 Otolemur garnettii
TTTTTTTTTTTTTTTTTTTAAACAGAGTCTTACTCTGTCACCCTGGGTACAGTACCGTGGCATCATAGCTCACAGCAACCTCAAACTCTCAGACTCAAATAATCCTCTTGCCTCAGCCTCCTGAGTAGCTGGAACCATAGGTGCCCACCACAGTGCCTGGCTATTTTTAGAGACAGGGTCTCACTCTCGCTCAGGCTGGTCTCAAACTCAAGCAATCCGCCTGCCTCAGTCTCCCAGAGTGCTCAGATTACAGGCATGAGCCTCTGCCTCTTTTAATTTTTTGGTTAAATTATTTGATTTTCCAGTGTCTCTTGTACAGGGCCAGGCCCAGGCACAGGGAGGTCACCCACGCTTAGGGCCAGGCAGCTGGTGCCCAGCAGGAGGTCGGGAGGATGGGGGGACCTTCAGGTGAGGCTGAAAGCAGAGGAGCTCTGCCATTTATCATTTCTGAGAATTCCCATTTCCAGGCTGAAATGTGGATACGTTATCATAGAAAGGAACGTGCACCAGCGTCTGTACCAAGCTCTCCAGCAGTGTCTTATCTGGACCTGAGAGGGGACACTCCTTTCCTGAGATATTTTATCCAAAAGTCATAAACAAAACTAAGCTTCTGATATTTAGTCAACAAGAGAAAACACTTGGAAGCCAAGGCAGGAAGTTAGAGTGTCTGGTGGGGGTACACTGAGGATGGGGGTGGGGGGCTGCTGACACAAAGGGAAGTTGGCCAGGCAGGCATGGTACCACAGGGGAACCCCCAAAATCTCTGCTACCTCCAGCCTTTCCTCCATGAGCTCTCTGACCTCTGTCCTGAGACCTTGTACCCAGTTTGTGGACCAGCTAACTCCCAACCCAGATAATATAACTCATCCAAATAGCGTGCCTCAGACTCCTGGGTCACTCTTGCAGTTTAGCTGGGGTAAAGAGAGAGAAAGTACCCTCTTAACCCCCACAGTAGGGTAGGGACAGAGACTGGCAGCGGCCCTTTGTAATTTGGCAGCAACATCAGACAGACTTGACTTTGTTCTATTCCTGTGCTGATTATTTTACCAATTGATATTTGATTGTTTCTATAAAAGGTTTATGTCAGTGTAATTCACCACAGGCTTTTTAACAACCTCAAGATGCAAGAAAGAAATGCACCCAGGGTCCATTAAAGAATCAGGCTCTGTGAATGCCAGACCCTGCAGAAAGGGCCACAGGCATGAGCGTGCCTCTCCCCTGCCTTGCTTAAGAACTTTTGCTAAAAGAAGATAAAAAAACATCCTTGTTTTGTCTGTGGATTTTCTTGGGAATTGCGGCATTCTGAAAACAATATCGTTGCCTGGATCCCATGTTTCTAACTTGCATATGAAGCTGGTGTGCTGGTGTGGAAATAAGCATGGTTATGATTGCGGTCGTGATTATCATTAGAGTGCGTCACGAGGAGAGAACACATGTTGTCCTCGATCCTCCAGAAAGAGCAGCTTGAACCTCTGTCGTCTCTCCTTTGTCCATCAGGAAATAGTCACAGAACAGTAAAGCAACTTTTCCAACTTATATAGGAAGAAAATGGCAGAACTACCCACCCACATGTCTCATGCTTTCCCATCACCGTCTTCTGATCCCGCTCTGATTTCTCATCCTCAGACAGAGCTGGTACCCGACTGGGAATTCAGAGCACCAGGTTCCTAGTGGCGACGTCAGTGTTGCTCTTGTCTTGTTTCTATTTCTTCATCTGCAAGACCGTGGGGGTTGAAACAGGACATTCTTGCCTGGATATTTAAAACTTTAAGACTTAAAAATATGCAATTCTATGAAAGTCACAATTCCTGATTTTTTTTTTTTTTTTTGCAGTGTAGCCATAAACCACTTCTGTTTTCTAATTCTTTTGAATGTACTGTATCACTGGAAAGAGAAACAGAAGCAGCTGTATTTCAAAGAGTTTATAAAAACAAGATACATTTATTGTATGCATCTGTGTCCCCCTGACATGTTCACACAGAGCCGGGTGCAGGAGCACTGCCTAATAATAACTCATGGGTAGATGAGTGAACAGGGATGACTTCAGGGTCCCTAATCCCTGACAGCTCTTCCAGTCAGAGTGGCTGACTGCTGCAGCTCCGCTGTCTCCCGGTACTGTCCCTGTCTGTAACTGTTAGCAGTGAGCAATCGCCCCTGCCCCCACCCGTGCAGCATGCGACAGCCCAGGGGTGCACGGAGCAGCTGCAGCCAGCCCCGAGCTCGGTACACGTCCTCTGTCACTGCTGCTGGAAGGGGACAGGTGCTGTGTTCGGGCGCACCCAGACACATGGTACTTTGTTGAAAGGAGGAGGCAAGGCCTCATCCAAGGGGCATGCTTGATGGGAAGCTCAGATTTTTATGGAGAGCGACATTCCAAGTCCTGTAATGTAATGCTCCATGGGACTCCGGGGTGCAGCTCCCAGAGAAAAGAGGGATGCCAACCGGTGTGGAAGAGTCTATGACTCAAGAGATGACATGGCTTTGTAGGTGAGGAAACTGAGGCACTGGTATATTAAGTAACTACACCCAAAGCACAGAGCTGGGAAGGGGAAGATCCAAAAATCAAGTCCGGGTCTGAGTGGCTCTCTAGCCCGGTGACCTTTCTTATATGCCACAAGCAGACCGGAGGGCAGATGCAGAGTTGTCAGTGGCCCTGAGGCTCCGGGGACACAAGCTACTTTGTGGCCTCAGGAGGAAAAATGTTGTAGGATTTGAATGCTCACCATGTTGGGGGGTCAGTGTCTAGCACAACCTGAGCCATTCCTAATCTAAGGACTCTTCTGCTCCAACACGCAGCTGGACAGCAGAGGGGTGTCTGGACAGCTGAGCTGGAATCCTGAACAACCCAATAATTTTCCTTCCACCCCTCCCTCTCTTCTTCCTTCCTTCTTTCTTTTCTTCCTTTCTTCATTCCTTCCTTTTTCTTCCTGCCTTCCTTGTTCCCACGCTCCCTCTCTTCCTTCATTCTTCTTTCTTTCCTCCCTTCCTTCTGTCCTACCTCCCTCTCTTCTTTCCCTTCCTCCTTCCTCCCTTCCTTTCTGTTTTCTTTCCTTCTTTTTTTCCTTCTTTCCTCCCTCGCTGGATCCTTCTCTTCCTTCCTACTTTCCTTCCTGCTCCAAGAACCTATGACTTTCTATCCTGCACCAGGAACTTTGCAAAGTGCTGAACAAAAAACTAGTGTGCGACGTTGCAACAAGCTCATCTGTTGTCACAGTAGATGATAGAGTGTTCCCAAGATTTTGAGTCCTCCCCTCTTTCAGGGCATACAGCCCTGTGTCCTACTTACCTCTGTGTCCTTCACACCTGCCTCAGACTCTGGCAGAGAACAGGAGCTCGGCAAACGTTTGCAAGGTGGGTTGGTGAGGGCAGGGGTGAAGGGAACATCTGCAGCCACAGGCTGGCAGAGCAGTGCAGCCTGGCCTTGACCTAGGGGGTGCAGAGGCGAGGGGACTGCTATAGCTAGCAGGGCCAGGATTTGAACTCAGGCACGTGTCCACAAAACCCACCCTCTTCCCACTGCACCACACTCCTCCTGACTTCTCTTCAAACAAGGGAAGTGACTAGTTTACTAGGTCCATGCACTTGGTCCCACAGTGTACATTATCCACGTGAGAAATACATACATAGCTGACGCATGTTATGTCATTTAATCTTCATGATGATGCTGTGAAATTGGCCCCATGTTTGTCCCTGAGTTAAAGAAAGAAAAGCATAACTCAGAGAGGGAAAGTAACTGGATCAAAATTACACAACTCATTAAGTAGCAGAGCTAGAATTCGAACCTAAGTCTGACTCCATAATAGAAGCTCTTAACAATTTTATATTGCATCTTGTCAGAGGGGGTGTGTGTGTGTATCAGAGACAGACAGAGGACAGTTTCTTAGGGGCTGGCAATGATATAGGAATTTTTTTTCTGTGCTTGCTGTTTGTCCAAGTTTGTCACTTGTGTTTTTACAGGAAGCTGTAGGGACTTCCTGCCTTAACTCTCACAGATGCTGGCCCTGATAATTTGCCTATTTACATACCTACAGGGCAAGGCGAAGCCCCGAGCTGCTGACTCTTACGGGATTTCAGGACAAGCATTGATGGATCACCTCCTCCCCATTATCTCTGGGTGTGGGTGGAGGAGGGGAGCCTTTCCTCTGTCTCCAGCGTGGCTGTGATGCCCTGTGCAGGCCCCGGGCTAGACTCTTTCTCACTTGTTAGCACCTTTGCTCCCAGCAGCTCCCTGGTTCTATCTTTAGGAACTATCATCCCATTTTACAGCTGAGGAAAGCTAGGTGTAGCTTGGAGCAGTGATTCCCGCAGGGGAGCTTGTCACCCCTGGAGTGAGGTATGTTGTGGCCAAAAGGGTAGAAACCCAGAATGCTGCTCAGTATCCCTGTCCAGTGAAAGGAGGGACAGCCCCTCCAGGAGATTACCCAGCCCACGTATCACTAGTGCCCAGCTGGAGAATTCTAGACTTCAATACTTCACAGAATATTCAAGCAGTGGGACTGGCTTTGAACCCAAATCTGCCAAGGCTATGAACTCGTCACAGTAGGCATGAGGTTAAAGCCAACAGAGCCCTTCCCAACACCTCCACTGGTGGCTTACCTCCGCCACACTCACAGCTGGTGCCACCTTGCCTGTCCCCTCGGGAGTTTCAGCCATCCCCTCCTCTGAACACAGGCAGTGTCCTGACAGCAGCCTCCCCGCAGGCTCATCCTGTCATGTTTTATTTGTTTCTGCATCACCCCAGCTCGCAGACCTCTGAATGGTAAGGCCTGGTTCATTCGTATGAGGCCATCCTGGTCCATTTCACTCATTCAGAAAACACCCTGTCTGTGCCCGGCCTGTGCCAGGTGTTCAGTGTGGGCAAGTGGGACGAGGGGTGGCGCCAAGTGGACTGTCACCAAGCAGTAGTGACAACAACAATCTCTAGCATGTATTGAACTTTTTATTCCATCTGGGCATTGTCGCCTGTAACCTTCTAGTGATGCTTTAATGAAACATACTTTAATTGATGGGTACAGGGAAACTGAGTGGGTGCCCAAGGCTGATTGGGTGGTTGCAGAAAACAACCCATGTGTGTGAGTGGAGATTTGGAAGGGGGACAGCTCTGCAGGTGAAGCATAGCACCCAGAAAGAATAGCTGGAAGCAGAAAAGCCAAGGGAAACCCAACTCATGGTGGGTCTAGAAAGTTCTGAGAAGTAATTCAGTAAGTGAAGACAGTTGTGGGGTTGATCAGACATCTGACACCATGTAGCTCAATCTTGGGAAGACTGGTTGGTTGACTCAGCTCAGTGTACAGGTAGCCTCTGTCACTCAGGCCAAAAACATCCCCAGTAGACTTAGAACAGACTCTTGTGGAGTTCTCACCTTCTCCTGCCCAAGAAGAGGTGCCTCGGGTTTTCCCCAGGGGTTATTTTCAGGCAGACTTCAGAAGCCTCCTTGACTAACACTGAAGTCTGTGACCCAAAGTAACAGGGACAGGGTGCGGGCGTATGGCTTGAGACAACTCAAGTGTTTATAACATAAGAATTACAGTTATTCGGACTGGTCTCCAGGCACGGGTCAGTAGGGATGTGGCAAACAAAACCTGATCACTTAGCAGCGGAGGTTATTTACTGAGTACCTGCCCTGCTCTGGAACACATGAGGAATGAGGGATAGTCATAGTGGGGAGGTCCCAGCCCCTAGGACTTTGCAGCCTCGGGGGAAACCTGCCAGGCAAACAAGCTGAAGGACATAGTGGAAAAATCACAGCTAGTGACTACAGAGTGGACACCCCAGTAGGATGAGGAAGGGCCTGGTATATAAAGGTGAGGTCAGGGAAGGCTTCTGGAGGGGCAGGACTTAGGCTGAGTTGCAAAGAAAGAAGTGGAGAATGGAAGCGGTGGGTGAGGAGATTTTGTTTGGCAGGGGGAGAAGATCCTTGAGACCACTATCTACTAAAAAGTGGGGATTCTCAATTCAGATCAGTCCAACTCCCAGGACACCATGTAGGTCCCTCATTGTCTGGTCCTGTCCTCCCTGCCTCCACCAGGCCGTAACCACACCAAATCCCAGTCCCTACGAGTCACCCTCGGCCTCTAGACCCACCACAGTCTTGAGTTTTTCTTTAGGCTCTTCCTTCTATCTATGAGATGGACAACTTTATATCCTTACATGAGCAGCTTAAACACCGCCTCCTCCAAGAAGCTTTCCCACCGTCACTGTACTCCTTCCTCTCCACTCCATCCCACATCACAGCCCCGCGTGGGACTGCTTGCTGTGACTGACTCCCTCTGCAGAAACTGAGCATCTCCCTGACACCAGGGACCTGTCTAACTCTGTACTTCCTTCCACATTGGTGCCCAGCACAGGGCAGGCCTCACGCTAAAGGTGTGTTCACTCCTCATTGGCTGGGTAAGAGGTCATTGAATATGACCTTTTACAATGAGCTGACTTACAGAGACTTGGGGTATGTTTGCTGTTGCTCCCTCCTATAACGGTGGACGTGAGCCTCGTGTGTCTATTTAACTTTGAATTAATTGCAATAAAATATAACTTAAAAGTACAGTTTCTCAGTTGCGCTAGCCACATTTGAAGTGTTCCATGGCCACATGTGGCCAGGGGATGTGGTACTGGAGTGCACAGACATAGAATATGTCTATTAGAGCAGAAAGATCTATTGGGCAGCACTGGTCTAGCCTTTACAAGCAGGGGAGGCCTCCGAAGCCTCTTACCCTGTCCCTGTTTGTGTCCTCTTCCTCCTCCCCAAAGTTTGAATATCCCTATTTGTACAATGCCAGGAGCTACAGAGGGTTTTGGTGAGCTAGAGTTAACTGAGGGTTATTACTATCCTATGTAGATGAAGTCACTTGGCTGGGTGGGCATCAGGCCCGCAGAGAGAGCCCAGTGGGTACCTGTCACCAGACTCGTTAGAGCCAAAGTGCCAAGCTGAGCTCAGCTCCAGGGGCTCCTCCAAGACTCCCTCAGAAACACAGATGTCTCTCGGCCTTTAGTCAAAAATGTTCTGAGTGGGCAGAATGAGGACAGAGCTATTGGAGATTCTTTTTGAATGTATTTGTTGGGGGAAAAAAAGGAAACAGCTACTTCCTTTTCACAGGATCATCTGGTTCCCCAACTCAGTTAAGAGGCATTTACTAAAAACCCAAGATCACTGGGTTTCAAATGTTATTTTTTTTCTCTTCGAAGCAGATCCTGAGAATACAAACTTCATTGGCAAAACACATACGAAGGGCAGGTGTCCGGGGTTGAGCATGGGGAGGGAGGGATCCCGGTTCCCGATTGTCCAGCCTCCCAACACCACCATGCTGTGCAGGGGCCCCACCTTTGCAGTACGGGGAGGCATGCACAATTTGAAAATTCTGCTCTATGTACCATCTCATTTAAAAAAAATAAATAAGGTTGCTCCTACATTCCTAATCAAAAAAAACTACTTTTCTGCAACTCTTTCTAATGTGCAAAGTGCTTTTTGTGTGTGGTGCACTCTCTGATCTTCACAACAACAAGGTGAAGGTTTGGGGTTCAAGTTCTCTTGCTCTTGTTTCTATTCCTAGCACCAGATTCCATTTCTGGCATATAGTAAGTCTTTAAGAGTTGTTTGAGGGAGGATAGGGAAGGGAGAGGACAGGGGAAAACAGGAAGAGAGGAGATGAAAACAAAGAAAACGAGGGTGGAAGGATGGAAGGCAGGCAGGGAACTTGCCATGTATTGCTGCTAACTCCAGTTTACAGAGAAGGAAACTGAGGTACAGTGAGATAAGAAGTGGCAGAGATAGGACAGGATGTGAGCACAGCTGGTCTGACCCCAAATTGAGTGTGGTTTAACCCTTACTTCTCCCAGCCTACCAGTTTCTCTTCTCAATTAAAAACTCATCTCTGTGCACTTAATCCCCCCTTCTCTATGGCACCATCTTCTTAATCATAAAACTGTTGAGAAAGGGCTCCCCCTCTCTCCATGGATCTTTGATCTTCATTCCTTTCCCTGCAGTAACCCCCCCCACCCCTTGTCTGTCAGCCGCAAATTACACAAAGGGTGCAAATTAAAAGGGCATCAGCCAGAGTAAGAAAGACTGAGGTGCTCAGAAGCCAAGCCCAGGCCAGCAGCCCGTCCCCACTGGACCTCAACTTCATGTTGTGTCAGAACGGAGAGGGTGTTTTACAGAGGGGGCGTTCTGCGGGGGGGGGGGGGGGGCGGTGTTCCTGTTCTTGCTCCACTTTTATAATGAAGCTGTACGTCTGGAAGTGCAAGGGGGAAAAAAAATGAGTGATACAGTGATGTGTTTGGGAGATCACCGGGGGACTTCCCAACGCAGGCGGAGCTGTTGTTAATGGGTCGTGCATGGCCATGATGTTAGGAATAATTAAACCGTTGAGTTCAGCGAAATCCCAGTGGCAGGAACAAGATGACGGGACTCACCCCCACCCCAGCCTGCCATGGAGGAAAGGGAGACAGAGGGAGCGAAAGTTTCAAAGGGCTTGTAACAACAAAGCACAGTTTTTACTATCGCAAAATCTTTATGTATCACCATCCTTGAGGTGAAGTTATGTCCTTTATGGTCACATTTTGGTAGTTTCCTTAAATTATTGAAGGCATTTCGTAGGGCCTGCACTCTTAGAACAGAGCTGGGAAAGAGGCCCCCGTTCCCCTCTGGAGGTGGGTTAATGATGGCGCTCCGTGTGCTACGCGTCCAGGACACGGAGGTTAATAAAACCCGTAGCTCTTCTTCATGGGTACCAGGGGATGGTTAATGTTCAGGACTGTGCAGGACCTCGGCTTAATGTTCCATATGAAGGATAGCGCTGCCAGACAACACCCTCCCTGGTGCCAGCCTCACATATTAGCACATGCTGGAAATGGGCTCAGTGAATCGGGAAAAGTTAGGTGTTTCCCTCCCAGCCAGGTCTCCCAGCAGCTCCGGAGATCAGCTCGCTGCATGGGCTGAGAGCTCGGGACCCAGAGTTGCAAGCTCCCATGCGTGGCCCCTGCTATCTCTGGGGTGTGGGGCAAGTCCCCCCAGATCTGATGCCCCTCTTTCCTCCTCTGTCCAAGAAAAGGTGGACCTAGCTCTGCCCTCTGGGGCACTGGGTCATAAAGAGGTCCTGGCATCTGTAAGGTCTTACATGAGTTTTATGGTTATATATACAGGCTTCAAGGTCATGGGAAACTAGAGTCAAATCTCAGTGTCAGCCTTCCTATAGACAAAATGTTTGTGGCTGTCCCCACTGCTGCTACTTACCCCCAAATTTTTATATTGAAACCCTAAGTCCTCATGTGATGGTATTTGGACCTAGGGCCATTGGGAAGTAAAGCCCTCATGGTGAGACTTTGCTCTTATAAAGGAGGCCCTGGGAAGAGGTCCAGCAAGAGGGCAACGTCCATGAACCAGGAAGAAAGTCATCACCAGACGCCAAATCTGCCAGCAGCTTGATCTTGGATTTCCCAGCATCTAGATCTGAGTGAAATAGGATGCTTGTGGTTTGTAAGCCACCCAGTCTGTGGTGGCCTGGTATAGCATCTCACAGAGACTAAGACACCTTCTGAATCCTGTGCTCCTCAGGAAAGTTGCCTGACCACTCTGTGTTGGTTTGGCCACTGCCTGAAACAGACCCAGAGACAGGACAAGTAATTGTCTTGGGAAGCATAGCAGGGGTAGGGAGTGAAACCGGGAAGGGCTAGGTACCTCGGATGCCTCACCAGGAGTAGCTGGAAGTCAGCCCATTGAGGGCCCCAGGGAGGCAGTGGAGGGTGCAGGCCTCGGAGATCCTCCCACCATCAGGAAGGGAGCTGGGACTTTTACACACCAGCCTCTGTCAGTCATCAGCTGAGGGCTGCATCCGTGGCTTCTGGCCTGTGGAGTGGGCTCCTGTGACTGGGAGAGTTGGGCAGAGGATACTGCTGATCCTGGCATCTGGAAGTGTGGATGGTGTGTGTTAAAATGGGAAAACTGGTGAGGAAATGAGAGGGACAAAGTCTTTCCTCTCCAAGATGAGACCAGCACTTCCTACCTTCCAGCTTGATCTTAGGGATTAAATGAGATATTTCAAGGGCTCACTAACTAGTAGTTATGATTATTGCCCACCTATAGGATGGGTCTTTTCACTACAATTATGATCATAACATAGCTCTCAGTGAATTACCCACCTGTGAAGGCTTTTCTTCAAGACTTAAATTATTTTGCTATTTGGGAAAATTAACTCTCCCGTGTTTTTCACATTAAAGGGAATTGAAAAGATAAACAAGATAAACATTGTGAGCCCAAAATGTGTTTTCCTCCCTAAGACAAGAAAGTGGGGAGGAAGAAGTGACTTCTGGGACCACGTTTGAGTGAAGAACAAAGCTTGTCTAGTTCCATTGCCCCACCTGCCAGGTGAGGGTAGGCGACTTCCTCAGCTAATAGGAATCTATAATGTAGTCTGTCATCTCTCTAAGTTTCTGGAAATCCTTCCTTTCTAGGAGCATTTGAAACTTGTGTTTCTGCAAAGCAAGGCGTCAGTGGGATGTCTTCACCCAGAGGGTGATGCAGTGTCTCTATGTCTGGGCCCAGAGCCTCTTGCTCAGGCTTTACGAGATCATGGGAGACATGATCATTGGTGGAGTATCTCAGCCTGGCCCCTCCACCTCTGGGTCTCCCTGGAGTCCAAGGATAAATCTTTTGGAGTGCTGGTGACTTCCTAGATGACATGGATTTATTGTTTTGACATTGATGTGGGCACTGCTATGCTTGTGAGTACTTTGAGATCTTTAAGCCCAGAATGTCACCTGCTCTAAAGAAAAGACACTAGAGCAGATATCTGGGACTCAGTATCTAATCTTCCAGGGCCCAGAGACACTGTGGCCCCTTTGTGGTTATGTGCTAACCATTTGAAGCTTCCAGGTGTACAGACTCCATAAGGATGTGTTGAATGAGCGATGAGTGAGTGAATGAATGAACTCTGAAATGCACTGAGGGATGAGAGAGAGACGAAGGGAGGGAAAAAGTAGGTTTAGGGATTTGCAACTTCATTAACTGCCACCCCTCAATGGTGCTAAAATCCAGGAGGCAAACCCGATGACACTTGCACATAAATCTGAGATTTCCCTTTTTGGCTTCGCAAATTCAGTTCAGTGCTGTCATGCACTGGGGAGACGTCCCCGTCTCATTCCCCATTAAGAATAAATAGTGTTCAGGCTGCTAAGAAAAAAAAAGAAAGGAGAGATCACAGCACTTCTCACTTCAATGTGCGTCATTAATTGACTCACAGCACCCCGTGCTGTAAGCAGAGTGACAGTGTGGGGACTCAGTCAAGAATCAGTCCTCTCCTTTCTGCAACCATCCTCCAGCTCTTAAAGGAGAAAACAGTGTAAAAATAAATAAATAAAAACCCAGACACTAAATGCATGTGAGGAGCTCCTAGGAATCAGACGTCATCTCCTGTGGGTTTTAACAAATAATGGAAAGAGATTGGAGTGGAGAGTGTGTCAAAGCAATTTCAAGTGTTTCTAGAAGCACATGGAGATGTGGGGTCCACGTGAATGAGTGGAAGTGACTTTGTTTTTGTTACTATCCTACTCCCACTTCACCCAGCTGCTCCCCTTCCCAAGTGAGATGGGCCCTGAAAGGGAGATGACCTCTCAACCTCCCCAGGAGTCCTTGGCTCAGAGGAAGTGTCCTGGGAAATCCACCTGACCCTTAGGGTCCTGAGCCTCTGATTTCTGTGGGACATTTGGTCACTGAATCACCCTTTCATTCAGCCCTTTGTTCTGATATATATCAGTGCCTACCCTATTTTAGGACGATATCCCTGCCCTGAGATGTCACTATGTCCATATATGTCAATATAGTACAGTCTTACTAGAATCCAGAGGCAAATGGATATCTAGTCCACCCAAGGGGTCAGAAGAGACTCCTCATAGAGTTGGAATCTAGGCTTTTAGGGGGGCGCAGATGTGGACCAGCGCTGACCAGGAAGGGTATTGTGGCAGTGGACATGCAGAGGCAGAGACTGTTCAGGACGATGACCCCCCATCACCATCCTGAGGCTAAGACCTTTCAGTGTGCAGCCATCCCTGGGGACTCGGGCCCCCTCATTTCTAAGCCCTCTTACTCCAGCATCCCAGGTGAGAGCTCATGATTCCTACTCATGAGTTCATTGAGCACACATTGGGTCCTTTCCCTACTCTGGGGTTTTTCTTAGCTGTGGAAAACTGAGAGGGCCAGAGCCCATGCTTTTCTGGAGCATCTGGTTTAGTGGGGAGTACAGCTGCACCAGTAAATGCTGTATATTGGGTAACGTGTCAGAAGGTGCTGCTACTATGTGAACCCTGTTTCTTGACATCAGGATGTTTGTGAATACGCACGTTTTACAGATGAACAAACTGAGGTGCAGATGAAGTCACTTGTCACAGCAAAGAGCTAAAGTCCATCTGTGAGGGCCCAGAGCCACTTCATCCTACGATAGGATCACTATGAATGGGAAAAGAACCAGGTGCCAGGTCTCCAAACGTGCCCAGTTCAGCCCCTTTGGGGTCTCTGGGTTTACTGGAAGGACGTGGGTTAAGATTCCTGTCTTCGGCTCGGCGCCTATAGCTCAACTGGCTAAGGCTCCAGCCACGTACACCTAAGGTGGCGGGTTCGAATCCCCAGCCCGGACCCGCCAAACAACAATGATGGCTGCAACCAAAAAACAGCCGAACGTTGTGGCGGGCGCCTATGGTCCCAGCTACTTGGGAGGCGGAGGCAGGAGACTCGCTTGAGCCCAGGAGTTGGAGGTTGCTGTGAGCTGTAATGCCACGGCACTCTACCCAGGGGGACAGCTTGAGGCTCTGTCTCAAAAAAAAAAAAAAAAAAGATTCCTGTCTTCCCTGACCCGTCAGAGCACCTGCTCACCCCCGAGAGCCCTTCTCCCCCCTGGCAGAATGTGCTCCTGGACACCTGCTCGGGCAGCTTCTGCTGTGAGAGCCTCTGGGGAGGAGAGGGAGAGGCGCCCCTCTCTTGCCTCATTTCCAGCAAGTGGCAGTCCCTCTTGGTCTGGCACCAGCCATGGAGACTCTGGGGATAGCCCTGCCAGGCTGCCGTGCCTTTCTGGCCTTTATCCGACTACACCCCAGCGCCTCCAACCTTTCCCCTCGGACTACGCTGGCCGACCGACCTTGGCCTGTTTTTGGCCTTGGCAGGCAGGCGCCAGCCCTGCTCCTGGAGTCGGGCCAGGCCCCACCCAGTGCTCTGCCTCCATCCTCCATGCAACTGCAGGCCCTGGACTCACAGTACAGAGCCTCCCAGGGTGCAGGTACAAGGCCCCTCCTCCCAAGGACACACCCAAGGAATCTGGGGCCATGGGGTCTTTCCTTGTCCCCTTTCCCAGGCCAGCTGGCTCTCATGCGTTCTCTCTTTCTCTCCACCCCCCTTCTCACACACACGCATACACACCTGGATTTAAGCCCTGGGTAACAGCTTGTGTTGTCCCCGTTATTTCTGTCCTCCAGATGCTATATTGAGCTGACACTCGTGATCTCATTTAATCCTTACTTTCTTTCTAAAGGCACTAGGAAGGAAGGACCCCCATACTTCCCATTTTGCTGATAAGTAAACAGAGGCGCAGAAGAGGTATTTCTGCTCACAGCCTCAGACAGCTTATGAAGTGACAAACCCACATTTTTCTGACTCCAGAGCTCACGCTCCAGCCACTTAGCAGCTGTGTGACTTAACACACTATTTCACCTCTCTGGGCCTCAGCTTCCTTAGATGGACAATGAGGATAATTTTCAAGGCTTTTGCGAAGATTGAATGGCTGATGGCAGGGCTATGTGGGCTGCCTAGAGCCAGGGACATCGCAGCAAGTGGCCGCTGACATGTGTGCCAAGGTCATTATCAGAGACCCCAGCTAACCCGTCCCTACCTGAGAGTACCTGCCGGGCCTCCCCAGCCGTCGTCCTAGCATCTCGTATCCTAGACTCTGTCTCTTCTTTCTCGCCTGACAGCTACTAATTGCTTTGCTTCCTTTCTGGCCTCCATATTCTATGTGCCACAGACTCAAAGATTCCTTTATTAATATCATCATTGTAATTAATATTTCTGTGGCATATAGACTGGCACGTACAGACTGGTACCCTGATATCAAATTTTTTTTTCCTGAAGCTTATGCATACATTTCCCCAGACTTATTTAATGTCCTAAGCTGGCTTACTCTGCAGAAAGAAAAACAATTGAAAATGAGGAGCTCTCCCTAAACCCAATAAAATCTATGAAGTACATTGTCAGTAGATCTTGGGCTTAAATGCCAGTCTTCCCACTGAGGGCCTGTGTGACTCTGGGCAATTTACTTAATGTCTCTGATCCATGTTTCCTGTTGCAAAGTAGCAATGGATGATGCTAGGTGATGCTGGCTGATGTGATGTGCAGGACACTGCCCATGGGAATTGGGAGGGAGCTCAATGAGAGGATGGTAGGCCCATGCCTGGCACATAGTCTGTGCTCCACAAATACTATAGCAGATTCTAAATTACAGTGGAGTTAAACACCATGGGTGGTTTGGGGAACAAAAAAGGAAAGGAAGAAATGTGCTTTACTTGAATAAATCTACTCATGAAAATGGGGAAGTGGAGCAAGGTGGGCACTGACCAGGAGTGAGTGAGTTCCCAGCGCCACACTGTGTCTCAAGCCAGGCAGGGCCTTGGGTGACAGCAGAGGACAAGGTCCAAAGATACTTCCTGGTGAAATCCTTGAAAGCGGGGCTGAGCCTCCTTATCAGCCGGCTGGCTCAGAGTCCACAGCCCCAGGGCTGGATGCCTGTGTCTGTGTGTGTGGGTGTGTTGGTGTGTGTGTGTGTGCACCACCACCACCACCACCACCACCACCACCCCCGCCGTGTTTATCAGGCCTCTCCCTGCAGCTAGCACTTCAGCTTTTCAGATTTTGAACACATTGGGGCTTAAATATGGCAGCACCCTCCTTCTCTGAGAGATACCCCAGCCAGTTCTCAACATTCATTCCCAATAATAAAGGGTCGAAAGTCAACTGCTGGAGTTTCATAAACAGGATGACCAAGGCCAAGATGCTGCCTAGGCGCCAAGATTCCTGGCTCTGGTTTCCAGCCGCAGAATCTCTGTGGAGTCACATTGCAGGTGGTGATAGTGGCTGACGGCTGACTTATTTACTCGGCAGAGTGGTCTGGGAGAGTCAGATCCCCATCAGCAGACGCTCTTTCACCCTCAGGGGACACCTGTGAGGGACACGTTATTCTACCCATTTCAGAGTTGAGGAGACTGGAAAGCAAAGGAAATGGTCCATGGGCCTATCTCCTCCAAAGGAACAAAATTACAGGCACACAGGGACAACACAATCCCTCTAACGACCCTGTGGGGTTAGAACTCTCCTTACCCATCGAATGAAAAAGAACCTGTGCTGATAGAGGCTAAGAACTGGCCCGAAGTCACCCAGCCAGTGGATGTTGTAGTCAGAATTTGGAACTAAATAGTCTCAGATACCCTGCACCACCCTGAGCCTTCTCCAGGCCAGGGTCTCTCAGGAGTGGCCCTGCTAAGAATTTGAGACAAACCATTCTTTGTGGTCTGTCCTGTGCCTTGCATGGCAGTCAGCAGCATCCCTGGCCTTGAACCATTAAATGCCATTAGCAACCACCTTCCTTCTTGTGACAACCCCCAAATGTCGCTAGATGTGACCAACAAAGCCCCAGAAACAAACAGCCTCTGGTAAGAGCCACTGCTCTAAGCCCATGTCAGGCACTGTAATTACTCAAAATCCTGGTCTGACTTGAAATTGTGGTCATAGTTATTAAGTCTTTGCCAGTGTTAGGCTGGCATTTGGGCAGGTACTGACTGACTCAGGCGAGCTTCAGCTATGGTGATCACGTCATTTATTATCCAAAGTAGGATTCTTTAGAGATGAAATCAGGGACTATTCAACATTAAAAAATTATGTCAGGATACAGGCACATGTTGGCACTGTCAGAGGAAGCATGCTGGGATGAATGTGCACCCTGCCTTGGTAACCCCCTCCTACCCATCTGCAGGTGACCTTGCCACTTCCTATTTCCTGTTGATAACTTTACCTGGTGGAGGTGAGGGTCCTAGGTTAAGGGCTCCAGAAATCGTAGAATTGGATGCTTTTCTTCTCTCCTACCCTCAAAGAGTCCCCTGGCTGGGCCACATCCAGAGACAAGCCTTTGATTTTCTTAAATTAGTCAGAAAATGGAAAATAACCTTAAAGACTTGGTAACCAATTTTCCTCACTCTGTGGCTAAGCTGAGGCTGAGATGTTAGGGCTCTCCATATGATCGTCTAACTTATAGGGACCCAGTTTTACTAGAGAGCCACAGTTTAGGGAGGTATTTTTCAGGACAATTTTGATGAATCATCTTTAATTAGGAGAGGGTGAACAGCATTCCCTCCTTCCAAAACATGGGATGGGGACAGTGAGGATGATGATGATGATGACTGTGATGAAGTCGCAATGATCAAGCACTCACCACGTGCCTCGTCTTGTCATGAGTACTTGGGGAGAGTTTGTCCACCTCCTCCTTTCTACAACCTTTATGCTAACATTATCCCCATTTCATGGATATGAACTCTGAGGTTCCAGGAAGATAAGTAACTGGGGGTCATAGAGTTGTTCAAGATTAAAGTTGGAGTTCAAGGGCAAGTGTATTGATTTCAGAGCCCAGAGAGCATGGCCTCTAAATGTCTTATGGTCAACGGTCATCTGTCTACTGAGCACGTATTTCAGGCATGATGCTAAGTGCTGAAGACTGAGAGAGAAATGAGTCTCCCCCTGCCCTAGGGGAGCCCATGGTCTAGCATGGGAGATGGACAACATAGCAGGTGATCAGTGGGATCAAAGTATAGGGAACCATAGGGATATGATGCATTCCTTTAACCAAGCCTGCACTGGGGGAAGGGTTTGTCTGGTCCAGTTCTCAGGGCCAGGGGGTCTGAACAGCATCTTGAGCATTGGAGAGTGCTAGGCAGAGGGACCAAGCTGAGCAAGGCAGGTCAATGTGGGAAGAGACATACATTCATTGTGGGTAGAGGGGTCAAGTCCATGGTGAAGATCTCAGAGGCCTCTTGCCAATGTAGCATGAACACACACATGCATGCACGCATGCACACACACAAAATTCAGCCACGGCCTGTAATGCTAATCAAACCCTTGCTGTCTTTAGGGGGCCCAAGAATTCCAACTCTGCCTCCCAGCTTGAGGAGCTATGTTGGACGGAAGATTATCTGCCTCTCTTTCTCCATTCTTCTTCTGTAGCAGACAGAATAACACCCCCTTCCCTGCCCTGCACCCCCACAAGGTGTCTGTGTCCTCACCCTGGGGAGTTTGCAAATGTGAATGGGGATATGTTGTGTTATTAATGTGTTACAGGAAGATTAAGGTTACAGTTGGAATTAAGGTCACTAATCAGTTGACCTTAAGATTGTTATGGATTATCCTGGTGGGCCCAATTTAATAGCAGGTTTCCTATAAGAGGGTAGCAAGAGGGTCAGACCCAGAGGAGATGAGACAGTGGAGGCAGAGATTGGAGCAATGTGATTTGAAAGTGGAGGAAGGGGCTGCAAGCCAAGGCATGCAGGTGGCTTCCAGAGAGTAAAAGGGGAAGAAAACAGGTCTTCCCTGGAACCTTCTGAAGGAATAGAGACCTGAAGACACCTTAATTTTGGCCATGTCAGACTTCTGGTCTCCAGAACTGTGAGATAATAAATTTGTGTTGTTTTAAGCAACTAAGTTTATGATAATTGGTCCCAGGGGCCATAGAAAAGTGACACATCTTCCTTTCCAGAATCAGGCCTATTCTTCACCTCAGCTGGGTGAGCCACAGAGTCACTAGCAACCTGGCAGCAGTGCAGTCTGCAGGGGTCTCAGCTTTCACTGAAGTCCTGGGGATTTCAGGATGTCATTGCCTCACCTGGGAGCAGGGATCTGCAACCTCCCCCACCATTGCCACGCTGGCCTCCAAGGATAGAAATGCCTCCTGTCATGCTGTCAGCCACACACGTCAGGGCATTGATAATATGGGGCCCAAGAAGGGACGGGAACCCAGAGGTCCTAGATATAGGAGTTCCTGGAGTGGGTTCATCGTCCACGTAGCCAGCTGGTTCCATCCAGTCTGTCATCATCACACACTGCTTCATCTTTTTTTAAAACAAAAACTACAGTATTATAGTCAGGCAGCTGGGGTTTTATTATTCACACTGATTTATAAAAAAGAACGTTCTGGCTTTAATTAAAATAAAAAATACAAGCTGTAGAAATATTCAGATATCACAGGGCTTCATTATTTACACCATTGATTTCGACAGGCAGATAAACACAGGGTGACATGAGCTCCGCACTGTTTAAAGAGCAAAGGGGTGTTAATCTGCATTTAACTCTGCACACATGGGCAAGATCGCGTGCTTGCCTTTCCTTGGGTGAGAAAACCGTAGTTAAAAAACAAACTCTGTGCCTGGGCCCCCCGGCATTGTGGAAGACACAGATGGCAAAGGGATTCCAGCCAAAGCGATTATTAACTCAAATGGTGGCTTGTGGGTCACCTACGTTGTGTGCCAGGATATTCAGTGTTTTCCATTCTTGGGTCAGTTCACTTCGTCCTGGCAGATTGCTGGATAAGTTAGCATTTTGGTCCCATTTTACAGATGGGTCAGCTGACTTCAGGAGAAGATAAGTGACTTGTGCAGCCATATGGCCACAGCATGGTAGGTATTTGTGCCAGGCCAACCGGCCCAGAGTGAACATTAGAATCACCCTGGGAGCTTTAAAAACCCAGTACCAGGGTCACATTCCAAAACTAACAAGGACAAGTGTCAGGGGGTGGGAGGCAGGCAGGGGACTTTGTAAACATGCCCTGTGGCTTCAGTGTGCTGCTCTGTCCTGGAATCACCACTTTCCACCCACTCTCCTCCCAACACCCTCTAAATCCCTTTAAAGGATGTGCTCCTATTGACCCATTTTAGAGATGAGGGATTGGAGACTCTGGTCATGTGATGCCCACTGATTTGGGATTGAAAGAGAACATTCTAGAACCCTCATCTTTAACCACAAAATGGCATCCTAGCGGGATGTTGTTAGTGGGTCAAAGAGGCTTTTTCCAAGAGAGTGCATTGTGCCTTGGGGACATATAAAAATTGAATCGAGCTTTTTCTTATCTTGCGGTTTCTACTTTGAACAACTGTGAAAGCAAAACTCCCTTTGCCATGAGCATCCCCTTTTTCCTCTGGAGTGTTAAGCCCCTAATTGAATCCATTTAAACCTGCAGGTTTTCTTTAAAAGCTGCAACAACAAACCAGGCTTGGTCCACATGGACCCCGGATAGACCCAGGAGGGCTTCTGCATCTGAGTCCCCAGGAGTGTGGCCTCCTGGTGCCTCAAGCCTTCACCTGGCTTCCAGGGGACAAACACCCTTTTCTGCAGCAGCCTGAGCTCTCAGAGCAGAGCATAGGACCTGCCACATGTAGGGATTTCGGTCATTTCCTCTCTTAATTTGTGATCACTTAGTAAGAAATTGACTAGTCTCTCCAAGACTCCAAGATATGAATAAAAACCTACCCTTGGAAAGGTTTGTTTGTTTGTTTGGGGGGTTTTCCCCCCTTGGAAAGTTTGGACGGTAAGAATTAATTATTCAGTCTGCAAAGGCCAGAGGGTATTGGCCGTGGGTCTGATCTGCTCTCTCTCTTCTCTCCGTCTGTCTCGCTCCCCCTCGCTGTCTCTCCAGCTCTCTCCTGCTGAGCTCTCCTCATTCTCACCCACATCCCCTCTTCTGTGTGCACTCCTCCTTGCTCCTGTAACAAAAGAGCAGTGACTCTGGGAGTGTCTCAGAACCACACACGTTTATTCTCTCTCAGTCCTGGACATCTGAAGTCTGAACTCAAGATGTCCTCAGGGCTAGTTGCTTTTAGGAGACTCCTGAGGGACATCTGTTCCCTGGCTTGTCTCCTGGCTCCTGGTGGGGGTGGTCCCAGTGTTCCCTGGCTTGTAGACACCACATTCCATGCTCTGCTCCCACTGCCAGGTGGCAGTGGGTGTCTCTGTATCTCCTGGTCATCTTACAATGACCTCAGTGTTGCGATTAGGACCCACCCTACCCATTATGATCTCACTGAAGTAATTAAAACTCCAAAGATCCCGTTTCCAACTAAGTGTATATTGTGAGTTTCTGGAGGATATGGGTCTCAGGAAGGCACTGCTCACCCTGTTTAACCATCTTCCATCTTACCACATCAGTGCCGCTCAGCTGCGTGATGGAAAATGCCCATTGGACTGTGTCACCCACCTGTAGATAACACTTTCTATTGCTTACAGAGTGTGGCCCAACACCTTGGTCAGCCTCTAGGCACTGACCCTCAGGCTGCCCCTTTAGCCTCAGGGCAGAGCACACCTCCCAGTGCCCACCCAAGCTGGGTTCACCCCTCTGCCTGTCACTCGAGCCTTTGCTGCTCTCTCTGCCTGTGGCAGACAGACCCCTGGCCTGGAGACATTCCTGGCAGTGATTTATGTAGGTGGAGGAATGAATGCATTCGTGCAATGAGCAATGATCATTTCATAAGCATCTACTGCGTATTCCTCACCGCTGTGTTCTGTGCTGGGATTCAGAGGACAGCATGTGCCCTGTCTGGCTGGGGAAACAGATCTGTAAACAAATCATCAAAATGCAGTGAGACCGAGGCAGTAAAAGACGTCTGAGCCGACAGCCTGGGGGCCCTGGGGAGGGAGGAACCAGCCAGGCCTGTGGGACTAGGAGGAAGTCGGGGAGAGCCTCCCAGCAGAATACACTTTGCAGCAGAGTCTGGAAGGAAGACGCTCAGTCTGACTCCAGCTGCCAGGAATAGAGAGCAGGTCAAGGCACCCCAAACTGAAAGGAGGCTGTTTTCCCTCCCTGGCTGCTTCTAGACCCAGATGGGTCTGCAGCAGCTCTGAGCCTGCTCTGTCCCCATCACCAGGCTGTGCTGTGTCTTCTCTTTGGATTCTTAATTTATTTTGCTATCTTTCTTGAGAACTTAGGCAGCCATGCAGAGGGCCTGGCCATGCAGAAAGTGAGCTTAAGGAGAAATACAGGGGGATATGAGTTCATTTCCTCTCCTGTGAGACAGAGAGCTGCACAGAACCAACCCCGGAGGGCTTTTGTGAGGGTAAAATGGGGCAGCACGTATGCTGAGCTTTGCACTGTGCCCAGCGCACATAAACACTCTCAAACGTTCTGCTTTGCCACTACTGTCACCTTCATTATTATCAGTCACTGTCTTCTGACTGCTCATTGCTTTTGCATCCTCAGAGGTTCACTCATCCTAGTATCCTTCAGCCCCTCTATAAAAACCTCTTTTCCTTCAGATGCTGCCAATGGCCTGCTCACACTCTTAAGGTCTGAGTTCAGATGGCCAGAAAAGAGAAGCTGGCTAGGCAGGTGTCCACAGTTTTAGGTCACAAAGTTGACTAACTTTCTGAGTAGAACTCTCTTGGGTCTAGAATGACCCTTCTTCTAGATACCTGGGGATGGAGAGGAGAGGGCTGCCTGGACCCCAACACTGCTGAGTGGTTGACTCCCCTAAGGAAGGGTTAGGAGAGACAGTCACCAGAAATAGACCCAGCACTGAGAGCTAATTAGGCAGAAGGACACTTGGGGAATAAAACAGCAGAGGACAGAGACCTGTGTGCTTCTTGTTTTATGTGCCCCTTAAAGAGAGACGCGGGGCAGTGTCCCAACTCATTCAAATGAGGCAGAGGGGGCTCCATCTCCCAACCCCTACAACCTCACCTATGAATCCTGCTATTCAGGAAGCCCGACCCACCCTGGGGATTTGCCAGACATGCACATCAGCTCTGGCCTCCTTGTCCAGCCCTGCAAGGGACTAGTCAACAGCCAGAGACATCATTCTAGAGTCAAGTGCATAGGTGCAGCCCAAGGACTATGGAAGCCTTTGTTCCCATCTGCAAACCCAGGCTGCCAAAACATATTTGGAATATAATGAGAAATAACGGAATCAAAATAATGTAAAGGAAATAAGTGCTGAAGAGGATACTCGACATCCTTTCTGAATAGATTTCCTGCCAGGGAGACGGGAGCAAAGGGAATGTTTTACCCCTGGGGCCCAGGCAGACAGTGGTCCTGGAAAGGAGAAAAAAAAATAACTTCCTGGAAGAGAGTCTTTTAATTGTTCTTCTAAGAGGGAGGCAGGAGCTGCCAAGGCCCGGAACGAGACCCCCGTTATTGGGGTGACTGCATTTACTCAGCCGTGGGGAGAGCAGAGGATCCCCCAGGCACAGGGCCTACAGCAGTGGCTTCCCAGGGAGCATCACTTGGGTTTGGTACCTGGTCAGGAGAGGGGGCTCAACATCTTAGGGTTCCCATGTGCTGAAGGACAACAGAGCCAAGTGGCCTTGGGCTCAGTCTCGATTGGGCCAACTCTGCAGTATGGCATTGTGGCATAGATGTCAGACTTTCTCCAAAGTCTTCCTAACAAATTCTAGTCCTACCTCATTTGTAAGACTTCATCAGTAAAAATTTTATGTACCAATTTGGCTGAATACGTGGCTGGGATAGGAGGATACGTGAAAGCCGTGGCCCGTCATAGCCAGTTCAGTCTGATCTCTCTCTTGCTCTCTCATTTTTGTTCTCTCTCTCTCTCTTTCTCCTCCCCTCTGCCCTCCCCCCTCTTCTCTCCCTCCCTTGTCTCATTCCTAGGAATAGGGTTGTGGGGGGCACATGTGCTTGGGCATTAGCCCCCTCAAGAAGCAGATGATGCACTTTGGCAGCAGGACAGAAAAACCTGGCGGGACTGTTTTTCCATTTCGTTCTTCCGCTTGCCCTCCTGGGGGCGGATGCTGACCAGGGAGCCTGGGCCTGGGAGGACCTGCACTCACATCCAGGGTGCCCCCATTTCCCTCACTGCTCTACTTCTCTTCGTGGTCTAACCACAGATGTTACTTCCAATCTCCGTATTTGAAAAGTCTGCTCCTAGTTTTCACACCATTTCCTGCCAACTCTTTATTACAATCTTAACAACCATCATGAAATTAAACCACCTCACCTTAATAGAAATGGCCAGTGGGTGCTCCGTGGGGAGGCTGTTGCTCCCCTCCTCTCTCTGGCCACGTTTTGGGGCCTCATCCTTCAGCTCTTTGCCTACAGCGAGGTATTAAAAGCATGAATAAAACAAACAGCATAATGAAATAACTGGCTTATTGAGCTTTCAGTGTTTTCCGCTGCTTACTTTATTCTTCATTCGTCCCTGGGAGAGGTGTGACATTATTAATCCCATTTTATAAATAAGGAAACTGAGGTGCGAAGAAGTGAGCAATTTGCTCAAGGTCTCAGAGCACTAAGATTCCTGGCCAGGATTTGAACCCAGCTTGCCTGGCTCTGCAGTCTGGAGCTGAGCTGTGTGCTACACTGACGGAGTGAGATACTTCCCACCAACTAGCCCACAGATAAGAGTGACAGGGAGAAATGCAACAGTGGGACATCCATGTATTGGAAGCCAGCACAGTTGTGGGGACCTCCGTCCTGGAATAAATCCAGTGCCTGAGGGTGGAGAGAGAGTGGCCTTGAAATCCCCCAGTAAGCATCTTGAGGAGAGCACGTGGCCTTTGAGAGCCAGGATTGTTGTGACATGCCCAGTGCAGGCAAACCCCTTTTCAGGAGAAGTGACCCCCACCTCAGTATGCTCCAAGCTAGACCAACATGGTGACCCAGTTACCAGATTAGCATGCAGAACAAGGACAATTCATTTCTCCACCCCGTCTTATCTCCCAGATCTCACGAGCCATTTCCAAGTTTAGTTTCTGGTTGCCACTTCCTGAGCACCGGCAGCTCTGTGGCAAGAGTTCAGAAATCTCTGATTCCGCAGTGGCAAAAGCACACTCCCAGGCTGAATGCACCTCGCTCCAGGCCGGGTTTTTCATAATGGGTTTTCAGACCAGTCTGTTCCGTGATGTGTAATTGTTAGCAGTTGTAAAAAGATAACTCACATTTTTAAAAGCTTAAAGCTTGCTCTGTGCAGATAAAAACTGTGACAAATTATGTTCCAAAAAATCATAAAAGTAGAGAGAGACATGTTAATAACCAAAGGTGGCGTTTCATTTAGAGGTCAGCCAGAGCTATTAAAGTGGTCAGGAATTTCAAGCTTTGGCAGTAGTGATTTGACCATATCACTTATCTCCTCCAGCCCATGCTTAAGTATCTCTCTCTGGGTAAAAAAATAATCCACAGACAGTAATATGAGAGGTCAGGGTAACTAGGGAGAAAAGCAATATTGCCAAAATAAACCCAGCTTTCAAAGAGAACCATTCAAATTCTCCAAGGCCATTTATTGCTTGGGCTATCCCCATATGTTCAGGGATGCACTTGTACACACAATCCCTAACACGCGTGTCCAGGGGCATGCATGTGCAAACATGCACACACACACACACCTCTTATAAAGTAGCCATGTGGAAATTTTTCTAGAAAAAAATGAGAAAAATGATCGAAAGATTCAATGATAAACATGACGAGTATAGGGAAAACCGTCTGGTTTTCCCAAACTTAAAAATAATAATTTAAAAAGTGCATCTCTTTAGCTGAGGAAGAGTCAAGTCCAAAAGGTGAGCAATCTTGAGTCAGTGGGAGAGACTCCAAGATCCCCTACAGTGGCTGAGAAGGAGCTGAGCAGAGTCTGACCTTTGGCTGCTTTGAAAATAGGCGATTGGCAGAGGTTGAGTCTATTCAAATGTTTGCCACCTGCACCTGTCCCCTCACAACCAGACAAGCCTTATAGTCTCAGGTGGGATCAATTTTCTGTAGTAAATTATAATTTCTAAAATAGAGTCATATTCCATGCCCCAGAGATTTAGGTCACAAGGGGTCTTCCGATAGGACAGTAATAGTAAGACAAGGTAATAAAACCAGTCTTAAGTACGGACCTTGGAAAAAAGGATGAACTGTATGTCATGTCAGCTGAGTTTTGACTTTATGATGACTTAGCTGGACACAGCTAAGCAGACCACTTAACTTCTCTGGGCCTCAGTTTTGAGACCTGCAAAATGGACATGTAAATGTGTGTAAAAGACGTAAGGGGAGGTGCTGATGCAGATCTAGAACCCCCCATCCCCTTCCCTTTCCTGTATGTTTCCATGTCCTGAGGAGATCAGTAAATTTTAGTCGTTTTTTTTTTAAATCACTAATTTTTATGCTATTTTATTGGCTATCGTTTCTTTGTAAGAGATAAGGAAAAACAAACAAAGGATTACAGATGGAGACCTCTGCTCAGATAATGGAGATTGTCCATACTTGTTTGTTTGTTTGTTTTAATGCACATCTGAGAAAAAAATAATAAAATAGCAAAATGGCCTCCACATGTTGTTGAAGAGAAACACCAGGCAGGCTGCATATGGCAGCAGGTGCATCTGCTCTGAGGTGCTTCCCTTCAAAGATGCTGTTCTATGATAAGAAATCCATCTAAGAGCAGCCATTTGGTTTTCTAAATATCTACATGATTTAGCTTTAATATGCAAATCTTAATAGCCAAAAATATCAACTTTCTCCAAAGGCTATAAAATTCATGCTATTTATCCATAGGCCAGACCAACACATACGACCTGGGCAAATGTGTATATATATGACCAAGTTTTAATGCACTGTAAATAAAAATTATTATGCATCTATTTTAATTCTTCATAGATCTTCTGTACCACTTAGGAATTGAGAAAGGAGAAGCAAGTGAAACTAGGACAGTGGACCCTATAATTTCACACTAAGGCTGAAATGAATTTATAATAAAATTCAGTTGAAATGTTGAGACAAGAATGTCACCACAGTGTTTTTGCTCACTCATAAAGAAAATTTTACTATTTATCATTGATTTATAAGGTACTATGTACTCTACTAACTGCTTAGGGAGTCTGTAAATAAAACTTCCTTCCTAAAGGAGTTAAATTAACAAGGGATTACCTAAATCTCTTCATTGGAATCCTCCCATGATGAAGACAGATTTCTGTATTTCTTTATTATGTTTAAATACTTGGTTTTATTGAGGTGCCCAGAATTGCTCATAAGTAGCAATTACTGGGAATGAATTTTAAATATTCTTTTTTGTTCCCAGAAAATCTTAAAGAACTATTTCTGTTCAATGTGTAGACAATTGATATACTTTTCTTATACTATATAAATTAATAATTACTGGTTTGTTCCCTGATTTTGAATGAAATGTTTATCAGAGATATTTTCTTAGGTGATGGAATTTTTTTTTTTAAATTCCAGATTAATATAAGGATTTAGGGATATATGTCAAACCCTCTGGGTGAAGGGCTCAACTGCAATTTGGACTTTATGACAAAGGCAAATAATGTCCCCCAATCACAAATATTCTTAATACAGACATTAGAACAAGTTCATTCTCTTTATCCTTTTTAAATGTACTGCCCGGCTCAAAAGTGTAGGCATATAATATGGATGATCAATAAGTAACCATTCTTACATCAGTGTAATAAAGATTGTACACACACACGCATGCCCAGCCTCAGAATGGAATATCCTGGTCACCATCGCCTTATCCAGTGTGCACTGATGTTCATGTATAATGATGGAGCAGACTTCAAGTGATATCAAGATGAAACTAATAACTTCCCACCAGGACTATTGCTTTGACCTGGTGGATTTTGTTTTTCACCTTTAGTAGTAGATGTAAGGATGGATTTGCATCTAGCTAGTAAGGGTATACATAAGTATCAAAAACAGAGCATCCCTGGGCCCTTTATGCATCAAAATGACTTTTTGTCTCTTGAACATGCTTACGGGAAGGGCTAAAGGGGTTGAGATGTGAGATGAACAACCAAACATAAATACTCAGTACCTGGGAGGGCGCCCTTGTTCAGTGGGATCATGGCACATGGGACGTTCGCTGTTGCCGGGTGCTACAGACTTCTGGAATGGTTAGGAGAGGATTTGCTTACTTTCATAATGGAAGATAATAATAATGACATCAAAAAATGCCAGGTGTAAATTTTTTTCAGCAGACAATTCATTCTGGGAAAGTACATTTGAAGCCTTGGGATAGAGCTAAACTGTTGAGCAACTTGGTAACTGAACATATATCTGACTCCAAAGCCAGGTTAGCTTTTAATGGCAGTGCAATGGGGTTTATAACGTCAACCAAATTGGGTTTTTATGTATAATAACATAATAATCTCTCTGGTTGGAACACTGCCTTCTTATGACTCTGAGAGATTTCTTGTGGCTTGTCCTTTGGGTCATCTGTCACCTTTTCTGACCCTCTTTTTGGATATGTCCCCATTATGTTGTTCCCTTACATCATCAAGCATCATAATTTTTGATTGTATGTTTTATACACTATGAATTATGCACGTGTATATAATTACATATTCATTTATTTACATGATCATTTTCCTTCCTCTTCCCCTAAACTCTATAAGCTCTGAGGACATAGGCTCACAGTTTCCATCCCTTGAAGCCTAATAAAGTACCTAGTACCTAGTAGGTGTTCAGGAAATAGCTATTAAATAAATTAATGAATGTTGAAAAAAAAAGTTAAGTACTAAGTATATAAAGTATAATCTTATTATTTAAAGCCAGAAGTAGATAACTTGCTTGCATATATTAACAAGGGAAAATTTGGAATTTATCATTTCACTTTCCTCATTTTTTTCTTACATAAAGAACATATAGAGCTTAAAATTGAAAAAAAGCATAATTTTATGCATGAAAATGAAATGAATTTTAAACCTTCACTTGGGAAAAGATAGAATTCATGTTAGAATTGGCAGTCTGTTAATCACTATACTTGGTGTAATCCAATGAGCAACTCTGTTCCCTTTATAAGCTAAATTGATTCATACATATTGGCAAGTTAGCTATTTCCCTCAAAGGGAGTTGAATTTATTTGGACAGTATATTAACATCTTATTATCCTTTTTATGCGCAGATGACATGATCATTATTTCACTTCAGTATGTTTATAAGAATAAATGCCTTTGGATGGGGGTATTGAGAACTCCCCACCTATATTTAGCAAGCTCTCAAGGGAAGAGAGATGGCAAAACCCTCTTTTGTCTTATTGTTACAGCTGTTCTCTGTAGTCCTTTGCTGATCATGAGTCTAAGGTGTGTTCCCAGCAATCCACAGCCAGACATTGCTCAAACTGGACTCTGATATGTTCTGCAGATGTTTCTTCTGCCCCAGTGCATAGGGTGGAAGTTGCCTTAGAATCCTGCTTGCCAGAGCTACTGTCATTGACCACAACTGGTCAACCCCTGACTGGAAATGTACTCGAATACTATTTTATGAGTAGGACATGTTTACTGTTGGAAACTGGGAAGATGGGCAATAGAAATGGCTGACCTTGGACAGTTGTGATCCAGGCAGGTCTAAAAGGTTAGATGAACCTCCTTTGCAAGTAGGAAGGCAATGAATTCAGCTAGGTCTTATAGCTCGAACTTTGAGGCCAGTGTCTAATGCAAAAGAAACATACATCTGATCTCAATATTATTTAGCAGGAATTTAAATCTTTACTAAAGTCATTTGAAGAGGGAACTAGAGGAGAATTATTTTGTAAACTACACAGCAAATTCCCCCAAAGGCCTCTTTAACCGCCTTGTTTCCCCAAAGCTCACTTATCCTGTCAGCTTCCCCTCATTCCTGCTCTGTCCTGCTGCAGAAAACAAGCCCACCTTTTCATTCAACTTTCCAGCCTTCTGCCCTGTCATGCTCTTCCATAGCAGCTCTATTTCCTTTTGTACTTAACTTTATTTTGCTTTCTCAAATTCTACAACTTTAGACGGAGCAAAGAATCTGAAACAGAATGCTCCCAGGAAGGGAAGAGTCGGGAGAGGCTGGGGTTACACACACTTTAGCGTCCTTGTCCCTTTCCTAGTCATAATAGCTGCCCAGTTCTTGCATTGACTACTTTGAGCCTCCCTGTTTTACTGATGAGGAAGCCAAAACGAGAAATAACTATGCAATCGCATAGTCAGGGGTTGGATCTGGGTTGAACACCTTAGTGGATGGCCTCTTATCACCTCGATCAGTGAAGATAATCAAAAGGAAACCCAGCCACCAGCACTGGGCACTCAGTCATAGGCTCTAAGCGCATCTTCACCACTGACCAACAAACAAATTATGAAATTGGGGAATGTGACTTGGCACCGAGAAGCAGACGTGGAATTATTTTCAAAGTCAGAAGTTGATCTTGGAGTGTTAGGACAGAATTCTAGGGCTTCCCAATTCTCCTCTTTGATGAGTTCAAAATCTCAAAAGTCTGGGCCTCCTCTTTGCTTCCTAGGAGGGGGTGACATGGATGAGATGGAAGGAAGGGGTCACCTATGTGGGCATAAAGGGGCCAGATTTGTGGCCATGGGGGGGGGTGTCAGCTGAGTGAATGTGCAGAGGCTGAGTGAGACTCTCGTAAGTCAGCACTTTAGTACAGAAAACATAACACTGGGGAAAAAACTCAGCTTTCTGAATTTAGCATTTTCTTTAGCTTCAGCTTTTTCTGAGATACCAAGTTCAGACTAAGGAAAGCAAGATCATATGAAACTTGTAGACGTGCTGCTAGTGTTTGGAGCTGGAGGAAACAATTAAATGGATAATTCAATTTTAAAAAATGTTATCCTTTTCATCAACAGCAAGGCTCAGTGTCTCATCATGTATACCATTCTCTATTATACACTATTTTATAGAGTATCACTAAATTCTGTCATTAAATTAATTAAAATTAGTACAGTTTAAGACTCAGTTCCTCTGTTGCAATGGCCATATTTCAGTTTCACAGTAGCCATTTGTGGCTAGTGGTCACCCTATGATTCAGCCCAGGTAGGAAACATTTCTATCACTGCAGAAAGTTCTGCAGGCCAAATCTGCTATAAAATCTCTGCATATGCATTCTTCGTATTAAATCAACCATAGAAGGAGAGAGAAGAGAATTTTTGTGTTGTGTGGTGATTTGAATTTCCCTGGAAGGATTAGATGCTAATTTACCAGACCAAATTTCTAGATAAGCTAGAAGAAAAATGATTGAGTTGTGTCTTAAAAATGAAAACCCTCTGACATGTTGGTTATTCTAGGCTGGCGACTTTGCTTGTGGCATTTTGGAACAAGATTCAGAATCAGGAAAGTGTCACCCAAGTTGAAAGCTCCTCTGTAAGAAATGTCTTAGTTTGACCTAAAGTAAGTGGAAGAGACAGGGTGAAGGAAAGGGAAGTGGCAGAGGATGTCTAGGTGATAAATGGTACCCTGTCATATCACATTTGACGTCTTAACAGGAAAGGGGGCTGGTGAGCCAGCTATGGGTGAAGTGAGGAAGTTCAAGAGTTGCCCTCATCTTGTTTTTTGCAAGGTGCAGGTGGAGTTCAAGAGCCCTGAGTTCAATCACAACAAATCCACTCTGTGGAATAACAAGCCAGTCAGGACCAACGTTTGCTCCAAGGCAGCCTTCACCATCGCAAAAACAGCATGATCAAGGGCTCCACGCTATTGAGAAAGAACGAAGCTGAGAAGGAATCTCTCCAAGGGGTGACCGGTGTTAGCAGCCACATCCTCCTTGCTCTAACTGCCAAGGTGGAGTGTGTGGGCCCCCAGATGGAGTGGCAGCCACCAAAAAACCCCTGCCTGGCTCTCCAGGAGCCAGGAATAATGGGAGCCTCAGCTATCAGAGTCCAGGGTCTCCCATCATAGGGTGCTTTCCCCAAAAGACAACCACGGCACTGTCTCTTTTAGGAATCCTCTCTCCAAGCAGCCACCCCTCTCTAGAGCTCCTTCCTCCCCCTTTCTGTTTTCCCAGGGTAACTTCCACATCACAAACACACTTATCTGGGCTTCACAACAGCCTTAAAGATTCCGAGTATGGATCTGTTTTCCAGACCGGCCGTCTGACTGTCTGACCTACGGTTGTTCACTCTCACAGAAATGCATAATGTGACCCTTGTTAAAACCACAATTAGTCTAAACCCTTTACAGGAAATATCGGTTTGGTAAGACGAGAGATACCGTTAATAGGAAGTCACGTGATTCGTAGGGAGAGCAGGCACACGCGGTCGAACGTACCGGTTTTACTTATCATTGATCTCTCATTGCAGCTGCTGCCTAATGAATGCAAGGGTTAGCGTGCACATGTGCCCTCCATTCTGCTCAGGGAGGCCACAGCGCAAGTGGCCCCGCCGCCCTTAGGGCTGGAGGACCTCAGGGGGTGCATATCTGACCCCAGGTACAGGAGGCTTCTGGAGAGAAACTCCATTCATGGATAATTCCCATCAAATTCTAATTTAAAGACAAGAACAGAGTAATTGCCAGTCTTGAGGCTACCCCTATGTCCCATCTCTGGATTTGGCTTCAGGTATGCCCCAAGGAGGTCACCCCACAGATGATTAAAAACACAGAGTCATACCTAAGCTACCTATTAATGTCTACTCAGCCATGTGTTAACTCTGGCCTCAGTTTCCCCATCTGTACAATGGGACTGATGGCTACTTATGGGGAGTAAATTCTGTCACGATGGTACTAATAATCATTGCCGGAGGCCATTTATTGAATATTCTGTTCTGGCACACTAGTAAAGATGTGTGCATCCCAAAACACAACAGTGGGAAATTCTTACCTGCCATAGCAGTTAATGCAAGGAAGAGGAATGGTCTGTCTAGGCAGGTAGCTAGGAGAAAATTACTTAATCCTTTGAGTTCCATTTCTTCCTCAGTAAAATAAAGATGATAATACCTCTCTTATATTGTATTGGAAGAATTAAATGAGATAATGTTTAGTATGATTCCTGGTATATAAGAAGCATTTCATGCACACTACCCGTCTTGTTAATGTTATTCATGTTATAATTATCCCGCACATGTACACACACACTCATAGATGCTCACAGCTATTGTAGAGGTAGGTAGTATTAAGTTTTCCTGTACTCAAAGAAACTGAGGGTTAGCAGTGACTTAGTAGCTATAATAATTAAAATTACATCATGTAGAGTTTCCAATGGAGTTCTACTGGAAAAACCAAAATTTCATTTAGACAGTGTGGAACTGGGATTTTTGAAAGATATTTGCCATGATTGAACACAATAACTGAGAAATAAACTGTGGTTGGACCAGCGAGACATAAGCTTAGAAAGTACTATAGACATCTAGGGTTTGATGGCAAAACTCTCAGTTGCCTGAGAAGGGAGAGTACATGTTGCCTAGATGCAGGAGCAGAACTAAATCTTATTTTTCTTTTGTTTCCCCCCCCAATTTAACTTTTCACAACTGTGCTGTTGTGGATTCAAGCTATGTCCCAAAGGTGTCTCTGCACTCAAGCAACCTTGCTTCTTGTCACTTACTGGGTCCTCAGTGAGCCCCCTTAAGCCCAGGGCTTTGCAGCTGGGGAGGTTGTGTTGATCATACTCATTCAAACCTAAGGAGACAGCCCCTGCTGGCATCTCCCTGTCCCTTCCCAAAAAGCGAAGCAGGAAGACACAGAAAAGACTCAGTTGCTGGGATTAACTAGTTTCACTGATTCAAAGTAATGTGTTCCTTGAGTCCAAGATAAATAATTGCTTAGTAAAGAGATGCTAAAACATGATATGTTTAGCTGAAAAGTCAAAGAAAACGTACCTGACTTGAGCTAGTCTGCTATTACTAAAAAATAATTCTAAGGATGTGTGTGTATGTGTGTGTGTGCACACTTGGGCTTACACCAAGGCAAAAAACATGGTACTTCTGAAACATGTTCTTGCCCCTGCCCAGATCTAAGAAATTACTTTTGCCAGGCAGTTCTGCCTTGGCAACTTGTACATACATGCAAGGACAGAATGCAGCATCAGCAAAGTAGACCATCATTATACTATAGAAGAGGGATGACACACATAGCCAACATGTTAGTGCTCCCATTTCAGCACCATGCCAGGCATTACTAATGAATCAGGATGCTCAGAGTTCTTCTCAGCACAGTTCTCCAGGCAGACACAACCAATCCACAACCGTCCAAAGGCAAGGGAGACCTCTTTACCTTCATGGAGGTAGGAAAACATTCTCATGCCTGTATTTGTGATCCAGAGACAATCTTGCCCAAATTATCTTAAAATCATTACCAACAGTTTAACCTTGTTGCAAGCTTAATTTGATTTTTCAAAATTGTATGCCTCCTGGCAAAGAGAAAATTTTATTCTACAAAACAAAACCAAAGTAATTATCTTGAGAGAAGGTCCCACTTTATTTTTACTTTAATCCAAATTGAAAAAGTATTGATTTTATATAAACAGCATCTAAAATTGTATACCAGTTGACCTAATAATTCCATTTCTGAGACTCTAAGCTGAAGAAATACTATTAATTCAGGAAATTGCTTCTAAGAAAAAGAAGCAAATGTGACAGTATTTATAATGCCTGTAATGATAATCAAAATGCCGAATAATAAGAGATAATTGATTGGCATATGTTCACTTGATTTACTAGCATGCTGCAGTGATACTGATTATAACACAATTAATATAATTTATTATTATATAGATGCATTAAAAATAATTTTCAGAAAATATTAAATGGTCATCTCTGGATCATATTATGGACAAATGTTTATTTCTTCATTCCACTCATCACTATCTCTATTTGTAATATGTGATTATTTTCATTAGAATTATTATTAAAATGTATCATATGACAGAAAAATGCCCAACTAATACAATTTAATAAATTTTAATAATGCAAATGCTCCAGCTCAAGAAATGACCATTTGGTATTGCCAAGCAAGTCCAGTTTTAAATTTTATAATAATGGATTCAAAAATTAAGTACTTTTTTTCTATTGGCTTCTTTCTTTCTCTGAATTCTGTGTCTTTGATATTCATTCCTGTACTTGTCATGGCCATGTAGTGTTCCATTTTGTGACCAGACCTGGATGCTTGATGGAGTGTTCCATTTCAGGGATATTCTACTTGCAGAGCTGCTAGCAGTGTCCGCGTACATTTTGATGAACATGCAGGCATTTCTACAGGGGAATAAGTAGAGGTTGGATTCCTTGGTCATGGGGTAGTTATTTTGTACCAATAAAAGGTATAGGCCTTAAAAATGATAATATTTGAAACTTCGTTTGTCCAAGGCACAAGGAAGAAGACTCAAGAGATCCACATCAAGATAGAGGCTACCTGATTTTGTGTAATAGTGTGAAAGAAAATCAGAATAAAATTAAAGAAAACAAATAAACATAGAAAAAAAAACCAAAACCAACTAAAATCCTCACACATTTGGTGGAATAACAGTTATCTTTTTCTGGGTGTTTTTTGTTTTTCTCTCCAACAATATTTGGAGTAATGATTGCTTCAGTGTTCTCCCAGGCAATAATCAATATTTCAAAAGACGTCTGCTAACAGGTTTCTCAGGATACAGAAACCCACTGATAGGGGTGACTTGTTTTCCGTTGGAAGGATGTGTTGTTAACCCACATGTCTCTCGCCCGCATCTCCGGCATGCTGTCATGCTATTCGATACGTTCTGATCCTGTTCATGGTTCTGTGCTGCTTACTGTGTCCTTGATCTCTCCATCATGACTTTGAGAGTCCCACTGCATCCTAAGCCCAGTGGATGGAAGCCATGGGAAGTAAATTGGAATTTTCCAAAAGGTAGAAGAGCAGAAAAAGGGTGACTCCTTCATTGGTATAAAGTACAGCACTTTTTTTTTTTTAAGTCATCTGAACTTTAATGCATCCATTTGTGAGATGGTTCCAGTAATTTCTTTCTCGCTAGGTTGTCAGAATCAGGTGTATAGGCCAGTGCCCAGCATATGGTAGATGTGTAGTAAATGGCAGCTATCATCATCATCAACCCCATCATCACCATTGTAGTCATCACCAGAGCAGCATCTGTGGCTCAGAGGAGTAGGGCACCAGCCCCGTATACCAGAGGTGGTGGGTTCAAACCTGGCCCTGGCCAAAAATTGTAGTCACCACCAACCATCATCATCATCATCAATGCCATTTCCTTTATCGTCATCATCATACCATCTGGGGAAAAACATCAATTGTGGAATTGATGAGCCTACATTCTCTTATGGAGAGTAGTGAGACCACCCACCGCCTGGGCACGTGGGATGTGCATGATGGTAAACCAGACTCTGGACTTCCGAAGGGGAGGAGGAATCTGTCATGGGCTGGACAAAATCAGTGCTTCACACCTCTGAAGTTGGCAGAACTGTAGAGACCCCTGCCTCTGGGTCACAGGGAATTTGCTACTCAACTTGAGGCATCACTGCTTTCCTGCTACAGAGACTGATTCTTCACAAAATACTCATCTTTTCACACTGTCAATGATTCCTTTTCTTTGTTCAGCCGTTCATTCATTCATTCCTCCATTTCATAAATGATCACCAAGAACTTAATTCTGTTTCAGGCTTATGTCCTAAACAGAGGGATAGAAGTTTATACAAGTTCCTGGCCATTGAAGAGCTAAAGTGAGCACACACACGTGTGAGCATGTGCACACTAAGAGCTCTGCCCTTGAAAGGGCGCCTCCATATCAAGTTCATTTGAATACCCCACCTTGGCTATCTAACGTATCTTGTTTAGCTGTTCTGTTACCAGAGTTTTCTGAATGAAAGAATGAGACAGAGGAAAAAAAGTTAAAGAGGAAAAATGGGAGAAAATTAATGACTTCTTCAAATCCCCACATCATGCTGCTTGGGCATTCTTCTGTGATAACCATCACTTCCCCTCTCTCTGAAATTCTGTCACTGGTCACATACCTGTCTCCGCTGGGAGGTCACACACGGCCTTATATCCCCAAGGGCTTCATAGTGTCTGTTCTGTAATCATCAACAATAACTACTTGCTGAATGGATGCTTTATAACTTAGAAATATTACTGGGTGTCACTGGGAAAGGATGTAATAGGGATGAACAGAAGCAGAGGTGAGTCCTGGGGAGGAGAGGGCAAGTAGCAGACAGGTTGGAAGGGAAATTTAGCACGGCTTACTGGTCAGTCGGAAGCAGAAGGTGGGAGAAGAGGGAAGAACCAAAGGCAGCACGGAGATGCCAATCTGGGGAGGAAAATGGGAGCATGAATTCCGGTAGGTTTTGAGGGGAGCATGAGGGCACCTGATGGATGAAGAAATCTCAGAGGAACAGATAGGGGCACGCCCATCGTCTTTAGGCCAAAGATCCCCAGTTTACGCGCTTTCTACCTATTGTAGTTTTCTTTTCTTTGATGTGTTTTCACTGAGAAGGCACAAGAGGAGACTGAGGAGTTCATTGCTGGGTCAAACCCATAAGGTTAATAACACAAACTCCCCACCCCACCCCCCATTCTCAAAATTTCAAGGATTAACCTAATTATCTTTCTATGTTAGGCAGTTTTCTTGGATTTGTTAATTTGTTCACAGTTATTTAGTGGTTCCTCTCTTAGGCCATTTTCTGTTGCTTATAACAGAATGCTTAAAACTGGATAATTTATGTCAAAAAGGAATTTATTGCTTATAGTTGGAAACTGAGAATTCTGACATCCAGGGGCTGTGCCTGGTGAGGACCTTCTTGCTGGTGGGAACTCTCCCAGCGTCCCAGGACAGCCCAGGGCCTCACACAGTGAGGGGCTGAGCATGCTTTTCAAGCCTCTGCTCTTCTTGCCCAGCCACCAGGCCCACTCCCATGATAAACCACTAATCCATTAATACGTGAAGGGATCAATCTGCTCTTGTGACCTCATCACCTCTTCAAGTCCCCACCTCTCATTACTGCCACACGGGGGATTAAGTTCTAACATGAGTTTTGGAGGGGACAATCATTCAAATCAAGGCAGTTCCCTACTCCACTAGGTGCTGTGAATGCAACCCATGGGGAAAAAAGATGCAATCCTTGCCCTTGGAGAGTTTACAAGAAGAGCTAGGGAGACCCTGTTACCACCCTCCCTATCCCTGAGCAACAGTTAACATGGAAACAGCAGCGTGGAGGCTGTCGAGGTTCTATGTGTATTTTATAGGAAATGTCGGGATGCTGGAGATGGGGAGGCCCTCGAGCAGAGCTCCAGATGAGCAGGAGATAATTGAGTTAAGAAGGGAGGAAAGAATGTTCTAGAAAGAGGCAAGAGTGGGGGAGGGTCCTGCAGGAGGCAGGAAGTAGGTGAGTGAGAGGAATCTGAAAGGAAAATCAGTGAGTCTGAGGCCCAAAGAGGGCCAGTGGGGGAGGTTGGAGCCCAACCAAGTTGGCCTTTATAGGCCGCAGAAAGGACTTCAGAACCTCTTGGAGAGAGTGAATCACCGCTCCTGAGGTCAAACATGAAATTTCTCACTAATTCTGATTCATACGAATGGAGCCTGCCGAGGGCTTGCCCGCCAGACCGCAGCCTGTCCTGGCGAGGTGGGTGCCGAGGTGCCCCAGTCCGTCACCACAGCTAAGACATTACTGCGTCTCTCCTCGTTTTTTCCAGTCTGATGTAATCTTTCCGAAGACTGGCAGCAGTTGCAAGAAAACTGTTTCAGATATCTATTAATATTTTAACATGCTTTTAAGAAAATTTGGCCTTTTGTCGAGCTGGTCTCAGAGCAGACATATATCACAACCCATGATAGACATTACACTTATCCCTATTCAGTGGGTATATTTCTCTTGTTTGGATTCATTTTTTAACATCTATTATTAAAAAAATCTTTCTTACCCATTATGTGTTTGCTCTTACAGTTCCTAAGCTTGTTTGCTCTGAGCAAGTTGCCCCATTGTCACCCTCTGAGCACGAGGAATGGCATGCCGCTAATTCTGTGACCTGGGCTGGTGGGTATTACTGCCCTCAAATTAAACAAAAAACCATCTGGAACCCAGAGGCCAAACCAGACTGTCTAGTAACAAGGAAATTATAGCTTGAAAGTGGCCTTGCACTTAACAGGGGAAAGTTCCCTTTTAACCAATCTTTATTGAGATTTTTCCATGTCCAGTGTCTCTGCAAGGCTTACATGAGAGCAGTGTCATTTTCTTTGTTATGGCAACATTTTAAGATGAATGTTACTTATCTACATCTTACAGATGAGAAAAAACAAGTCTTGGTAGAGTAAATAACCTCTCAATCGGCAGAGTTTAAACTCACTGCTGTCCAAGAACGGGATGTGCTCTGTCTCCCCAGAGCTACCTACTGGGTTCTTTCTTTCAATGTCTAAAGGGAGGTGGTCAACCTCCTGGAACATTCTGATCTGAATGCTGGTGAGCCAAGCCCAGGGATTTTTTTCTGGAAAATCTGCTGCTAAGAGTATGCAACACAAGGAGGAGACACGAACTAAGGCCAGAACATAAGAAAAAATCAGCCATGGAAAGGGTTTAAGGAGACACATTTCAGGTAGAGGAACTAGCATATGTGAAGTTTCTGAGCTGAGAGGGAAGAGCTTGCCGTGTTCATGGAACAGGAAGACGAGTCCAGTGTGAATAGGGGGTGATGCAAGAGGAGAAGAATGGTCCGAGGCAGTCATGGGCTGGATCATAAGTCCTTGGTCAGCCAAGAAAGTAGCTACCTTTCTGGGTGTGATAGCATGAGAAATTGACATATTTCTGGGCACTCTTCCCATTGAGAGGGGGCTTCAGGGAGTCTCTGCAATGCCTTTGGCCAACACAACATGGTGGAGTTGATACTATGCCTACTTCCAACCTGACCTGCTAGATAACAGTCTGCTCCAAAACTAATTGGAGAGTCACCTTTCACTTCTTATTTTTTCTGTGTAAGGTGTCTGCCTACCCTGAGATTAGTATTCTAGAGAGGTTACATGTAGGCAGGCATTCTGGTTAACAATTCCATCTGAGCCCAGCCCTCTAGGGATCCCCACCAAAACGCCAAAAAGTGTGACAGAGGCCATCATACACCCTCCAAACCCAGCCATCCATCAGATGAGTCCTGTCCATGACCTCAGTCAGTGCTGTTTGGAGCAGAACAACAATCTGGCTGAGCCTGCCGAAATTAATGCCTACAAATTGAGAACTATAATAAAAACAGTGACTGTTCTAAGCCACCACGTTATGAAGCAGTGAAGACCCAGAAGGGATGGTAAGAAGGGAGATCAGGAAGGTGTGGCTCAGCAAATACGATGGAGAAAAATAGCTACGACTACTACATGGAGACAGAATAATGCAGAAGTTGGGGAGGGGTAAGGTTGGGATGGAGGAGATGGATTGTGGGGTTTAGTTCAGTCATCAGGGAGAGAGGGTGAGGAGGGTAACAACAGAGCTGGAGAAAAGTAGTGAATCTGATATATGCTCTGGAAAAAGAAAAGAAAAGAAACAAAAAATCAGAACTCACTGATGGACTGAGTATAAGATTACCAAGTGGAGGAATAGAGGCTGACCCTTCTGTACCCTAAGGTCCTGGAGAGGTGGCATTGCCTTTCTGTCCTCTGACAAGACACTGGTCCTATTTCAGTTTACTCTTCCTAAATGCTTGTATCTCTACGAATGACATACATGTGCTTTTGCACGAGGTACGAGAACACCTTGGCAGCCTTTGAGTAAGCTTAACTGTGGGCAGGCTGAGATCCAGTGAGGATCTCTGGATGTCTGGAAGTGTCATAGCCAAAGCCATGTCCAACTTCCCAGCACACCAAGTGCTTCGGATCTAAGGAGTCTTAGGGGCTTTTGTTGCCCATCCCTCCTTGCCTCATGACTAAAACTCAGGGATTTCCAATCTCAATCCAGAGAGGAAGGACTCAAAGACCAACCACCTTTCAATGTTGTTTCTCCACCTGTTCCCGGCTCTGAGAAGAAGTTTCAATGCCATGCCTTCCCTGTTTAGAGATTTTCCAAGTGTTCTGTTGTCCAGGGAAGGGAACTTTTGGAGGAGAAAGACACCTTGTGCTTCTTGGGTTGGCTGATAACTAGTCATGTGAGTCAAGCTCCTCTTAGTGGCTCTCAGCTGAGTCATCCTCATGCCATCTCTTATGAGTGGCAATAAGGGAAGAGCCACAGAAGGTCCAGGGAGACTGCCTGTGGGGGTGGCCATCTTTGAGGATTTGGAGGCTTGGTGCTCACCTAATTTCAGTTCTCTTTCAAGTTACTGCTTCACTCTAGCTGGGGCTCAGGTCTCAGCAATCTGCATTTTTCCAGAGTTTTCATGATTTGAGATTAGCCAGGATGACACTGCTTGCCAGATCTTGAAGCCTTCCTTCAAGGAGGGTGGATACATTTGCAGTGGCTGAGATTTGTCTGTTTTCTCTCTGGTCTTAGACATTGGCCTGTTTTCTGATCAATTTCTTTTCTAAATGTCAGTGAGAAGCTACATTTTCTCCAAAGTTGCCGCCACCTCTATAAACTCTCAAGTCTTGGGTGTCAGCATCCCTGAGGCCATTGCAGAAAAAATAAAGAAAAGCAAGTATTTGCAAACACACTGATGGACTAGACTTCATGGAAATATGCTTCCTTTCTCTTAGGATATGTGCTCTGAAGCATCCTCTTGTCTTTAAAGAGAATAGCAGATCCTGTATTCTGGGACATAATAATGTCTGTTTAAACATGGACAGCAGTGTCATGAAATAGAAAGATAGGGACTTTAGGGGGAGACAGATTTGGATCTGAGAGATTTGAACTCCTGAGAATCAATGGAGTCACTGGATTGTCAGTTGTATGCCAGCAGAGATCTTGTCTGAATGGTACCTTCCCATCCCTTACTAGCATGTAGCCTAAGTATTTGTTGGATGAATTAAATGAATGCAGCTCTCCTACTTACTAGCAACTAACTTCTTAGTTCTCTAGTTGGCTCATTTGTAGAGCTGACTATGAAGAGATGATAGTGAGGATTAAATGACAAAGATTCATTCATTCAATAGATATTTCTTAAGCTTTTGCTATGTGTCCAACTCTAAGTGCTGACCACCCTGAAGAGAACACAGCTGGTAGAATGCCCGGCTTTCTTGAAGCCCATATTCTAGTGGGAGAGAACAGACAAACAATCAAAAAAAACAAAAAAAATCCATGGTATATTAAAAAGTGAGATTTCAAATCGGCAAATGTAAGTAGGAGAGAGAGATAAAGGGCATATCAAATTTTAAATTGGGAGAGAAGGTCAAAGATGGCTTGACTGGAAAGTTGACATTTGAGCAAAGACTAATGATCTTAAGAGTCAGTCATGTGATGTTGGTTGGAAGAGCACGTGCAAAGGCCCTGGGGCAGGAGTTTGAGTAGCACATTCCAGAAACATATGCCAACCAATGGAGTGAGCAGAGTAAAGGAGAGACAATTGGAGGCTTGAAAGCTATTTGGAAAAGGGCTTTAGCGTCTACTCTGAGAAGGGGCATAATGTTTCCAGGAACATGTCTGGTACTTAGTAGGCACTTCAGAGATACTTCTGTGTTTCCTTTGTGAAAATTGACTGAGGTCGCTATTCTCATAGTCATGTGCAGAAAACCACTGCTCATCAAACAGATCACTCTGTAAAACACACTGTCCTAGACTCACGGAACACGAGCTCTAGAAAAAGGCTCATCTCTTGTCTTGATTGTTCAAAAGCAGGTCCTGTATGCCTTCTCCTCCTTTCTCCCTGCCATCTCCTTCACTTACAGATGCTTTTAAGCAGACAGAATCTGGAGCCTCGGGATCTGGAGACATGGCTCATTCAGATGCTTTTATGAAAGGATCTTTAGCAAGATATAAGAGTCAGCTCCCAGACAAGATGAAAACCAGCCTGCTCTCCAAACAATTCCCAGCCCCTACAATCTCTGTGCTTCATTCTGGAGCCAAAAGTCCTCTCTTCCTAGCTCTCAGGAGAGCAGGCAACAGTGTGCAGACCAGGAAGGAATCCTCTAGCCTCTAAGCAGGTCTTCAGGGAGCCAGGATCTTTCTGCACTTGTCACTCTTTGGATAAATATAGTGTGTGATGACACGGAGCATCACCACTGGCCTGGCCTAGCGTCTGGTCAGACAGTTTTCTGAAAACATTTAGCCTCTGGCAAGGCCTCTGAGAGCTGAAGGACTTGAAGAAGAAGAATGTGGTTATGCACAGGCCTTGCAGAAGCCGAATAAAAGCAGGATGAAAGTGCCAGGCTATTGAGTGTCTGTGACACACCAAGCTTATGCATTCACTAGGTCTGTGCCGTTCACTAAGGTCACTGCTAGGTGTGTGTGGCTATTTACATGCAAATTTAAATGAACTAGAATTCAGCTCCTTGGTCATACTGGACACATTTTAAGTGCTCAGTAGTCACCTATGGCTACCATCTTGGCAGCACAGGTATGGAACGTTTCCATCATCAGACAGAGTTGTTTTGGACAGTACTGCTCTGGACTTCAGAGCCCTCCTAGCATCCCTAAAGAACCACCATTTGACAGGCCTCACAGGATGAAGCCATCTGAGCCATCAGGGACCTGGGTTGGCCTCAGAACTCAGACACCATTGACTCTGTCCTGATTGCAGACAGGAGCCTGGAACAGTGTCTGGTCAGCACCTTTACTTCCTTAACCCTCCAGGTGGTCACAGCAGTCTTCCAAGATCCTCTCCTGTGGCTTCAGCTGGTGGCTGCCGTGAGACAAGGCACAAATGATCAACAGCAAGGCATCATGAGCAGCCAGGCTAGGAGAGCTGACTCCTTCAAAGAAGTGGTGTTCAGCAAAACTAAGCACCCACAGAATTGATAAAAAGAGGATAACCGTCTCAAGTGGAGGAAAAACTTGACTCAAAGTACAGAAGATTTCAGTCTTTACACAGATGAGCCTCCCACTTTTAGGGAGGAACAAAGGGCAGTAAAAAAAATTATGATGCCTTATGGAGGAAGTATTCTTTCTCAGGCAGAAGAGAAAAATGTTCTTGAGCTTTTCAAAGTATTTTCATGGGGAATATAAACAGTGACAACTAATATTTATGGAGCACTTACTATGTGCTGTGTTACACTTCTTATATACATGATTTCAGTAAGTCTTTGTAAGAATCATCTGTATGGGCCAGGCTATGCTGCAGTAACAAATAGCCCCCATCTCTTGGGGGCTTAAATAAACATGAGCTTACTCCTTTCTCAGGCTATCTGTTCATCAGGAATCAGTGGAAGTCTCTGGTTTCATCTCTTTTCCTCACTCTATAACTCAGACTGATGGAGAACCCCCTTCTAGAGGTTGCTAATTATGAGGGAGGGAAGAAGGAATGGAAAATTGTATCTTGACGCTCAAAGCTTTCACTATGAAGCAAGACCCTATGCTCCTTAAATTTTATGGATCAAAGTAAGTCACATAGCTACACCTAACATCAGAGTTAAAGGAAGACACAATTCCACCATGTCGGAAGATCGTGAGATTTACCCAGGGTCACAGGAGCAAGTAAGAGGTCAACTCAGAAGTTGAACCCAGGCAATCTGGCTTCTTGTTATAGGCTTTAATCCTGTCTATACTCTATCTTCTACTTAAATTTCCTAAAGATATTTATTGAAGGTTGGTCCCTTATAGCTAAATATACTTTGCATACTCTCCTAGTCTGAGGTTTCAAACGTCCTGACACTATGCCCAGGCGTGTGAAAAGCTTTCCACCATGAGAATACAGCTGGTAAACAAGAGGTGTTCTTAGCAACAATATAACAAATATTACTTTTTCTGAAGGAAAAATACAATAGTTTGTGAAAGTGCAGGTTGTTGAAAAGTTGGCTCAGTGAAGTAGATCAAGTCACAACAGATGATTAATGGAAACAGTCATTAAGTCTAAACAGGTCAGATCAGCACATTCTAAAGTGTTCTTAAATCCTGTTTAGATGTTTTTTGGGAAAGCATTGCTTTAACGTTCTTGGTTGGAAACACTCTATGTTGTATAACTTCTAAGGAACATGTACCTCATCAAAAATTTCATTTCTCTAAGAAATTTCTCCCCCATGAGACGATTGGCATCTGGTGTCACAGCCTGGCTTGAAAGACAGGAAAATAAAAACATTAGGATCCCAAACAATCCAACCTAGATCAGCCAGCTCTCAACAAGTCCACATGTGTGAGAGTGAGCCAAGCTGAAGTCAGGTCATAGATAACCCCCAGCCCACCACAAAAATAACAACAACAAAAACTGAAGCATACTTGCAAAACCTAGCATTTTGAGGAGGAGGAGAGCTAGGGTCCTTAATATGTAATAGAGAGCTCATCCACCAATCCATCATTCCTTTAATAGGTATTTGCAAAGCTCAGTCTATGTCCCAGGCACTGTCCTAGGCTCCAGAAGGTAATCAGTGCATCTTAGCAGTATTCTCCCTGACTTCAAGGACTTTACTTTCTATGGGGGATCCAGGCATCAGTCAAGTACCAAGAGACACACACAGAAACGTGAAATTATAGCTGCTAAGCCTGCTAAAAGCTGCTAAAACTACAGCTTCTGAAAGAAGAATTATATAGAGTCATAAGAGTATACAACAGGGGAGCCCAGCCTAATTAGGGGATGGGGAACGAGTAGGGGCGGAACTTGCCAAAGAAAATGACATTTGGATTGAAATCTTCACTGTGTTCAAATAACGAATTGGGAGGCCGTTAGGCGGAGACAGTCCAGCACCTTGAGTTCCTACTTAAGCAGACCAAAACCCAACTCCGTGTAAACAGTAAAATGAAACTTAAACAATCAAAACTGCCTCACACCTCTAATTAGAGATTTACCAATCAGAAACGGGCAACTACCCTCTAACTAGGGACTTTCCACTTTAACCAATCGTCTGGCCTCCGTAAACACCCCCCCTCACGCCTCCTCAGTACATGACTGAGCCACTTGCGGTCTATTGCTACTCACCCCTTGAATCTTGAAGTGCTCAAATAAAGTTGTTAAAATTTAATGCACCTAAGTTTATTTTTTAATGAGCGTATGTATAGAAGATTTTAAACTGGATTTTTCTTTCATTCTACACATGCACCTGTTTGGCCCCTTTAAGGCAGTATCGAGGGAAGACCCACTGGCCTGGGACACCTGTGCAAGGATTCTTTTTGTAGATAATTACATCTGCATTTGTATCAGGAAGCATATGTATGGTCCTGGAGTGGCACATGTATGCGTAGGTCCTAGAAGATGATACCCTGAGACAACTTAATTTGGAGAATGTTAACTTTTTGGCTAAGTCATGTGTTGTTGGGAAAACAGTGTGTTCCACCCATAAGGAACACTTTCTGGCAGGTTGTTCTGTGTCCATGATTTCATATCCCCAATGGATTCAAAACCAGACTCTCCTTCATCCCCTTTCTGAAGAGTCCACTGGATGGTGTTGCCACTTATGGGACATGTTCAGTGTGTCCCCCTCTGACCTGTGACATGTGCAGGAGGTTGTATCCAAGAAGTAATTCAGAGTTATTGTCCTTTGTCCATGCAAAAGCCACTACTTTATACTTTAAGTCCTCATCCGTCTTGTGTGTGGCACTGCTCTTCCCCACCTTGAGTCCCACTCCTCCCCAAACCTCTTCCACCAGTCTGATCCAGATCCATTTTCTACAATTTTCACGCTTTACTACCGTGGTTAAACGGTACCCAGTGCTTCCTCCTACAGGTTGTGTAAACTCCAAATTAAGGCACGTAGGACCTTACGTGACCTCCTCTCTAGCCTCTTTTCCCATCCTTATCTGTCTTGACACACACAAGAGTGATGAGGGATTAAAGCAGCAGTTCCTGGATGGAAAAAGGACGTTGGCTCTAAGTCTCTTTTAGGGCACAGCCTCTTGCACTTGGTCACCGGTCACAGGGAGAAACAGAATTGTGTCCCAGACAGGCTGGGTAGACGGCATCTCCAACATCCCTCCCACAAAGAACCTTCACACGGAGCTGTATGACCCCCTTGCCATCCCCAAGCTGCACACCCTCCTACCCCCAGGTATTTGGTCTTTCTCTCCCCTTGCTCAGATGTCTTTTTATCTTGTGAACTCCTAATCCTTTACAACAATCTTAAATCTCTTATTTTGAAATCTTATCCCTGTGACCCCATTCACTAGGGTCAGAATTAACCATTCCTTCCTCTACGCTTCCCTGAACTTCACTGGACCTCCATTTTCACGTTGTTCTCATTACAGATGGCCCAGGCTTAGCACAGTGCGACTTAATTTTTCAGTTTTACAGCGTTGCAAAAGTGAAACACATTCAGTAGAAACCGGACTTTGACTACCCGTATAACCATTCTGTTTTTCACTTTCAATAGAGTGCTCAGTACATTCCAGGAGATAGACAGTACTTCATTATGAAACACACTTCGTGTTGGATGAGTTTGCTTGACTGTGGGCCTAGTGGACCTTCAAGGTGGGCTAGGCTTAGCCTTGATGTTCAGTAGGTTAGCATGTTAAGTGCATTTTCAAGGATTAGGAGTACAGATATAAGCATCTGTATCTTAATATGTCCTCTGCACTTGGGTTGAGAGATCATCTCCACACCCACAGCCTTAGTCATCGTTGTATTCCTAATGTCTACCAGGAGTTAGAAGTTTTCTACATGTTTTTTTTTTTTTTTTTTTAATTAACAGGTATTCAGATAAGCTCAGATTTTCCCCTCTTCTTCCCTGCATGTTCCCTCCCTTTTAGGATTCTAAAAAAGGTGATAATGTAGGAAGCAGGGGCAGTTTCTGAGGATGAGACAGTTTGCAGATGAAAGACAAAGTCCCTTTTTCGAGGCTAACAGGATTAGTAGTTGGATGGTTAATCATAAAAGATGATTAAAGCAGGGAATCATAAAAACAGATAAGCCAGTATATACCATTCTGCTTCCACTTAGAAGATATACATGCATACTCTTTCACTGTTCTTTCTTATAAGAACAAGGCATTGGGTTTGAGCAGGTCTGCATAGCAGAACCCCCGTGGGTTCCCCTCCGTAACCCATGCTGGTCGTGCATCACGGCAAAATGGACTTTCACCTTCTATAAAGAGGAGAATGTAAAGACAGGCAGTCTAGAATCATATTGATGGTTTTTACAGACTTCCTATACCTACCTTAACTACCCCTCTGCCTTTGTAGAAACTTCTAGAACATTCTATTTGTACTGCAACAACCTGCTTTCCATGCTATGGCTCATCCAACACTTTCTAAATCCATTTCCTCATGAGAAGACTGTTTCTCATGATGACTAGTGAATAACTATTGTGTGCCGAGAACATTCCATGTGCCGGGTGCTGAGTCAGATACTTGACATGAAGAATCTCAGTTGAATCCTCAAAATAAATGCCTTGAGGCAGGCACGATTATCCCCCTCTGTGAAAAATGGAGATAACGCACATGTTGCAAGACATCTGAGCTAGTCAACTGGGGTGATCATGTTAGTAAAGAGCCTGAAAAGTTGTAGTCACCAGACCCGACTCACTACAACAAACAAACCCAGTATTTATGGGCTACTTACCTCAAAGCATTTGTCTACATATTTGAATTGGATTAACCCATGCACTTCTCACAGGTCAAGATATGAGGTAAGCAAGTTACTCACTTACTTCACTTACTTCACTATTCTGAAGATAGAGAAACTGAGGCACAGGGTCACAGGTAGGAAGTGGCCCCCAAATCATGCTGGGATGATAAACCCAGAGGGTCTGATTTCAGAGCCCATCCTCTTAACCAGAATTACCTGCAAAGGGGGTTAACAGTCTCTATTTTGCAGAATTTGGGAAAGGATTAAATGAAATGCTTATTACTTTAATCCAATTCTTCCCGCCGAGTAGTTGTAGGACAAGCGTCTCTTCTGTTCCCTTCCTTTCCTTTGCACAGATGGCACACCTCTCTATCGGAGGTTGAATGTTAGGCATTTATGTGATTTTTCTTGATTTCTTCCTATTCTCCCTAAAATAAATATCAGAACAATGTTGTCTTGTTGGGGATTAAGCACCCAACTTCACCTTGGGAGATGAAAGACCACCAAATCTGTATATAAAACAAGCAAAAAAGAAAAATCAATCTTCCGTGCAGACACAATTTCTCTTGAAAGGTGACACAGTCCTTTAAAAATAGCTATGGGCTCCATTGTGCAAAGACAGTGACAGAGACTGACAGCTTTTAGAGAGGTGTAATGTTCCCAGGCAGCTGGCTAACGTGGCTCACCCAGATAGAGATCAGTCACTTGATCCGGGGGAGAGTGCTAAATGTTAGAGGTTAAGCTGCTGTGTTCTTATTTCTAATCAAACTTCAACACCATGCCTCGGCCTCCTGCGGTCCCTATAAGGCAATGGTGAATTATTGAGAGGTTCCAGCCCAGGCTCCCAGGTGCTGCATCCTTCCTGTGTCACACCCAGATGTGGGACTCCAAGTACTCTCCATGGATGCTGGCAAATTAAAGGAAAGTGACAACCTAGACAGGCACCCTCTGCTCTCCTAATGAGGAGACAACAGAGAGGGACAAGGATCCTCGGCACAAACTCTGCCAGACAAGTTCTTTCAACATATTAACATGACCCAGAAGAGGCTGTTCTGGAGTTTAGGGTCATCTGTGCTACTGGTTCCTTTTTCTCAGGAACCCCAAGATTTGGAAGACAAATCATGTGATTTCAACATTTCTTCCCCACTGTTGGAGGCAGAGGGTTACTAGGTATACTATGTTTAATAACCAGCTTTCTGGGGGCTAGAAGAGTCTTGGTTTATAGCTATTGCCAATTTCCCTGGTGTAAATGTTTCCACCATGGGGCTGATTCCTAGCTAACAACATGAAGTCACTGGATGTGAGGTTAGAGTGAACTGTACACAATTAGCTTTCATGGCATGAACAATCCTGAGCTCTTCTAGTTAAAGACTAGGCAGCTACGATCCTATCTCTAGGGCAAGCCAAGCCCTTACTTCACTCCTCTGTAAAGTGGATCTTGCCTCTTTTCTGAGATTTGATGGAAATTCCCACACCACTTGCAGAACAAACAGAAAAGTCAAAAAAATATTGCCCAACTTTGATCTTCTACAGGCTGCAACAGCTTTCCCCCAGCCCCTAAAGCTCCTAGTTATAAAGTAAAAGAATTTGAATTGGTCAATTGCTGTTTGAGAGAAGTAAGAGATTATTGACCCCAAGCCTACAGGTATCTACACATGATCTCATCATGAGATGCCTCATTGCAGTCCTAACAGATGTCGTCATTACCTCCATATTAAAGAGGATGAAGCAGCCTCAGAGAAGCCACTGGCACACAGCCACAGGACTCACGAGTGGTTTGATCTCATGTTTGTCTTGCTCCAAAGCCATGCTTTTGTTTACTACCATGTCCCACCCAATCCCAGAAGGGCCTCATCCAAGGACACACAAGAGGCTGCAGGTGGGAGACAGGCCAGGTGAGATTCCCTGGGACAGCTGATACAGAAGGATAGCAGACCACAAGACAGGGAGGAGGTGGCAGAAAGGGTTCAGAAAGATGAGGTGTGTGATGGAGATGTGGGAGCGTCCATCCTCCTCAGAGCTAATCACAGGCGTGGGACAGAGTAGCTGATGGAGACAGGAATGTGACCAGACACCTCTTCCGCAGACAGCTCCCTGTGTCCTGAGACAGCCATTATTCCAAACGTTGGGAAGCCTTTCCTTGCGTGGATCTGAAAGCAGTGGAAGAACACACTGTTCCTGTTCTCCCCCGCCCCCCGAATAGAAACCCTTCCTGTAACATGAGATGCTGATCCCACATCTCATGCCCTTGTCTCCTCCACTTTCCAGCTTTCCCACATGTGGAGCAGTTGGCTGATGCTCCATCACCCCTGTTTCATGCTTCTGGATTCTCTCCTGAATGCCAGTGTCTCTTTTAGGATGCAAGATGAGATCCGGGTATCGGGATACTGATGTGGCCCTACTCTGTTGTACCCATCCTAGGAGAAATCTGGGGTGGATTTAGATCATTATTTAGTTACTACCCAAATTCCACTCCTTGGCTGGATATATCCTAAGGACAAGAATTGCAGCCTTGTCCCCCAGCACAACCTACACCCTGGCAGGTCAGGCTAGAGCTCATTAAGCATGAGGTCAATGTAGTTGTGACTATATGATCTAATCAACTAAACAAGACAGTATATTATACTATACACTCTTCTAGAATGTTCTTTAGCAAGGAGTGATCTGAAAACACCAGTGTCCTATCAAGGAAACTTTTTGGTGTGCATCTGAACTTCCTGTTAAGATGCTTTTAGCAAACACCTCTGTAAAAGCTGCCAAAACTGATACCGCCAGATGTGTCCTTGTGTCCATCAGGGTAAATGGCAAGAAGGCAATCTGGTTTAGGAAAGAGAGTGATGGCATCAAACGGAATTCTGATTCAGTTCTTAATTTTCAGGGTAATAAGGTATGTGTGTGTGGGATCATGTATGCAGAGAGCAGGATGGGAAGTCACAATTCCACACTCTTACTGGGCTCAGAATGTTCATGGCTCCTTCCCACAGCCAGCTCCCAGGCACACCTGTGACTCGAAGCCCTGGCTCCTCCCCTGCCTTGGCTCTGCTCTGTTCAAGCCTGCCTGAACAAGTGCACCTTGCAGAGGGCCTTGGCTTCCTCCCAGCCCTCCAAATTTGTGACCTTCCAGGGACAGCCAGAGGTGTACTGACTTTCATCAGGACATTGTCCGTTCCTGTTGGGAGATCCCGCTCACATCAGAGCAGCCTCTGCAACTCCCTTTTGGCCCACCTAGGTCTCGGACTCCCCTAATGTGAGTCCAGAGCAAGAATCTGAGAGGAGGTGGCTGACTGGGGCTATATGATTGACCAGGCATTCTTGTTTCATAACAGAGCCAACAGTGCTTAAAAGTTAGCGTTCCTCATCACGGGCATGGGGATTCACTGCCTTCTGCACATCTGTCATGTATAAAGCCTTCATCTACATTTAGTCCTCATAACAGTATTAGCAACTTGTCCAGGTCCTGTGAACAGCAGCTGAGGTGAGATTCACCACTCCACCTGCACAAGCCCCCAGGGACACTCACACTGCTCCCTACCCTGCCTCAAGGCCACACTGTGCTGGCTGGGTCCTCTGAGGTTGGGCAGGATCACATAGCTCTGCTGGGCTGCCTTCTCCCAAATGAACGTCATCAAAATTAAAAATAATCACAGCTTGGGGATCAGTGAACAGGCAAGGTCAAGGGTCAAGCTGCCTGCCACATTCTCATCTGTTGAAGGTCAGGCTGATGCACCTGGGAGCAAGAGCTGATCCTGGTGACCGTCACTTCCTGTATAAGAGTACTCTGCCTATACACAAACACACAGACACCGCCTCACCGCCCCCATCCCAGGGCCCAAGCAAGCGGCAGCATCTGCCTTCTCCAGAAGGCCCAGCTCTTACCACACCTCCATGACAGCTGTTGGTGGGAAGGGCTCCAGGCCCACTGCCCTTCCTTGGTAGGCTGTGCCTGGGAATGAGTGCCTCTCCTTCCTCCCACATCCCCAAGAGGTGCTGCTGGTGGTAGTGTGACACGGTCCACAATTTGGCCATCCAAGGACCTTCACATGGTCCACAAGCAGTGCTGGTTATGCTGTGCTGGGACTGAGTGTCCTGCTGGCAGCCCCAGCCCAGAGCAGGTTAGCTATCAGGCGCTGGTCCCAGCCGAGGCTGTGGAGCCCATACAGAGGAGAGAAGTCCATGCTTTTCATGGAGTTCATAGGTCCTGCAATGTCAGACACTGGGCGGAAAGGAAAATGAGCTCTTCTGTGTCTAGCACGGGAGGCCTGTCATTCACTTATCCACCTGCCACTCCCTGAGCAGTCAATGTACAGCCCCTGGCTGCAGCCAGCTTCCTTACTCAGTAGTAAGGAAGACAGACGTGGCTCAGCCTTCATGAAGCTCAGAAGCGAAGGCTGACGGTAATTAGGAAAATCACTCCTGTAACCGTAATGATCCAGCAGGGCTGACACACCCTCCCGGCCCAGGAGACCCCATGCCTGGGAGACTTTCAGAGGTCTACAAAAAAATATTTTGGTTTAAATTTCTTCTAAAAGGAAAAGAAAAAATTGAATATGATAAGAATGCTTAAATAATGATGAACCCAGTCTGGACTACATTTGCCTTTTGACCAGTTGTCAAATATAGTTTTTAATACTTTTTATTGGAAAAAGAGACCCACCATTACAAGAATGCTCAGGGCCCAAGAGCACCAGAACACAGCCTTGAACTGGGTGCTGTTGGGATGTTATGAGGGAGGACTGAGTACTCAGATTCACAAAGGCAACCCTGCCAACATAATAATTACACCGAGAACCAATGAAAAGTGGGAGTTACCAGCAGAAGCAGGGGTATGTTCTGGGCATGTGGAGCAGCTCATACAAAGATCTTGTGGGGAAGGAAGAAGCTGAACAAGGTGGAGACAGAAAAGCCTGCTCAGGGACTTGGAGGTGTGAATCTGTAGGGAATAGAAGGTGTGAAACTGCTGGGAATACAAGTTGTGAATCTGTAGGGAATGTGCCCCGGGCTGCAAAAATGGGAGTCACAAGGTTGAGGACGGGGATGCAAGCCAGGGGGGCAGGGAGAAAGCCTTGGGCTTCCTCCCTGTCAGTCAGTACAAAGGAATGTTCTATAGCATAAGAGTTAGTAAAGCACTGAGGCCCAGAAAGGCTGCAGGGCTGGCTTCTAGGACCAGGCCACCAGATAGGCTGTCTTAAGACACCTGAGAAGATGATCGTATGACCTGAACATTTCTTCCTCGTTAACTAAGATGGAGAACTTGGGAGAAGAATTGGGTTTTGAAGAGCCATGTTGGCTACAGTACTGGCTGTCGTAGGTGCATGAACGTGTGCATGTATGGGGTGTGTGCATGAGTACCAGTGGGTGTGTGCACACGTATGACAAGTGTGAATGCATGAATCTGGGAGTGTGCATGAATTTTCGTGCGTGTGTGTGAACACATATGTGTGGGAAGATATGCCCCAGAACAGAGTCAGACATGGAGAATTCCTTAGAAATACTAGTTATGGAAAGATTAAGTAGGCATTTTTTCTGGTTGACCAGCATCTTATTTGGAGTTTGTGTAAGTTCAGTTCAGAAAGACTCTTATCTCTTTTTGGGAATATGGACAGTGGGGTTGAGTGCTGAAGCCTTAAGACCCCACCATGGTTCCCTCCCCCATGCCACCCGCAGTCTCTCTGCTGTGGCAGTCATGGGCTGCCATGGTTTTTCTTTGGTATTTGGTTTGTCTTTCATATTTCCTACCTCCTGGATACTGGAAACAGTTTACATTACATTACAAACACTGGATACAGTTTACATTACGAAGCATCATATTTGAGTTCCTACTATGTGCTTTCTCATGTAACTATCAAAACCAGAAAGGACTCATTCCCAGGAGGAGGCGGTCAGGGAGGCCAAACAATCGTGACAAGGTCAAGTCCTCTGACAAAAAATCCCAGCTCCTTCCCCAGCTGCCCGCCTCACTGTGGAATCCCATACACAAGAGAGGACCTCTCTGTAACTGTCACTGGACACCAGTGGGCTCTACTCGTCCCACCAGAACGAGACTCTGCATCTGGTGAAACGCAGGCCCCAGCCAGAGCCGCACCTCTGCTGTCCACCAACTTCAGCCAGAGATCTGATTCTATTTTAAGAATGTGGGATGCGTTTTCCAGGAGAGAACGTTGAGAAACACTGGGGAGACAGGTCCAAGCACTGCCAAGGCTTGCAGAGGTTTCCATAAGGATCTTTGAGAAGATAGACTTTGAATTAATTGTTCTAAAGTAAAGATTACTTGCACCCCCTTGAAATGGTTGAGGGGGAAGAAAGTAATCTTATCAAGAAAGGATAAATCTTTTCTATTTGAGCCAACTTTGGTTTTAAAATGTTATGAAACAACTTCTGACTATTCCCCAAACAGACATTTTTTCTTTTTCTTTTTTTTTCCCCCCGTCTTTCCCAGAACTTTGCCAGCTCTGGGGTTTTCTCTCCATGTTTTTTTTTTTTTTTTTTTCTCCCAATCTGATACTACCTCTCCAGATTTCTTATACATATGATTTGTTTTATAGGGTTTTCTTCAGGGTGTGTGTGTGTTTTCACTAGAATTCAGTTCCTCTTAATTTCGAGACAGTTTTATCTTTTCCACAGTTCTGGGCAATAGAATGGCATGGAATTCCCACTCAACTTGGAGAGGACCTAACTAAAATGCACTAAGGGAGGACGGTTTGTTCTCAAGGACAGTTTTCCCTTGGACCAGTGGCGTAAACTGGTGCATGGCCATTGCCCTTTGCCTCTTTACTGCCTGCCCCTTTTGTTAATTGCAGCCAACAGAATTGCTGTGATGGTTGCCATCCTTCCCCAGCTCCCAAATCTAACTTCTGAATCGTCAATACCAGACTATACCTTCCCTGCTGCTCTCTCCTGAATCTCAGCACTTTCCATCCTGCAAAGCTCAGCTGTTCTCTCCTCTACTAGGAAGTGTCCCTCATTCTATCCTGCCCACCCTCCCACCTTGGCCAAAAGGGCAGCGTTGAGTACCGCCTGTCGCTGGCACATGGGATGGTGACACACATACAGATTCCAGGACTTCTTTCCCCCACGGCTTCTCTTGTGTCACTCTCTCATTGTACCCTTGACCTTCCGTAGGCATTGCCTGCTAGATGCCTCTGCCCCACTCAAGGCCATGACCTGTTGGCCTTCAGAGAGTAGGGATGCCCCAGAAAACCCTGAAGGGCAGCCATGGGTGTTAACAAATGATCATCCCCACCCACAAGATGTTAAGTAAGAGTTGGGGTTAACATTATTTTCCTTCAGGGATTTTAGGAGTTAGTTAGGGCCGTTGTCTGAATGATTTTGATTTAAGTCCTGGCTTTGCTGCAGGCAGACCTGTCTAATCTCAACCAAGATTGGAAGGAGAGGCAGAAAAATAAAAGAGTGTACTGCCCAGGGCTCTTAGGAGACATAACCAGCCCAGGAAGACAAGGCTCCTAGCAGGGTCTGATGTGATAGGTGCTGCTTGGACCAGCTGCTCTCACACCCAGTTCCTTTGGTTTTGGGGCTGAGATTGCCTATAAGCCTCGTGCCATCAAGCATGTGGGGGACTGGTACGCACTCCGCACCATGTGTCTGATAACTTCAAAATACTTGAAAAATGTTGAGTTTGGATCATTTATACATGCCACTTAGACGCTCTCGTATGATCCCAGGTTTAGAAAAGCCTGGTATTTGCTGTGACTCTGGTATTTCAGAACTCTGAACTCTGAATTATAATAATGACATACATTGTGCTGACATTTCACACTTCCGGCACAACATCTGTGTGGTGCTATCTGATTCTCTGTCTACTGCAGTGGTTTGTAGATAGAGGAAATTTAACAACCCCCCACCCACCCCCCAAAAAACCAAAAAACATTTGGCAATGTCTGGAGATATTTGTCACAAGTGATGGGGTGCTGTTGGCATCTGGCTAAGTATCCTACAGTGCACAGAGCAATCCCCTACCCCGAGAAGGATCCGGCCCAACTGTCCTCAGCACAGAGGCTGAGGAGCCCTGCCTGTTGGTGTGGCTGAGAGCTGGGCACCTGGCTTCTGCCTGCTTCCATCTCTCTTTGGCAGAGTGATCTTGGTGTTGGCTGTTTTTTAAATCTGTTTTTTTAAAAAAAGATAAACTCAGCTGACAACGTTGCTGTTTATTGCGGTGATATGTAGCGTAATTCCTAGCACACAGTGCTCCATGAATATTTGCCAAATTATTGTAATTCCTGCAATAATTCTCAGGCTTAGAGAATTATTTGGGTAGTTCAGAAACTTCTCAAAGTCCCACAGATGATAAAGGGCAGAATCAGGAATCTGCTCTCCTCCATCCTGTGAGCCACGATGCTCCTTTACTCCCAGCTGAGAACCAGCATGGAGACCAAAGTGCCCTAGGACACCCTCTGTCATTCTAGAAGGAGTGGAGTATGTGACGATTGCTAAGAAGTCTCGTCATGACCAAAAGAGGTAAAGAGAGTCTCTGCATGACGTTGCTCTTGGGCAAGAAGAGGTTGGCCCTAACCCCTGTGAAGCTGAAAAGATGACTTAATTCTTAGTTGCGGGTGTGGCGGCCTCAGCCCGTTGGCAGGACATTCTGTGACTCGGTCACTTTCCCAGGTCCCCCAAGCAGGTGCCGCCTCGTACTAAGAAGCAGCCCACATCCTTGGCTGCCCGGAGCTCTGGGAAGACACTTTCCAGGCAGCTCAGATCTGGAGACAGGAGCCAGGGCCAAAAAGAGAGATAGTGTCATCTTAACGGTGACATTTGCATCACTGGACAGTGTCCCAGAGTGCTTACCTTGGGGTGTGAAAACTGAGCAGCTTGGCATTTTCGGTGGCATTATGCTATCTTTCCTGGGGTAGCAAAGTAAAGGAGGCTGCTCACCCCTCCCCCCCCCAGGAAGCCTATCCATGGCAGAGCTGCCCAGTGCCCCAGCAGTGCGTGGAGGCAACAAGTGCACACCCGCCTGCCCATGCTGGGCCTTTGCCTCACGCTTGTCACTGAAGATCTGGCGTATCAATTCCTGCCATGAGCCCTGGCCACTGTGGCCCCAGAAACTGACAAAATCTAAGAGATGGATTTTAAAAAGGATTTTCTGTTTCCAAACTGAATCTACAATTCCAAGGTTCTGGAATTCAGAGAATCTGACTTTCTGTGCCTCTGAAATTCTAGGAACCCTGGATCATTTTGCATGGCGATGGCAGCTCTTGAAATCACAGTTAGGCCACTTCTGGTTTCATAGTGCCCTGCTGTGAAAACCAAAAGGGCAGTAACAGCAAACACTCTCCCCCCAAGCCTGGAACACAGGGGTGTGGGAGGGGCCTGTTTAGATGTCTTGAAGATTTTTCTGCAAACACCGAAGCAAGAGGTGTTTCTCATTTGGTAGAGAGCTGCCTCCATTCTGTATCCACAGTGTCTAACCCTGATACACCTCTGTGGGAGCCATGGCTGCAGACCAGAGGTGAGCACAGCCTGCCCCCCTGTTTACCTCTGCAGTCCATTGGTTATCCTTGTGCAGATAACACAAGAAGCCTTACCAAAGGCAGTGGAATCCGCATAGAGGGTAGTTTCCGAAACCAGGATGTAATTATGAAGTAGCATTTCATGTTAGCGTGACACTTGTTATAAAAGCTGAGAGAGAGCTAGCTATAAGTGTAAAAGCAACTCAGGCCAGGCCTGCTCAGATGGTCTGGGTTTCCCTTTGAGCACAGGGCAGGGCATAGAGAACTTGTGTTCACACACGTCACTGTCAGGGCTGCCTGCTGTGATACACAGATCCAACTTTTAGACTGCTTAATCCAGGGTGGTCCACAGGTCACCCATCAGGTCACCATACCTATAGAAAGAGGGAAATTATAGCTAAATGTACTTTATTTACCAAATACTTGTTTCAAAATTTTACAAAATAGTCCCAAAGTATCCTCTATTTGTTGGTCACCTCTTTGTAAAATGTTGTAATGAATAGTTCATAAATAAAGGTCTATTTAGCTACAATTTCCCACTTTCCCTATGTATGGTGACTTTATAAGCAACCCTTGGAATACCTTATCTGTTCCAATTCGTATTTCTTGCTCACTCAAGGCTAGAGCACCTGGTTGAGCTGATCCTGGGGAAGGTCCCTGCGGGTTCTCCCCCACAGCTGGGGTCTCAGCAGCCCAGGCTCCTTCTACCCTGTGGCTCTGCCCTCTGTTCCTGGAACCCTCTCCAGCCGATTGTCAGATGGAGAAAGAATGGAGAAAGAATGGAGAGGGGCAGTGGGAGTTGTTAGGGCTCCCTGGAGCAACCTTGGCCCCCTCTTAGGAGTCTGATCTGGGAATAATGATCATGGGCTTTAGACCCAGGCAGACTTGGTTTCAATCTCAAAAAATGGAGAGGGGCAGTGGGAGGTGTTAGGGCTCAGCCTAGAGGTGATACACGTCACTTTTGCTCACAATCCAACACTCAGTCAGAACACCATGTCTAACCTCAAGAGAGGCTGGGGTCCAGTCACATCCTTAGAAAGAAAAGAAAGTGACTTGGTGAACAATTAGCAGCAGTCTGCCACCGTGTCATCCATCTGCTATAGAATTCTGTGTGTCCCCAGCCAGAGAACCCAATCCCATCCCTGGGGTCAGAACTCTCTGGAGGTGGAAAGATTTTTAAGTCACATATTGTTCTAGAGGACTCAGTGACTCTGAGGCCTATTGCTGACTTGGCACAGAGTGGGCTTTTTAATTGTAAGTTAACTCATTCCCGTGTTCATTTATTTAACCAATAAGCATGCTTAATTCAGGACCCCAAGATAAGGGGGGGGGGCGGGGAAGAACACAGTCCCTGCTTTAACAAATCCTCAGTGGAAGAGAGGAGAGGCCACATTGTCACTGCAGGGGGATAACAATGGCTGAGGTTGGGAAGAAAGTGGAAACAGCCTGGGGGAGGCAGGGCTGAGAGGTCCCCGCACAGTGTGATCCAGGCAGAGGCAATCATGAGATGCTCCTCAGAGGAGGTGACTATTCATTGTGCCTTGAAGGAAGAAAGCCAATCAGATTTCAAGGGCAAAGAGGTTTAAGGACGCTGTGCTTTGGGGGCGGGAGGGTCTGTGCAAAGGCAGGCTCTACCCATCTGAAACAGACCTGACCCAGGTCTGTCTCATGTTGTATGTTAGTGATTTTTTTACCCAGAGTAAAACCAGAAATGGGTTGAAAACAATGTAACCTTAACATTTGTACTCTCATATTAATTTGAAATTTAAAAAAAAAAAAAGCAGAAATGGATTGCAAGGTTGTCATTTCAAAACCAGCAATGACCTCATTCCATTTTCCTGGTAAACAGTAAAAGAGAGAAGGGTCTAGGGAGTTGGAAAGAGATGTAACTTCCTTAACAGATGGTCTTGGGAACACCTGGGGGCCTCTACAAATCAGAAGGGATATCAAGGGTTCTTTGGAAGATGTAAGGAGGTCTCAGGAGCCAAATCACAGGTGAGCAACCTCGGCCCTCTCTTAGGAGTCTGATCTGGGAATAATGATCATGGGCTTTAGACCCAGGCAGAGTTGGTTTCAATATCAACTATGCCTCTTTCACACTGGGAGTCCTTGGATAAGATAGAGGGTCTCCTGAGCCTCTGCTTCCTACTCTGTTAACTGGGTTAGTCACCCTGCCCTGACTCTGAGGATTAAGTATGACACCTGATGCATAGTGACCATTCAGCAAAGGCGAGGGGCTGCCCTTTGGAGCAGAGGCAGCCAATTACCATGTGTGGGGGGCAATGCAGGGCTAAGCTCAGGGTGCTGGGGGAGAAGTGGGGTTGTCTGAAATCAGTGTCACTGAATCTGGGCATTGAAGTCAACTAGTTAGGTCACTGGAGCATTTAACGTGCCTCTCAAGGGATAGAACCTTGTCGTTTACGCCCATGAAAGTGAATTGGAATATCTGGCCTGACTCATTTTAGGGCATTTTAAGAATCACCAGATTGATGTGCCATCAGAATCACCAGAATTGCTTTTCCTCGTGGAGGGGAATCAGTTATTCCCATAACCCCCTGACATCGTGTAACCCTGCTGATGAATGTCACCCGCCCTGAATGGTGCTTTTGTTTCTCTGTGGTTGAAGTTTGGCCTGATATTATAGGGACACTTTGAATTCTGCAAAGGGTAATTCTTACTTACCTTTTCTCCTCTTTTCCCCTTCAGGTTCAACCCCTTTTATCACACTAAAGTGCCAATCAATATTGCAAGATAGATGTTACATCTTTGCTTTTTATAACATTACTTGTCCCAGAAGGGACACTGTATCTTTAAGGAAATGGACCCCGTATCCTGTTTCTGAAGGATTAGAACTCTTTAAAGAGACAGAAGAGGCTGTAAACCCCGATCATATTCTTATTCTCTCTTCATTATCCTGTCCACTATCTATCCCTGCTGAGTAAATCTGGTTGTGTGTTTCTCCAAAGTGGTCATAAGAAGAAATTTATTTACTCCGCTTTGCACTGGAGGGGCATTACTGAGCTTCAAGGCTCTCCGAAGTAATAAAGATTTTGCAGTGTGTGCAAAAGGAGCAGAAATTCAGAACTTCTTTCCCCCTCTGAGGTCGTTTGGCCAGCCAGAGGGGGAGTCACTTCTCATTTTCTGACAGGGTTTATTTCCGTAAGATTTTCCAATTAGCAGGAAAAGGTCACACTAATGTTGGTGCTGGGTAGGAGAAGAGGGCCACACTATGCAAATAGAGACATCCTTGAAAGGACAATATCAAAAAAAAAAAAAATAGTGGAATTCCTTTACTCCCTAATTTAAAAATTATATGGATCCATATGTATATATGGTGATATATACACATCCCGCCCACATCCGCCGCCTTCCACGAGGTGGGAATAAAGGTGGTTGCATTTGACTAGCTGTTGTTGTCTGGGACAAAGGACCCCGTGGTTCCTGATTTAAACCACTGGGGAAGGTGGCAGGTGATGGCAGGTGACATGGGTACCTAAGGCAGGAGTTAAGGCGATCCCAAGTCCTCAAACCCTTGGCCCAGGCACGCCTGGATAGGGATTGCAAATCCACAAAGCTGCAACTGGCCTGCCAGTGCAACCTCCCTGGACCTCACTAATGGCCGGACTGTCCCCAGCCCAGTGGAGCTGCCTGCCAGCATATCATTTTTAAACCCGACTCAGATCTTTCCTGACACTTCCCCTGCTGCTTTTGTTCCCTGCTCTGTGCGTACGAAGCACAAGAACTTTTCCCGGTAATAGGGAGGGCTGGGAACCATGTCAGGGAAGATAAACTCCAGCCGTGCTGAGGACAAAAGTCACAGATGCCCATTAAAACGGATCCAGGGGACATCTTCGCTTTGGGTTTGGAGTCGGTGCTGGTTGTGAACTCTAACGTGTTAGTCAAATGGCCCGACCCAGATCCCTGGCACACCGATGCTCACACACTGATCTCTGTGCCCCTAGAGCAAGGCCCAGTGGGTGAGCAGGTGGGAAGGCCGAGGAGGGAGGCTTGGGCTTTGCACGCCCCTCACTCTCACATCTGCCCGCCCACACGTTTGTCGGTGCAGCTGCCATCAAAGGTGATAATCCTCCAGCAAGGATCCCTCCACCATGCAGATGTTCCGTTTTGCTGCAGGGAGCTCAGCATTCATGGGGAACTCTCTGAGTGCCAATCCCCAGAGCTGTGTGAAGGGACGTTCTCAGGGTCACACAGCTGCCACCTGCCTGAGTCTGGGTTCAGATCCAGGTGTTCTTGCCTCTGCTCACTCCACACAGTCACATGTGCCATTGGTCTAACTTTTATTCATGAGCATAAAAAAATAAAACTGGTGGGGAGATTTTGACAGCAGGTTAAATCTTATGAAACACTCAGAGAACCATTTACCATTTTCTCTAGGATGTAAGCAAAATTCTGCAAAGGGATGGTATTTGGGGTGTTTAAAAATCAGAAATGTGCAAAAAGATCTCAAAGTGACGCGTCTGTTGCATGCTGGCTGTTTACAGTTTCTGTTGTAAATATACAGTGTAACCATGAATGTGGGTAACAGGACAGGCAGATGACCTAAAATGACACACATACTCTCTTGGTAGCATTCAGATCCCCTGTAAGGCTTGTTTTTGCCTATAATAATAAGACAGAAACTGTCCACCCTCGCCTTGAAAATCCTTCTTCCATCCTTGAAGTTGAAGACTAATGCCTCAGAAGGCATTATTTGGATTTCAACATGAAAGAGAAAGCCTATTTTTTTTTCTTCCTTTCTATTAAACAAAGAGTGACCCATTTATTTTTCTCTGTTTTCAGAGTATCATTTCTTTGTTACAGATTAGCAAGTATGTATTGTAGCCAATTCCTGCCCCTGTTTTTTCTTCTAACAAATGGAGGTGGGAAAGAGAGTTACAAAGTGTGAGTCCTGCCTGGGGGGGCGGGGAGGGGGTAGACCAGGTTCTTATGTGTGTTTCAAACTCCATTCATAGCAGAATGAAATTTAGCAAATTCAAAATCATTTGTGGGAGGCCATAATTCTAGCTAATCAAAGCAAACAAGCAAGTAACCAAATAATGACAGCACTCAAACCAAAGCAACCTAAATGTCCAGCCACAGGCAACCAGTTAACTAAAGTCTGATGTATATACTTAAAGTGGAATACTATACAGCCATTATAAAGCTCCTTGGAAAAAATGTTTTTAATGATGTTTTGAAAAAGATGATTTTCAGAATAGCAATTTGTTTTCTCTCTTCTTCTTCTTTTTTGAAAAAATACATCATTATTTTAGCACATTTTTACTCCCATTAATTTTGGGACGGAGTTAGGTGAAATGAGAAGAGTCATACAAAGTAGGTTTTCAGCAGAGTAACAATAGGGGGCCAGATGCTGGGTGGTGAAACAGTGGGCAGGATCTGGGAAAACACATGGTGTTACAGACAGATAAAGTAAGATACAAATGTAACGAGAAACAAAAAGACTAGAAAAATTGTTCAGTAGGTTGGAGAAAAGCAGGTCTAAGTAAAACTAATAATGGTCCAAGTATACATTTATTGTTCTTTTTCTACAGTCACAGCATGATTCGAAATCATTTAATTAAATTGGGACATTCCTATTAATATTTCTTTTGTAAACCTAAATAAACTGGGCAGAGAGAAGCAAAGTTACTTGCCCTGAGGTCACATGGCAGCCTAGCAGAGGTGGGGACTATTCCTTCTTTTTAATTATATTCTTAACAAAAGAATATGGCCCAGTGTTATAAAGAATTAAGATGAGGATTTGCCTCTCCAGATGTGACAAAAGAGAAGGCTTCATTTCAGACCAGTCCTGCGTCCTTGGCATGATTCCTCACTGCAAAAACATTGGCAGTGTGTGTTTAAAAGGCGAAACCCTTGGACCAGATGCATCTGCTGTAGATAAACAAGGCATCCTGGAGGCCCACAAACCAGTGTTTCAACAAGCCCCTCGGCGACTCCAGAGTAGTCAGTTGTAGTTTGGGAAGCATTTTGCAATGAAAAGATTTGATCTGAGATGCTTCTTATACTGATAACGTCCAAGCCTCTCCTTTAGAAATTTGACTCAGTCTCAGATGAGACCTGGGCACTTAATGTTTAGAGCTCAAATGACCCCACGTCCTGACTTGTCTGAGACGGTACTGATGTATGCTGTTGTCCAAGCATGATTATTAATAGCACTCCCTTTCAAGCTCAAAATCATCCCCGTTTGAACAATGAGGTATGTGTGATTAAGTGAGGCTCCAGCAGACTGATGTCAACAGGACAGTTTGGGCATCACAGCCCTGAAAAAATATCAGCTACTTGGTTCTAATCTCCTTTGGTCACTTAGCATTAGCCACATAGTCTTGGACAAGGCATTTAATCTCATTAGAGCCTCAGCTTCCTCATCTGCAAAATAGGTATACGGATTTCTTTTCTTTATTTTATTTATTTATTATTTATTTGTTTATTGTTCGTTTGAGAAAGAGTCTCACCTCTGTTGCCCAGGCTATAGTGCTGTGGCATCAGCCTATCTCACAGCAACCTCAAACTCCTGGGTTTAAGGCAGGTGTCCTCAAACTACACCTCGTGGACCACATGTGGCCTGCCGAGGACATTTATCTAGCCCGCTGGGTGTTTTTGCCACCACTGTCTGTCCTGCTTAGCAGCCAACTCATCCCGGTGCCCACAGTCCAGCCCTCCAATGGTCTGAGGGACACTGAACTGGCCCCCTGTTTAAAAAGTTTGAGGACCCCTGGTAAGGGATCCTTTTACCTCAGCTTCCTGAGTAGCTGGGACTGCAAATGCCCACTACTACACACAGGTAGTTTTTCTATTTTCAGTAGAGATAAAGTCTCTCTCTTACTCAGGCTGATCTGGAATTCCTGGGCCCAAGCGATTTACCTGCCTCAGCTGCCTGTGCTGGAATTACAGGTGCAAGCCATCCTGCCCAGTGCATACAAGGATAACAGCTCCTGGGCTGCTGAGAGATGGAAATGCGTGTTTGAGCCCTCTGAGTGGCCAGGTGCTTAGCAGGTGTTCACCAGCTTCTGTCTAACAGGGAGTGTCAGGGAATTCCTTGGGAAGGCCCCCAGAAGCCCACCCTCACAGTGCTTCTTCTGCACATGGAAACCTCTGTGTAGACACCACCAGAGTCTAGTAAACAAACATGAACGTTTCCAAGTTTTCAGAGGCCATGTAAATGCAAACATCAGATTGATTTCACCTGGGAGTAACAGCTTTGATTTTAACTGTCAGAACTACACCCCAGAGTTGTCTATCAATTAAAAAAAAAAAAAACGTGCTGGGGGAGGGGGTGGGCAGGAAGAGCAAGTCAGTGAACCATTTAGAAACTTCCAGACCTGTTGCCAAAGACAGGTGGATCTGCCATCCTGAGTGTAACAGAGAGAATTCTAATAAATAATCCAAAGAGAGGCCTCATCCAGAGGACATTTTAATGACCATTGATTGAAAAGTCAGGAGTTTGCTAACATTAATGGCCTTTACCACAAAATTTGCATTCACGACACTCACTTCAGGCTTGTCTCTAATCCGAGGAAAGTATTGATGTGACACAAATAATGGTACAAACCAGACAATCTGTTTTCAAGAAAAACGAAGAAAAAAAGTTTCCGTTTGCAGTGATGATTGGTGTGGTGGTGTGCGTAATTTTTGTACTTTTTTGTCGACTCTACGGAATGCTTCAAGGGTTATCTGTACATACGTGGGTTTTGACAATACCATACAATGGCCAGGTTTCAAATACGCTGGTTGTGTCCCTTCTGAGGAGGCCTTTTCCAGCCTGATGAACAAGTCAGATGCTAGCACAGAAGTCCTGAGGGTTATCTGCCTGTGCTACAGACCACTCATGGAAAAATAAGGGGGAGAGAAATCACAGCACACAATTAATTTTTTTGTGTGTTTTGTTTCGTTTGTTTTGAGCTGGTTAGATCTTACAGGCAGAAGTTGTCATAACCTTAGATTTGTAGTACTAGGACACACTTCTGGGCTATGTCACATTGCCCAGAGGGACGTGGATGCTCCCTCTCTCCTGGGCCACAGCCTCCATCAGTCCACTGATGAGTCTGGGCTGCTTCTCTCCCAAGATAGTTTTCTCCTGGCCAAGGTGGCTGAGTTTCAGGCAGAGCATCAGAAGGACTTTTTTTCCTGTAAGAGCTGCACATTAGTAACATCGATGAAAAAGGACCTCAGGCACATTTGCATAGTTTAGCTTTTGAAGGGGTCAGTGGTACGGAGAACAATTTAGTTGTAGGGAGAAGTACTTTGGAGCCCTAGGACCCCGTGAACTCTAAATGGGTTTGGATTCTGTCTCTTCCATTTACTGACTATGGGATCCGAGTTCTTTCATATTTTTTAAGCCCTGGTTTTCACATCGCAATTTTGGTTTAAAAAGATGACCCACCTCGAACAGTTCCAGTAGGCATCAGGAGGGCAGGAGAGTTTGCATGATACCTATTGTACTGCCTGTACCAGGCACCTGACTCCACACTTCACATGCATGAGTTCATTTCATCCCCACCGACTACAATAAGACACGTGAGTTTCTTGTCATGCATTGCACAGATGGAGAAACTGAGGCATAGGCAATCTGATTCCAGCACCTGGCTACAGGTGTTTATCCTTGTTGTGTTTAAAATAAAATTCAAACACCTTGCCTTGGCAGCAAGACCCGGGACCTGCACCTCTGTCCTTCTGCAGCCCCAGACGTGCTCACATCCAGTCCTGCTCTGCTCCATCACTCCTGGTCCTCCTGAGACTTGTCCCTCTGCCATGCTGCAGGCCTTCATCCTTCTGTCCCGCCTTCCAGAAGCTTCTTCTCTTGCTCTGCACACAGCCAGTTCCTCCTCATCCCAAGGTCTCTCCTCCATAGAGAGCTAGACCTGATCACCCATCCTCTGTCTCACTATTGAGTTTCTACCCTTCCTATTATATATCACAACCAGCTAGTTAGTTAGTTAGTTTCCTAACTGCTAAGCATTGGTTCCCAAAGGAGGATGAGGAACAAGGGGGAAAATTTTCTCCCTAGGTGACATTTGGCAATGCCGGGAGACATTTTTGGTCACCAAAACTCCAGAGGCAAGGCTTGAGGATGACTGTCACCTCCCCTCCAGGACAAAGGCAGAGGTGCTACTCAACAGTCTACAGTGCACAAGACAGCCCCGACAACAAAGAATTATCTGATCCCAAATGCCAGTATTGTCAAGGTTGAAAAGTGCCGCTGGTGACTGTTTTCCTCTCCCTGCTAGATGCCCATTAGAGAACGAGATGGCCTTGACTGCTTTCTTCTCTATTAAATTCCCAGCAGTAATCACAGTGCCTGACACAGGTACTCTAAAAGGAGGTGCTAAACAACTAAATAAAAAGTAGCGGTAGTGCTGATCCCCACCACGACCACCACGACCACCACCATCAGCAGCATGAGACATCTTTTTAACTTAAAGAGTCACTCCTAAGTTTTCAAGGCAGGTGAGAATGGGGTGGAGAAGGTGCTGTTTTTCTGTTCTCTCCACTTAGTGCTCTTCTTGGCCCAAAGACAGGGGCAGGCATTTGATAAAATCACCTCCTTCTGCATCCCTGACCTCCTGCAGCAGCCGTTCACTAAGTGTTGCAGTTGGCTAGAGTCCCCTGTAGTAATTTGGTTAATTGGATGAACAGGCACTTTAGTGACACTGACTGGACCTCCACGCCGCAGTCCATCAAAACTAATCAGTTGGCTGGGTTCCATTACTCAGCAAGCGACAGCTTCGCCTGGACGATGAGTAGATGGTAACTTTTTAAATTGAAGAACTTGCTAAATAATGTTAGTTAGAAGTTGGCAAGAAGCTTTCAAAGAGAAAGGGGGTGAAAGAAATCCAGAGTTGGCTTTGTTTCCCCTCAAAGAGATAATCTTGTTAAGGGGATGGTGGATTTAAACTTTTCTTCCAAAGACGCTGGTGGAAAGTAATCGTCTGGAAGTTATACTTCTTTTCTCATGCATCAAAAGTAAATGCCCGAAGCTGGGGTACCACATTCTTCGCTTATATGGTGGTTATTAGACACTTGTTATTATATTGTGATATGTTAAAGTCAGGCACATCCTGACTTTAACATACCGCATTAGTTAGGATAGTGCCAGCTGCTGTAACAAGTAAACCTTAAAGTTTCAATGGCTTAACACAAGATCTCTCACTCCCCTAAGAGTTCAGCCAAAAACTCCTGGCTAGGAGTAGTTTTCGTCCATGCAGGGACCCAGGTACCTTTCACCTGTTGTTTCATTCCCCCTGGGCCTCAAAGGCATTCGCCCCTGGCCAATGGAGGGGAAGGAGAGAATGGAAAACACATTCAGTATGACCCCAAAGTGGCACATAACGCTTCTGTTCACATTCCTTTAATGGGAACTAGTCATATGGACACAGCTGTGAAAGGGTCTAATAAATGTGTCCCTTCCTAGCGGTAACTCCATATTGGGAAAAGGAGAGCATGAGCTTTGGTGGAATGCCAGCCATCTCTACTACAGTGGACAACTCATCCACATTAACCCTGTGAGAAATTATTAGGATTTCCCTCTTTTCTTAATAAGAAAACCAAGGCTCAGATGAGCTAACCAGTGGGTCCAACTTTATGTCCTTGGCAAAAAGAAAGTCAGGACTTGCATGTGAATAGATTATAAAACCTGTATCCTCCGTCTCTTCCTCATTTCTCTCTCCTGTCCCTCTCTTTTCCCCTGTTTCTTCCTCTGTTTGGGGGCTGAAAATTAGCCCCATCAAATAATCTTTAACCTAGGGGAGATTTGTCTGAACCACACTAGGATGCTAAAGCATTCCTTTTGCTCTCAGAAGTGTAGGAAACCTCTTTTAAAATGACAGAAAAGCACTGCTTCTAAAAGGTAAATCTGATACTGTCAGCTCTCTTGTATAATAATGCTTGATGTCTCGCTATCACTTACAAGATAGAGTTCACACTCTGGCTTAGCGTAGAAAGTCGCCTGTGATTTGGTCCCTAAATGCCTCTCTCCTGTTCACTCAGGCCTTAGGCAGTCTCTTCTAAGACCCACACTTCTTCTACCCACTAAATGGGTCCCGCATCTGCCTGGCCCCTGCTTTCATATGCATGTTCCTCTATTGCTTCTGTGATACCAAAGCTGGCCTTGCTGGAAACTATAAGACTAGATGGGAATTGTTGACTTTCTTGTGTGTCTTCCCCCGTTGACTGTGGGCTCTTCAGGGACTGAGGCACACACATCCTCTGGATTTTCATCTTCCCATTGCCTCGTGCAGAATGAACAAACCAGGTGGCTCATTCGTCCGGAACTGCATAAGAAAAGGGATGAGATGCTATTGAACTTGTGATGCACATGGTTTCACCTCCACTGGCACCTGGAAAATAGAGCTGTGATTCGATTTGGTTGGTAATCATGGTGTTGACCTGTAGTCTTGTGTGTGATAGGGGGGTTTATAATCTGTCAGAGCAGAGTGCTGTCCAGCGGGGATCTTCTGTAATCCTGCCCCCACCATGAGAAGGTGTTTTGTGTATATGTGTATTGCGTATGTGCGCCTGTGTGTACACAACTGCTGCTTACCAGTTTGCACCTCTAACAATCACGTCTTGACACCTTTAAAAATGGTGGAGATTGTTTCTGGGTGGAATTGGCTTAATTGCATATGGTGTTCTATGTTTTAAAGTTGCATTTCTTTTCATGATTGGTTTGAAGATGATGTTAGTCCGAGAGCGCAGATTGCAAAGAAGGCCACAGGGTCCCCAAACTTCCAAACATGGATGAATCCAGAGACCTATGACCCACTCGCTTACATTAACAAATATTCCCAGGGCTGTGCAGTGACCAGTTCTCAATCCACTTGCACAATTGCAAAGTTTAGTATGAAGGTTTGCAGGGAGCATGCCAGAGCCTCTTTCTAAACAGTCTGATGATTTATTTGATGCCTTTGGATATTTAAGTAGTCTGCAGTATATACCAAGTGTCTGAAATGTTTATTTTTTCCTTGCTTTAATGTGTGGGACCTCTCACAACATCTTGTACACCCCAGGCACTCAATAAATATGATTTATGGAAGATGTAAATAAATCCAAGCCAGGATTATGTCTGCGTTCATTAATTTGTAGCTCCAGAAGGCAGTCCCCTTCTCCGAACTTAAGAGAAAAATTCTCACCAAATTACACAAGAAAAGAGAATGGAAAATATTCTACTCAAGGGCCCAAATAAAAAGTCACAAAGCTCCCTGGAGGAAATATCGGTATTAAATGCCCTCTAACTATGTTCTTGGCTTTGGTATATCTGTGCTGTGTGACCTTGGGGCAATTACTTAACCTCTCTGGGTTGTCCTTTCTTCCCTTAACACTGAACTGAAATGGTTAAGTGATATCCACAATACCTCTGAGCATCACAGAGGTGAGAAATAGAAGAAAATAGAACAGAGTTAAATGTGTTGAGTATTCACCACTTTGTAGGAAATCCTTAGGGTTATTTTCCTCCCCAAGTGCCTACAGAGGGTAATGGAGTGGTTAGGGTCACAAGTTGTACGGTCAGGTTACCTGGGTTCATTCCCCACCTTTGCCCTTTACTGGCTGTGTGATCTTTAAACCAGTTGCTTAAACTTTCTGTGCCTCAGTTCACTCATTTGTAAAATGAGAATGATCATAGCTGCAGCCCCCACCAGCTGGTCTTGGTCCTGTAGCTCAAGCAAGGTCATATGTGTAATTTATGTAATGCTACTGTGTGACCATTAATGGTACAAGAGTTTTTCATTGCTTTGATTCTCATTTTTGGACACCTGAAGCTTACAGATTTCAACTCCGTGCTTGAGATTACACTGCTCACACCCTTGGGAGGGTGTAAGCGACGGGGAAAGGGTAAGCGATTTGAGCATAGTTCTGCAGCTCCATAGCCCTAGCTTCTGCCCCCATGCCCCAAGGTGTCTCTGCTGGGAAAGTGGCCCCATCCTACACCCTTGAACTCCAGGCTCCAGACCTGCCTGGTCTCTGGGAATTGTCTGTTTCTAAACATGCTCAGAGCAGGAGTTCTGGTCAACTTTGGCTCTCCCTGTAAGATCCAGGCTGTCTCTATGTCCCTTCCTCTTGCTTCTTCTGAGTAAAAGAAAAAATAAAACTCAAGAAAAAGAAAAACATCACCAAACAGGGCTAGATCCAGCAGTAAAGACCCATCCTTGTCCACCGGGTGTTTCCTTCCTGTCTTCTGCCACGGAATTCCTGGTTGTAGATCTGTCCTTTGTGGAAACTCACTACTGATCCTTCCTTCCTTCCTAGGACACAGGGCACATCACTCCCTCCCTGCCTGCTTCTCCCTCTGTCAGATGGACCTTCCTTGGCTCACGGCTGCCTTGCTTCAGGGAAGTCCAACTGGACTCCCCACCCCCACTGTTTTTGGATCACATCAGGAGAGGGTCTTTTTTCTCTTGACTGGTCCTCTGAAGCTTGATTGTGTTGAATACACATATAAATTTTCACATGCACATTTCAGCTTGATTTCCCACTTCTTAGAAGAAACCAGTAAAATGAGCCCTCAAAGGCTGCCCGGCTGTGCCACAGGAATTGAGCCCTGGCAAATCAAACAGAAGGCCCTCCGAAGAAAGATTTGGGGAGACATCCTTTAAAATCACCCGTTCTCCAACAGCTTCTCTGAGATCAAGATTTCATTCTCTCTCATTCTATAGATGTTCTTTTATTTTAATCTTTTTATTGACATATAAATAACCAAAGTACCTAAAATGTGCTAATCCTAGGTGTTCAGTTTAACCAGGCTAAAGTCTTCGCGCGTCGGAGCTGCGCAGCCATCAGGGGCCCCACACATAGAAGTGGCTGCTCTTTGTTTAATGCTTTGTTGTTGCCCTCCTGAAAAGTCGATCTTTTTTTTCACCAAGAAACCTCTCATTTTCCTTTTGCATCGGGTCTTACAAATTAAGCCACCAGTCCTCAGATCAATTAATTATCCCACATGTCTATACTGACATCACCACCTCCTTAATCAAGATTAAACTGTGGGCCAGGCGTGGTGGCTCCCACCTGTAATCCCAGAGCTCTGGGAGCCCAAGGTGGGAAGATCATCTGAGCTCAGGAGTTTAAGGTCAGCCTGAGCAAGAGCAAGACCCATCTTTCCTACAGATAGAAAAATTAGCATAATGTTGGGCTGGGCACCTGTAGTCTCAGCTACTCAGGAGGCTGAGGCAGAAGAATCGCTTGAGGGCATGAGTTTGAGGTTGCTGTGAGCTATGACACTATGGCACTTTACCCAGTTTAACAGAGCGAGACTCCATCTCAAAAAAAAAAAACCACATAAAATGCGTTCAGCTCCCCCGGAAAGCTCTGGAAGGCCCCTGCTCAGTCCGCGCCCCCTAGAGGTGACTGCTGTTCTGACGTCTGTCACCCTTGCTGTCTTTTTTTTTTTTTTTTTTTTTGAGACAGAGCCTCAAGCTGTCCCCCTGGGTAGAGTGCCGTGGCATTACAGCTCACAGCAACCTCCAACTCCTGGGCTCAAGCGAGTCTCCTGCCTCTGCTTCCCAAGCAGCTGGGACCACAGGCGCCTGCCACAACACCCGGCTATTTTTTGGTTGCAGCCGTCATTGTTGTTTGGCGGGTCCGGGCTGGGGATTCGAACCCGCCACCTTAGGTGTACATGGCTGGCGCCTTAGCCGGTTGAGCTATAGGCACCGAGCCACCCTTGCTGTCTTGAACTGCAGGCAGGTGGGACGGGGGTGTGTTCTCAATGCTCCTAGGTCCTTCTGTGTTGTAGCATCTGGATGCTTCAGCTGTGTCACACCTCGGCCTTAACACTGCAAAACAACGCCAGATTTTATTTTCTGTTTAACTGTTGACGGGCACTTGGGTTATTTTCTGTCCTCAGCTTTGTGGGAAAAGAATCTATGCACAAAGCTGCTAGGGACAGTGGTGCAGGTGTCTGGGTGAACAAACCCATGATGTCACTTGAGCATGGGCTGCGTCAGAGGCCAGCCTCCACGCAGCGTCAGCCCTCTTCACAGCTTGCTTGCTGTGAACCAGGGATGTGTCAGTTAGACAGCGAGATCTCTGAGGGGAAAGTAGATCCCTACAAGAGCTCCTGGATGGGTCTCCAGGCCCCTGTGAGATGATGGCATCTAGCATCAGATCATTTCTTTTCTTATTCTCATTTCTGTGAGTGAAGATTTGCATTTCTCTAAGAAAAATGTAACTGGACATCAAGTTTTGATCACATTTTCTGTGGGTTTTCCCCCCCATCTATCAAAACCTGCAGAAACCAGAGTGACATAAACACTTCCTGAGGTCTTGGCTGATCCTATGGGTACTGTCTCAGGGCCAGTGACCAGGCCTGTTGGACTGTCATGGCCTGCGGTTGTGTTCTCTTTGGTTTGCCCTTCTGATTTATTTTTCTGCCCCAAGAAGTCCTTCTTGGTCTCCTTACTGCTTCTGATGGGCAGTGAGCGTGGGTGCCATGCTGGGAACTAGTACATTTCAGTGAATTCAGATGAACCCCCCACCCCTAGTGCCAGAGTCTGAGAGCTCATAGTTCACACCAGCAAAGAAAATCAAGCCTGGTTCAAACGGCACTCACAGCTGAGCCCCGAGTGATGCATCAAAGTTCTCCTGGTCCAAGGAGCTGCAGCACCATCTCCCACTGGGCTGAGAAATGAGGATGGTGCCCCCACCCTTGTGCAGACTCTCTGGGCTATCACTGACTCATCTGCCTGACGCTGGGGGAGCGCCTGCTGTGTGTTGGCTGCCTGCTGGGGGCTGGGATACAGGGAGTGAGGTGGGCAGTGAAGTGCAAAAAAAACATCACAGTCTTTGAAGTCAGCAGGACCTGGCTGTGAGTCACAGCTTGGGGAAGGGTGAGCCAGGTGACCTTGGGCCAGTTACTTCCCCTCCAGTGAGGTAGAGGGTAGTGCTGGCTTTGAAGACAGACTGAGCTGCTCTTGAAGCCTGGCTTGACTGCTTTCCTGATTGTATGGGCTGGTTATTTTGGCAAACTGTGCCTCAGTTTACTCACCTGTCAAACGAAACTAGTAAGGATTCAAGAAGCTACTATTTTTTATTCATCTGTCATGAAGTAAATGCTTAATAAATATTAGCTAGCATATTTATTATGGTGGTCATTTTTCACAGTCGTACCTAAGGGGGGTTCAGTTAGAATCAAACGAGGTAATATGTACAGCACAGGTGAATGAATAAACACCAAGTCAGTCCTGTGCCCAGTAAATGATACACACTTGATAAATAGTAGCAGAATTAGAGTAAGAAGATTTTAGTTATTATTTTTCTTGTTGCCTAATCATTCACCCAGCAAACATGTGTACCTAGCATGTGTTCCTATAGGAATAAAACAAAGCTTCTGCCCTCATGAAACTGGTGTACTAAAGACAGGTAATAAATTAACATATAGGAACTATCATCATATGAGGTCCGACAGTTTAGTACGAGAACTTGCCACCATGTGCTTATGTTGGCAGCACTATACAGACAACTTAGTAGGATCTCATAGCTTTAGTACCTCAGTGTCTCAGCTGCGTTTGTCTTGATGTGTGCTGGAGTCTTGCTGAGTGGCATTCATTATTGAGTGTTTTTCTGTCCCATACAATGATGGCTCGGATGGCCTTTCCAGAAAAAGGGTTCTGAAATTGCTTTGTGAAAGGTGGACTATATGCTGGCATCCAGGCATAGCTTCCCAAGGAGAATATTTTGAAGGTGACCATAGTGATATTCAGCAGTGAGGCATGTGGCATTTTCCTGGGATGAGTTCACAAACTTGATTGTCAGGCATCATATATAAAAATTCAAACAGCTTTGTTATTTTTTAAAAAACATAAAGTAGAGTGCATGATGGAGAGGGAAAGAGGGGTGTAGCTGTGATGGAGTGGTCAGGGAAGGGTTCTTCTGTGAGGACATAGTTGGAGCAGAGAGGTGAAGGGGAGACATAGGGAGCCAGGTGGGTATCGGAGGAAGAGCATTCAGGGCAAGAGGTATCCAGACTGTGGGTCCTGAATGGAGGGAAGGAGACCAGGGTGACAGGAGGTGGGAGCACAAAGGATGCCAGGGCAGATTCTGGAAATGTGAGCTGTGACAGCCTGGATTTTATTCTACAAGAGCTGGAGAACCATGCTATCCATTACTGAGATAATTCCATCTGTGGCCTCACAGTTCCATCTGTGGCCTCACATGGAACACAGAGCTACTGTGAAGCCCTAAGCAGAGTCATATGACATGCAGGTTCCATCTGGAGCCATGTTGTCCCCATTCCCACCTGCATGTCTTCCTGCTGGTCACACACGCTCCAAGGTCTAGTTTTTTAGGCCAGGCAGAAGATTAAGACACAGTAATCTTCCCTGTGGGATTAGGCCTGTGTTAGCTCTTTATTTGTTAAGGAACTTGATCTCTTTACAGATCAATTTGCTGAATGCAAATGAATGGGAAACTGAGGCACTTCATTCCTTGAACCACCTCACTTTGTTTCTTCAAATACCTGAAGTCATTTCCCATATAAGCCCATAGATTAGTTTTTGTTCTTGTTTTCCAACTTTGTGTGGTCTCTTACCATTGCTCCTCACTCGGGGGGGTGAGCCTTCCTATCCAGAGTATATGATATTTTGCAGGATAAGGAAGGTGGCTTTGAAAGGGGAAGGGATTTTGGAGCCAGGAAGGTAGGCCTGGCTCTGATTAACCCCTAACCAGCAGTTTCCCTCATCTCTACAAGCCATATGTTGTTTATATACCAACAAGAACAAGTCCTTTATTTATATACGAACAGGAGTGAGTCCTGCCTGAAGTTGCTGGGACAGGTTTCCAAGTCCAGACCTCAGATTTGTGAGCACTGTGCCTGGCTCCTTCAGGCTTCTCATTGTGGGAGCCGTGGGGGTGCCTCTTTCCATCTGAGCAGGGACACAGCGCTCTCATCACAGGTTGCTCCTGCCTTGGTCTCAGTCCCTCCCCACTGCTTTTCCTCCCCACCTTCTGCCCCTGAGTGTGAGTGTCAGGTTTGGACTTCCTCTAAGCCCTGTGGATCTACCTTGCAGCTACCGTTCCTCAGAGCTCTTGCCTTTCCTCCAACTCCAGGTTTAGAAGACTCAGAGTTTATAAAATTCTTAGATTGCTAGCAAAATTATAAATGACAAAATTGCTAGGGCCTTTTTGTAGTATTTTCAAAGGAATCTTTGCAAATGGGAAGCCTTGGAATTTCTTTAACAAATCCACCACTTCTGGTAGTTTGTTCTCAAAACCTGAATGCGGGTAGCCTCAAGTCCAGGTTGGAATGATGGGGCCACAGAGGAGGTCGAGCCATAAAATCAGATTACAGGCTGCATGTATGGTTAATCTTTGCCCTCTTGGAGTACAGCAGCTGGGTGAGACTTGCTGCCTCCCACTTCTGCCTGCATTGAGGCAGTAAGTGAAAAAATGGACTTGCTCACTCGATTCGCAAAACACGGGGCACGGTTATGATATCTTTGTTAGTAAGACTGAACTTTTGTTGATGGATTGGCTATTTCCTGATGTATAATCTTTTTACTATTTCTTCTTGATGACTTAGTGTTTATTTTGTTTGTGTGTCTGTTCTTTATAAAGATAGGGATATTAACCAGATAACCAACATTTCTATGTAGCAAGGGATTAGGAAAGAGAATCAAATAGGAAATGAGTGATTTTGAATTTGTTTGGAAGCTGCATTTAAATAGAAAGCATATTGGTCTTACTCCTATTACATATTCCAGATCTATAATAATAATAAGACAGTTTTCTAAAGGTTCTTTTCTTTTTACTACACATGGTGAGTGAAAGTCTCATGTTCTTAGCATAGCATAGGAATGGGGGTGTTGAGGGGGGTTTCCAGCTAGGGGGAGTCACCACCAGTAACATGAACTGCTTCCATCCTATTTCCAGGTAATATATTCTTCCACTGTGTTGCTTGCTGTACAGTTTTTGAACATTTTAAGACTCTATATGGGGATTTTGGAAAGCAAGTTTTTCAGTGCAATCACATTTTACATCTTAGTTTTTTCTTTATGAATTCCGCTATTAGACACGGAAGAAAGTCTGCCATAGTTACCAGATACCAGTGGTGTGAAATGTTATTTGCATAGCATTTTTTTTTCCTATATGAAGCTTTCTGGAAGCAAAGTTCTGATGCAAACTTACTGGACTTCTCTAAAGTCCAGTTTGGTTAGGCCAGAGTCAGATTATTATAACCCACTTCTTGGGCACTCACTGTAGTCCACATCTTATGAGGAACTGGGTTTTGAAGAACAGTCAACTCTGTTGCCTCTGACTTTCTTAGCACAGAGGAGGAAATAAGGTTTCCTTTAACCTAAAGTGCCCTGGTGTTATCTGCCTGGTCTGGCCTTCCAGAATGCAGGAAGTGAAACAGGCTTTAAAAAAAAAAAAAAAAATCACAGGGGGAAGGGGGCAAATTACAGGGACAGGGATGGGGGGATGGAAGAAGGGCTTGCTAAATTGCCGTTTTCAGAGCTGTGGTTGTTACGAAGAACTAAAGAGAGATTGCATGAAGAATCCACAGATGTACCTGACTGCAGCCAGGTATGACCTTAGCATTAAATACAGGGTGTCTGTCAAGTTCATGTGCAATTTACAATGTAAAACTATTTAAAATTGCACACGATCTTGACAGCGGACACCCTGTATATGGGAACACAGAGCTCATAGTTAAATGCCTTGGCAGAAAACTAGCCCAAGCTTAAGGCAGCAGCTACCTGGCATTCAATCAGATAGAGAGCGGCTGGAGCAACAGAGAGTGGAATGATTCTTCAAAGGGTTCCATTTTAATTACAAGCTGGTTGGAGAATATTACTTCCAGAACCCTCCCTGCTACCTGGGTTCACTTCCAAAACCTAATGGAGTTACATCGGCCAAATGAAAGACTCCCAAATCACAGTGACAATTTCCCTGCCCAACCTCAGTAAGCTTTGTCTTCCTAGGAGTGCCAGCTCGGCTCCAGGGATTTTAGACTGTGAAGAGAATTAGCTCCCTCCTGCCCGTCCATTGCATTAAGAAACTGGCAACAGATCAAAAATTTAAAAAAAAAATTTTAAATGTGTTCATGGGGCCCCACCCCGTGATTTCTACTGTACCCCACGAACCTGCAGGGATTTGGAATTCTCTGTCTCTACTTCCCCCTGCAACCAAATGGTCTCCCTACATGCCCCAGACTGTGTTTTCTTCTCTGTAGGCTGCTCCAAACACAAAATCTGTATTTTTTAAACAGAGCTCTGATGTTCACCTGTTGAGCTTGTACATAATGGACATGATTTCGGCTGGGAATACTGTCTGAAAATCAGGAGAAAAAGAAGAAACTCTCAGAGAGGCAACATATATTAGGCACCTAATTGTATGCTGGGTGCTAAGACACATACACATATTAGACACCCATTCTATGCTAGGTGCTAATGTTCCTCCCTAAGCACACACTGCAGGGATGAATGCAACTTTTGCTATTTTACTTAACCTATGGGACCCTGAAGGCTGGGAATTCTTATCCCCACTGCACAAGCAGGAAGCTAAGGCTGGAGGGAGTTTCAGGAGTTTGCTCAATTCTCATATCTTAAGGAAACTACAGAGCTGAAGTCTGCACCTAAGGCCGGTTGGTACCTAACAAGGGCTTTACGGCGATCAAACAGGGTGATGGAGAGGGAACTACTCCACAGGGGTGATGTGCACGTGCAAATTAACATTATTGCAAAAGTGTCTATGACTGAAGCTTCAACGTCCTTCCTCATTAGAGGGGATTCTCAGCATGTCCTCTTCAGGGACTTGTAAAGATTAAAGGAGATAAAGTGGTCGTAACATGTGGCCCCATCCCTGAGACAGTGCAGAGCTTGACAAGTGACATTAGTACGGTTTGCAAAAATGCACTTCATGCAATGGAAAGAGAGAGAGCCCTTAACCATAGCTAAGAAAACCCTACTTCTACCCTAGTTCTTTCTGGGCCAACCTGGGTGGACCTGACTCACCTACAGCCAGTTTTTCCAGAGGCTAGTTGTGTGGCTTTGTCAAGTCCGTGCCACAAAGATTTGTCTCTTGTCAAATAACTACTCGTGGTTTTCTCTGTATGTAGACAGTCATCCCCAGACCCGTCTGGCTCCCAAAGAGGCTCTGTCCATGAGGAAATAGATGCATTGGAGAATAAAAGCATTTGAAGAGTATAAGCATACTCTGGCAACACATGTCGTAAGAAAATCAATGTAATTGTGAGAGAACTAGCCAGAAAATGGGAATACACACAAGAAGCAAGGGATGGTCTCAAGCACATAGCTAGTCCCATACCCTTCACTCTAGGTACTATTGAAGGGGTCTCCCTGCCTCCCCCAGAGCTCCCACCCCAAGCCATTCTAAAGAAAGTAGGCTTCCAAAGCCTTTTAGAATTTAAAAATCCAGTCAGCTTCTGGAGAGCACCCACAGAGACTTCCCTGTGCTGCCTGGGCTTTGAGGGGGAGCAACATTATATGCCTACTCTGAGGCCAGGATGCCTGGGTTCAAACCCCACAGCTGCTACTGACAATATGAATTGCCTGGGGCAAAGTATTCTGAGTGTCAGGACCAAAATCTAGCTTAACCCCCTTGGGATCCTTCCTCTGCTTTTCTCTCTTTTGAAAATCTACTCCATTCCTGTTCAAAGGCTCCTACACACTGCCCTGTTTCCCTAGATGCATCATGGAATATCGGTGATCTCTGCAAAATTTCTTAGCACCCCAGCTCAGGGGTCAGCAAGCCATACCCTGTGTGCCAAATCTAGCCTCCACCAATTTGGAAAATAAAGTTTTACTGGAACACAGCCATGCTGCTGCTTTAACATACTCTCTGTGGCTGTTTTCCTGCTGAAACTACAGGCTGGAAGATTTGCCACAGAAATATTTTCTGATCTGCAAAACTTAGAATATTTGCTATCTGGCCATTTCCAGAAAAAGTTTGCCAACCTCTGCCCAAGTTCAGCATCTCTAAGACTAATTTAGGGTACAGAAAATCTAAAAACATCATTCTGTTTAAACTATAAAATGCTACCATAGCCAGCAGAAACTCCCTAAATATCAGTGTTGTGTTAAATTAGACATCATTTATGGGACAGGTTTCTAAATGCTGTAATTTTGGATGGGAAAAGTTTAAATGGAAGTGGGGGGACCCTTTGGATCAACCTTTTTAGATAGTGAATTGGGCAAAACATCTTAAATCAAATGTGTTGAGCACCTAGCATGCTGGATACCAGAAAAGCACTTTTATACATATTAATGCACTTAACCCCCACCACAGCCCTATGAGGTTGATACTGTTACTATTTCTACAGAGGACCATAAATTCTGGAGACAAAGGGAAATGAATGTAATGTCATCAAGAAAATCTTCAGTCTATAAAAAATTAATAAATTATATAAGCTCAGACTTTATAGACAAAGATATATTTTATGGATTAAAAATTGAGGTTAAAATTGTGATAAAGTGGTTGCCAGACGTTCCACAACAAGCTAAGTGAGGGAGCCGGCAGTCAGCCCGGCCGTCAGCATCAGGGCTGTGCAGGTTTAACCTTCACGGGGTATCATTGGAACCCAAGATCAGAGTCTGGGGATCTGGGTAAGATCCAGTCCCTGAAGACTAGAATCCCCTTTGCCGGGCCTGGGGCTTTCTCTATCATTTTGCATATCCTGGGTTTTGGTTTCCTTCCCAACCCTGTTTGTTCTGTTCTTCCCGGTTTAAGCTCATTCCCTTTGATGGATAAGACAAAAGCAAATGAAGAATTGAGTCTTCCTGCCTCCTCACTGTCATCTTTTAATTTTACACGTCTGCCTCAAGCAGTGCCTTTATAGTGTGCTTTGTTCTTCTACTTCTTACCAGAACTCAAAAGGGCCATATGTGTGTGTGTGTGTGTGCATGTGTGCAAGCATGCATGTGCCCTATGGAGCCAGAGCTCTGGAGATAGCACATCTGCATTCAGATCCTGGTTCCCACTTACTTACTAGCTGTGGGGCTCAAGCTTCACATGTCCACCTCGTGAAGATGAGATTATGAAAATATCTGCATCGCAAGGCTATGGCAAAGACTCAAGGAGATAGCAGCGTTTTTCAACTTTTTTTAATTTCATGGCACACTTGAACCTGTAGTTAAACTTCCACAGCACACTCAAATTATGTTGATCAAAAAAAAAAAAAGAAAGAATACATTTGCTGTGCTTTGAACTTCTTTCGAAAATAATTTAATAATTATCTTAAAATCTTTTCATGGTACACCAGTGTGCCATGGCACAACGGTTGAAAATTGCTGGTCTAAGGCAGTGTTTGTAGGGTGCCTGCTGTGTTGGATGTGAGGTAATGCCAATTGCCTTGATGGGTTTTATTCAGGGGTAATTCCAGCCTTCAGTTTTCCAAACTCAGGTTGGGTTGTTTTATTCACTCTTGAAGGTATAGAATTCTGTAGTGGGTAGAATGGTGGCCCCTACAAAAGAGATGTTGCCCAGAACCTGTGAATGTGACCTTATTTGGAAAAGGGGTCTTTGCAGATATAACTAAGGATCTCTGGAGTAAGGTGGGCCCAAAGTCCAATGTCAAGAGTCCTTAGAAGAAAAGAGAAGGAGAGAAGACACAGAGGAGAAGGCCTTGTGGAGATGGAGGCAGGGTGTGGACTGATGCCTCCCTTTGCAAATCCAATGACACCAAAGATTGCCAGAAACCACCAGAAGCTGGAAGGGGCAAACGAGGATTATTCTCCTCTAGAGCCCACAGAAGGAGCATGGCGCTGTGGACACCTTGATTGTGGACTTTTGGCCTTGACAACCATGTTGCATTAAGCAGCCAAGTGTGGGGTCATTTGTTACAGCAACTGCAAGAAACTAATACAGTCTTGCTCCATCTTTCTCTCATGTCACCTTTCCAGAAGTGCCTCTCTGACTGCTCCCCTCTGCTTCTCTCTTTCTTCAAAGCTGGCTGGGTGTCCATCCTGCTTGCATCTGAACTCTGCTGCTTATTACCTGGGTGTCTCTAGTCCAATAGATTTCCTGAACCTGCATTTCTTAATTGTATAGAGAAAAACAGAATTCTTATTCATAATGCCATTGTAATAATAGTACAATCATCCTTCTATATACTTAGGAGATTAGGGGGAATGAGTTCATACTGTTGGCCCCAAGTGTACAAAAAGTCAATCCTGTATACATGTGGGCTCATAGTATTCACATCCCAAAGGTTCTATATTTTCAGTTCACTTTTTTATTAGATCTTAACTGTATATATTTATGCATTTATGGGGCATAGTGTGCTGATTTGATATACAATGTGGAATGCTTATATCAAACTCATTAACATAACCATCACCTCACTTATTTGTTGTAGTAAGACATTTATACTCTATTCTGAATAGTTTTGAAATGTACCATTGCATTGTGCACAATAGGTGAGGTCTCACCAAATACCTTCCCTCTCCTCTCCTTACTCTGTGTCAGCCCCTCCTTTGCACTGACTTTTCCTTCTTCCTTCCTTCTTTCTAGACTATAGTTGTTTTATCATTTGTATGAATGTGTAGGTGATTCTACATTGGTTTCAAAATAGTATTGAGTACATTGGATACTTTTTTTCCCCCATTCATGAGATACTTCACTAAAATCCTCCTGTAAGTGGATTCAAACCCTAACAGCAATATCAATAATCCCGTTTACTGTGCTCTGCCAGTAGGCAGGCACCAAGATAAAATGTATTGTTGCCATTCGTCCCCACAGTAAACCCTGTAAGTGGGTGCTATTATTGCCTAAGTCACCAAGAAAATCTTCCCAGTCTATAAAAAATAATAAATCATCTAAGTTTTCAGATTTAATAGGTAGAGCTATATTTTATGGATTAAAAATTGAGGTTGAAAGTGATAAAGTGGCTGCCAAAAAATTGCACAACAGGTTAAGTGATGAGAAAACCAAGTTTAAAGTGACTTGGCTGGCATCATATAAATGCACAGTTCATGTGGTCAGGACACAAGCGGACCTTTACCGAGACAGTACCCTGCTGCAGGCACTGGATGTACAGAAGACAGATGGCATCCCTCCTTTACTAGAGTGGATGTTCTCAGTGGGGAGACACATGCTTTGGGAGGTCCTGAGTGTTCTTTAGGCGCATAATAAGCCCTAAATGGGTCCATCCCACCGCTCTCTGACCCTGTCGGGGAAAATAAAGGGGAGGAATTTAGTAGCTATCAGTTCATGGTCACTTTTTCCCAAGGTCATGTCACTTCTACTTAACTAGTGGTTCCTTCTCCTGGGCCTACAGTTCCCCTCCTTACTTCCTCAACCCTCCCAGAAACCCAGTCGTCAGCAAGATGCCCAAAGTGGGGGAGTGAGTCTCCAGGGAGTGTTGCAGGCAGTGGAGATGTCTCCTGAGAGCCCTCACCTCACTTTGGTGCCAGCCATGATGCAAAGCATGGTTCCATCCCCAGATGAACCCTTCCTGGTGCCCCCTGGAGCAGGGCGACTTCCAAAACTGGCCCCTTCTCTGTCCCTTTCCTTTCACCTCTACTTACATTGTCTAAATGGGTCTTGCAACCTCCACTTGGGGTAAACCCAAGTTTATCCCCTTCATTAATTTTGTTTTTACTTAATTTTTTAAAGTTGCATCAGTGAGGAACAACAAAAAGCTAGATAAAAAAATAAAAACAACTCATACTAATTCTGACCTCTCCGGTGTGACCCTCTGACGTGACTAAGGTCCCCATTTCTCCTCTAGGACATCTCTGGTGACATTCTAACTGGTTTCCCTATACCCACTCTGGGTCACCCTCTCCTTTGCACCCTGGGGCTATACTGACTTTCCTGATGTGTGAATCTGATCAAGTCACCGGCACCCCAAACTCCTCCTTAAGGAAAAACTAGAACTCCATGGTGGTGCCTGTAGGGGCCTGTCAGGTGGCCTGGGACCATATTCCTCCTCCTCCTCCTATGGGCTGCTCTCCTCTGGGGCATGCACTCCATAGCCATGACCTTGAAGCCTTCCTTGAGCCTGGCTAACTAGATTAGTCCCCACAAGATACCCATAAACTTGGTACCCCATGTTGACCTCAGCCTGTGCAGTTCTGTGATTTTTTTTTTGTGCAAATCTTTGTCTGGCTTCTCTAAAAAATAGGAAGGTTCACTTATGTCTCTAATATTATCTCGGCACCCAGCACAATGCCTGGCTCATACGTACTTAAGATTGTTTTTGTTCCCTTTCCTCCTATGTTTTGCAGAGAATTCCTGAACACCTCCCTATTGCCTTTCCATGCAGCGAATCTGTTGTTCTCAGATTTCGAACACAGTGCAGAAAAGTAGATTCTCTCCTTAACTTAATCCACAGGGTCACTCACACACTTTCTACCTTGTCCCCTGGAGACTTATGACATGGCCAGTTGTGAACCTGCTGAGTTCCAATACCCTGCCTAGAAACACTCAAGACACTTTTCTACATAAAGCAAAGATCAGTTCTTTGACAGGACGTTCAAAGTTCACATTCACCCTGGGCCAAACCTTATGCTCTTCTGCTCTCTCGCTCTCATGTACACACCCTCGCTGTGAGCAATCCCCAGTTCCTCCCAGATTCTGGAGTCTGGGATGCCCTTTCCTCTGCTGAAATGCATTTCCCTCCCAGCCTCAGCAAGGCCTGATCCTCTGTGCTCTCTACTAGTGGGGCTGTTACTGACTTCCCTCCTCCCCTGCCACCACGTTCCTACAGCCTTTCCCCACCCAAGCTCTCAGTAAAATACAGTATGCAATACTTAGGAGATACCTATACTAAAAATTACTTATTGTTTGTCTGACATTCAGATTTAACTGGGCGTCCTGCATCTGCACTTGCTAGATCCCAGCCCCCTTTCTAGGGCCCGAACTGAGTTGTGATGGATTCTCTCCACTCCAAGGCCCCCAAGATGGTGCTCTGGAATTTCCCTTGTGGAGAATTCTGATAGGAAAACAATCAGAGAGGTGAAGCACTGTATATAGATGCTGCGTAACGCAGTGATGCACAGAACAGCTGCTCTGTAAGTCCCCTGGCAAACAAATGAATAAAAATAAACCTCCTGAGAGCTTCAAGTGTGCGGGAGCATGAGAGATAGACCTCCAATTCTTCTGGTAGGTGCCTGAGTTCACATCTCACCTCCTCATTTACTGGACTATGATTTTTGGACCCGTTTCTTGATCTTACTCTGTTCATGTTTAAAAGGGGATGTAGTCTATGGCCATACCAGCCTGAACATACCCGATCTCATCTAAAAGGGGAATAAAAATGGTACCCAGGATGAAGTTCTGGGAGGATTCAATGAGATAATCAATATATAAAACACTTAATACCAGGCTAGCAAATACTCCATAAATGTCACCTATTGCTTATTAAGTGCTGCACCCTGCCAGGCACTACAATAGTGCTATACTATTTAGTGATAAAACTCAATAGCTCTGCGCAATACATGTTAAAATCCCCATATTCTCATGCAACACTGGAAGACTGGGGACAGCCATTAGTTTGCCCAAGACCACACCATAGTAGAGCAACTGGGAACAGAGTCCAGGGTGTCTTTCGCTTCCTCACCAGATGACCTTGCATGAGAAGCAAACTCCAGGCTTCTGGATAGATGTCCTGAGCACCAGGAGCTCCTTCAGAGGTCTGAAGGCACCTGCCCTGCAGAGCTCAGGGATCAGCCTGAACTGCCAGGCACTCCCGGACTGAACAGTAGCCTGCATCCATTCTGCCTCGGAAAGGCGTAGCAGGTCCTGCAGCCAAACTCTCAGCTATGGATAAAGCTGAGAAATTTCTCTTCCATTTTAGGAAGCCCAGCATCTCCTTTGGTTGATGCTTTAGCAGAAGACGAAGAGCTTTCTCCTTGTCCTACAGTCCTTGTTCTCCTTGTTCTTTTCTTCTTCAATCTGTTCTGTGCCAATCTTTTAAAAACTAGAAATCATAGGCCATGTGCATTGGCTCATGCCTGTAATCCTAGCACTCTGGGAGGTTGAGGCAGGCGGATCACCTGAGGGCAGGAGTTCCAGACCAGCCTGAGCAAGAGCAAGACCCCCATCTCTAAAAATAGCTGGGTGTTGTGGTGTGTCCCAGCTACTTGGGAGGCTGAGGCAGGAGGATCACGTGAGCCCAAGAGTCTGAGGTTGCTGTGCACTATGACACCACGGCACTCAGGGTGACAAAGTAAGACTCAGTCTCAAAAAAAAAAAAAAAGAAGAATTAGAAATGAGGCCAACATCACTCCACTGCAAAACCCTTTCAACGGCTTCCACTGTACCCAAGTAAAATCTACAGGTTGCCAGGCCCTCCTGCACCTGGTTTGTGCCTTTCCAGCTGCTCCACTTTGTATCCTCTCCTCCTAAATCTTCATGCTGGCCTCCCTTCCCTCCACCACACAACCCACGCTTGGTGGGACTCATGCCTGAACAGAGCCTGGGGTGTCACCCTGTCTGTATATTAGAATCTCTTGGGAGCTGCATATCTCTTTATGTCAGCTTAATTTCTCCCTCAGCAGAGGGCTCATCCCCACCCACCTAGGGGAAACACGGCCCACCACGGCCTCAGCCACACTCCCTCCCACCCTCCAGTAGAAGTGATGTGACTTCACATTTCTTTACATGGTCATTGTTTCTCTCCCTCAATTGGAATATAAACTCCAGGTAGGCAGAGACTTACTCTGCTATTTTTTCACTCCATACCCAGTGTGCTCCAAATGGCCCCAGCACAGTACAGTAGCTCAATAAATATTGATTAGAGGAATGAATATGCAAATACATAAATTAATGGAGAAAAAGCACATTAATGGTTTAAGAATAATTAGGAGAATACCCCAAAGCCCACTTGTTTCTTTTTAAATGCATTATTATTGTTGCCCCAGGCCCCTTACACCTGCCTCGTATCTGTGACAGCCAGAATTTTCTACTTTTATGTATAAATGAGCACTTTCACATACAGCTGTCCTCGGTGAAGGGGACTGAAGGTCGGTGTTAATTTAATCCACTGGCTAACATCCGGTTTTCAACCTTCTGCTGTACAAAGAAATACTGTATGTACATTTTCACAAATAGTCTGAGGCATTGATCCATAGAACTTCTAAAGTTTACTTCAATTAGAAAGAGTTTCAGATAAAGATCAAATTAATTAAGTCCTCCCCCTCCTTAAAGTTCATCTTAATTAGCCATTGTTTCTTCCTGGGTGGCTTAGTAATTGGCTGGACTTCAGCCTGCATAGAGAAGAATTAGAGTCCCCCACCCAGCCCCTTCCCACCGCACTGCCCCTGCCCCACCCCGGGGAAGGCACAGCCCAGTCCCTGCCTGGGTTTTCAGAGTGTGGGGAGCATTTAGGGAAAGCGCAGCTGCCTAAATGACACATCCGTCAGCACAAAAACCTGTGGTCCATCACATACGTGAATTTTCTCATTTTCTTCCCTGAAACAAAATAGTTGCACGGGAAGTGCCGTTTCACTTTTGCTTCTTAATTGTTTGTGGGTGAGTTGCATGGAGGTTTGAGGGCCCTGATGGCCATCCAGGCTCAGGCCAGCCGACTTGCTGTGGTTATGAATCTACAGCTTCTCCCTCCCAAAGCACAGCCTTGGACTGAACAAAACAAGGGAGTTTTCCAGCAGAGGCTGCATTTTCTGGTGTCCTGAGACGCTCTTTTCTCTAGCTCTTAGAGACTCAGGAGTATTTTATGGCATAATCTTTGATACTCAGAGAACAGGTGCAAACACTGTTAAGTGACAGAAGGTGTCTTGCAGATGATTTTAAAAGGAACATGAAATGGATGGATCCAATGAAAATATAACGTTTCATTTACACCTCCTGAGAGCCCGTGGTGTTGTGCCAGGGGCTGTCGGCAGTAAACCACGGGCCCACTCAGAGGACACCCAGTGGTGCAGTTTGAGGAGCGTTCTTTCTGGCTGGTGCAGGTCTGGCCTGATGAATCCATCCTGTCCAGCTCTGGGGCAGGATGTTGTGGTGTGGTGTGTCACATTTGCATCTTTGCATGAGTGGGGAATCAAAATGATGGGGATGGCAGACACTATGAATTAATTGCTCACGTGCTGGGTACCAGAAAACATTCTCCTTCTCCAAGAAGCCCTTCCTGATTTGCAGGACTATTCTTGGGAATCCAATTTGCTCCGTACTCAGTTTTGCAAGGGGGGATGCCCTCGCAGGGCTACGTAGGGCTGTGTTTTGGATGCAACCTGTGCACAGGCCTGAGAGCCTGATGAGGCAAAGGCCACGTCAGTCCTGCCCATCCCTGAGGCTCCGGGGCCTACCACAGAGTGATTCCTGGCACATCGTAAGTGCTCAAGGCATATCTGGGGAATGACTGACTGAATGAATGAATGAATGGTGGAGGATGCTCCGCTTACTGAAGGGAGACTGAAAAGAGAACTAAAGAAATACCCGACACTCTCATGTTGCAGAATGTGCCTATTTGCTCAGGGAAAACAGAAGCGAATGAGTGAAAGATACTCCTGGGATCATCAATCCTCTCCAGATGGAGCAGGGGAGCTAGAAAGCACAGTCTGCTTGGAACTGTCATACCTAGAGTCTGGCAGGCAGTGTCACGTGTCCAGTGAGCTACGAGTCAGGTGGGGCTCACAGCAACATGGGCAGCCCAGGTGTGAGGAATGAGGGACAGTGGTCGTGGAGAAAAGTGGAAAACAGTGCTTCTCCTCCACCCTGGTCTGTTCTCTCTGGGAGGTCAAGGACGGCGCTGGCTTTCATTGTTGTTCTTTGTACCCAGAATAAATAGGAATTTTGGGGAGGAAGGGGGAGGGAAGAAGTAGAGATGGAAAGAAGGAAAAAAGGAAGGAAGAAGAGGGAGGAAAGAAAGGAAGGTAAGGAGGAGGGGATGTGAAAAGGAGAGGGGAGAAAGGAAGGAGAAGACAAAATCCAGGCCCCAAGTAAAGGACTAGTAACTCCTGGCTCCTCCTCTTACTGTGCGGTGTGGTGAGTGCGCATTTCTCTGAGCCTTGGTTTTCCCCTTTGGCTAAATAAGAGTAATGAGCCTTCTCTGGGGGGAGAGTATGCAAATTCATAAGGTGACTTGCTTCAAGTGCCTGCCATGTTCTTGGTGCCCAACAAACATTGTCTTCTCTATCCACATCTGCCTTTAGTCTGACATCCGGGATCGCCCACCAGCCCAGAGAAAGAGGGAAAAATGGGTGGTTCTTAGTTGTTTGGGTCCTCTCCTGGGTGCTCTCTCCTCTGTCCCCATCTCCAGGAGTGCTGGGATGTGCACTTGATATTCTACAGGGTGCCCCTGACCCCTCATTGTCCACTCATCCTTCTCATGCTAAGTGACATTTCTATTTTCTCTGAAGGCAATTGTTGGCATTCTGGAAGAGATAGAAAGCCATTTGGCACTCAGGTGGGAGTCACTGATGGAAGCTTCTGGTGGTCCTTGGATTGATTATATTCTGAAAGAAGATGCTTTAGCAATTCACAGGGGGTACCATTTATCCCATTTAGCAGAAGAGGAAACTGAGGTTCAGAGCTATGAAAATTGCATCCTGCGTGGTGTGGTGTTAGGCATGGCAGCAGATGTGGCAGGGAGGAGGCAAGAAGGCTCTCCTAGTGTCCTGCAGACCACTCTGTGTTGGCAGCCGCCTTCTCTATTTATGGGTAAATGGAGAGAAGCATCTAGAACATTGCACAAGCTCAAAGTTCTCTGGAAACGAGATGCGGTGAGCTTGTCAGTACGATCTTCCCTGTTTTGGTCATCTGCTAAGTAAGGTCACCAGCAACTTCAAAGTAGTCCCCACCATCAAATTGGGAATGGAAAAAGCTCGCGTTTCGGGTGAGTCACGTTCTGACAGGCGCCCACGCCCTGAGGCTGAATTAGGCTCTGTTTTCACCAAAATAAACCCATGTTTTGCATATTAAGGTTATGCATATTGATGAAGACGCATGAACATGACAACTAATTCTCAGTCATGAGTATAATCTGGTCCAAAAGTTGCAAGGACCAGCACCTCACTCAAGATGATTAAAACAGCAGGTGCTCTTCCAGGGCCCCAGAGCTCCTGACAAACAGTGGAGACCCCTATGAATGAATTGATGGGAGCCCTGAGCATGCATTTCCAGGTTTCACTGGAAAACTTCACTGACAACCTCTATCTCAACCACTGAAGACCCCCACCCCACTCTCTACCTTTCACAGCCTGGGCCATCCCAGCCATTGAACCCAGGCTTTCTTCCTGGAAAGGAATATGGTGGAGAGGAAGGAACTTGGGCTTTGGAGAATGACAGCTCTGAATTTTAATCTAATACTATCTTACTGACCATCACTTTCTTTATGAGTAAAACACCAACGATGTTGTTACCACATGGCTAAAATATAGGCTTTAGAGTCAGAAATAACTGGGTGTGAAACCCAGACTCACCACTCAGTGTTATGAACTTGAGAAAGCTACTTAACCAAGCCTTGCCTCAGTTTTCCCATTGGTAAAATGGGTAGATTCAATGACAGCATGCAGTTGGAGTGTTTAGTACATGTGTGGCACCTATGAACAGCTCAATGATACTTCCACTGGTAGAAGTTGTTACAAGTATAAATATATTTATAATGAGTTTTGATAATTAACACATTTTGTAATTAATAGATGTTAACTTCTATTAGTGCTAGTAAAATACTTTTAAAAATAAAAAAAGTAATAGTTTCAACTCTCCCTCATCCACCCTCCCAATTCCAGAGTCCCCTATGTGGCTGCATTTTTCTTCAAACACCTGTCACTTCCTGGTGTGTTACATGGCTTTTGATGGGTTACCACTGGGTTCTTCTCTCTAGAATGTCAGCTCCATGAGGTCAGGAATGATATTTTGCTCAATCCTATGTCCTCAGGTCCTACAGCAGTAACTGGCATGTACTAAGTACTCAATAAATAATGAATGAATAAGTGAATGAAATTATTAATAAAATACACACAGAGAGTCCAGAGCAGCTGTTTATATCACATCCTTGTGTCTCAGTCCTGCAAGGGAGCAAGTGAAGAAATAGGTGATTTTTCCTTCTCCTTCCCATCACAAAATCAGTTCCTGTGATGGAAAAACTGGGGAAACCCAAGTGTGACACATGAGTGTGTGCTGAGTACCCCCAGAGAGGCTCTTGTCCCGCTACCTGCTGGGAAGGGAGAGGGCTGAGCAGAGAGTGCATCATGGGTAGGGGTGGCAACCCTCACGCCTCCTTATCATTTCTTTAAGGCCTTAAGCAATGACAAACCAGAATCCTCTGGGCTCCCTAGTCTTTGCTTTGGTGGTCCTCATGGGAAACCAGCTCTTACTAAGATGACTGAATTGGCTCTGGCTTAATTTGCCAAACAGTTGCTCCCTCGACAGAGAAAATAGGGACTTACCATCACTTTGGGAAGCCCAGCTACTCATCTCTCCGACACTCCTGCCTTGCTTCTCCCCCCTGGGGAAAATAAGCCTATCAGAGGAGGGTAGGGTGGAGCATTTGACGGAATGCCTGGTCAGATGCCTCACCAGGGCCCATCTCAGGCCCAGAAATTCCTTCTACCTTTCACAGCCTGGGCACATCTCAGCCACTGAACCCAGGCTTGGAAAGCCCCCTGGTGTACCTTGGACCTTGGAAGAGGGATGGCTACTGCAAAGAAGTTTCTCAAGTGTGCTGCTCCTCCAGGAAGCCAAAACACCCTGAACCTATTTGGTTCTCATGCTCCCCATTTCCTCACTGCAAAGGTTCTGTGGACCCTGAACATGCTGTAGATCTAACCACTGCTCCCCGGGGGCAAAGGCACAGAAGGGATTGCACCCCGTGAAACAGCCACATCACATTAATATATATCACAGTTTTAGAAATGTTCAAATGTGAAGTGTCCACATCTCAGAATCAAAAACAGTTCAGCGGGCAGTGCCTGTAGCTCCATGGATAGGATACCAACTATATAAACCGGGGCTGGTGGGTTTGAACCTGGCCTGGGCCAGCTAAAACAACAATGACAACTGCAACAACAACAACAACAAAATAGCCATGTGTTGTGGCGGGCGCCTGTAGTCCCAGCTACTTGGAAGGCTGAGGCAACAGAATTGCTTAAGCCCAAGAGTTTGAGGTTGCTGTGAGCTGTGACGCCACCTCACTCTACCCAGGGCAACAGCTTGAGACTCTGTCTCCAAAAAAAAAAAAGTCTAGAAGTGATAGCCACCATCCCACAGCAGAGAGTTGCTTGTGGTTTTCCCTGGCCATTTATTCTTATGTTATTCAATTGTCAGAGAAACCCTAAGGACACAGGTGCTATCATGGTAAATTTCCATATGAACAAGCAGGTTCAGAGAGTCTGTGTCACTAACCCAGACAAGATGAGGGACCCTGAGGCTTGCACTCATACCTGCCTGGGCCTTTAGCATCCACTGGTGGGAAACCTGAGCTGCTATCTGGGGGTTCTCATCTTCCCCACTTGAGAGCTGAGTGAGACTGGGGCTTAGGGTTGTGCAGAGTCAGGTGCTGAGAGCCAGAATCCTCCCCCCAGTAGTCAGGGGATACTTAGAGCTAGGTAACAAAGAAAACTAAGATTGAGATGGGCAGATAAGTGGCCCCAACCAAGGATGGCAGAGATAGGAGTCTGACCCTCAGGATCCAAGTAAATGAGAATAAGGCAGAAACAATGAGAGGTGTTGGGAGGAGGGAGGAAGAGAGTTCTGATCAAAGACCCTGAACGGCCTTTGAAATTTGGAGTCATTTTTACTGTGGGAGGTCATGTGTGGGAGCTCAACATCACGGAACCTGGCAATGATGGGCATTTGCTACTTAGAGAGAGGGAGGGTCTAAGCTTGTACCTTTGACCCCGTCTCACTTCTACTCTGCCTTCCTTCCTTTCTTTCTTTTTTTTAAGACAGAGTCTCATTCTGTCACCCTGAGTGCTATGCTGTCATAGCTCACAGCAACCTCAAACTCCTAGGCTCAAGTGATCCTCCTACCTGAGCTTCCTGATGCTTGCCGTAACACCCGGCTAATTTTTTCTGTCTTTAGTAGAGATGAGGTCTCCCTCTTGTTCCGGCTGGTCTTGAAGTCCTGCACTCAAAGGGTCAGGCCCCGGCCTCCCAGAGTGCTAGGATGACAGGTGTGACCCACCATACCCGGCCTACTCTGCCTTCCTTACCACACAAATTCATGCCGTTTCTTCCCATTCTGCAAGACTTTTGCTTTCCCTCCCTGCCAGGCAGAGGAAATTATTCATGCTGTTAAATGAAAATGTTTCCATCCTCTCCCCACATATTTCTTTTTTTTGAAACAGAGTCTTACTCTGTCACTCAGGCTGAAATGTCACTGTGTCATCATAACTCACTACAGCCTCAAACTCTTGGTCTCAAGCAATCCTCCTGCATCAGCCTCCCAAAGTGCTAGGATTATAAGAGTGAGCCACTGTGCACTGTCCCCTCCCCATTTTTTTGTTAGCAGTTATCATTTATTGAGCCCTTACCAAGTACCCATGTCCAGGCACTAGTCTAACCACTTTCTAGTTACTCTGTTTATTCTTCATAACACACTTGTGAGATGGGTGTTATCATTCCCCTTTACAGGTAAGAAAACTGAGGTTCAGATGCTCAGGCTGTGCTCACGGTCACTTAGCTCTCTGTGGCCAGTCTACCTCTCTCTAACTCTGCCTTTTCAACAGCATGCAGCTCCTCTCTCTCCACCCTCCCTGCCCCATCTCAGCCCACACTAGGCAGATGATGCCATAAGACAGATATTCTTGGGCCTCTGTTGGGCCCCAAACAGCCAAACATAAAACAGACCCTTGCCCAGTTGCAGAATAAGTAAACTTGCAAAGGCTCCTGTCTCATGTGTAGCCAAGACAATCTGAGTCATCAAATACCCTTATCACCGATGCACGGGGAGATAAGAGAAGGTATGTTCTCTTCCACGGGAGACAGGCACCAAGACAGACCCAGCGATTAGATATTAAGGTAGCGGCTCATTGGGTTACAGAATAATTGCTGTGTTCGCCTGACCTTGATAACTGAGATGTTTCCTTTAGACACTGCCCTGTGTATACAGCACAGGCCTTACAGGGTAAGATCAGAAGGAAGGGATTTCTATCTCTACACTGCATTTTGGAAATATAAACAAAATAGCGAACAGCCTTTTGGAGTCGGGGGTACAGTTACTGGAGTATGTTCTGGAGTATGAGCCAGCCCTCATGAAATGCAGGTGTCAAGGTTAGCAAAACAGAATAAAATCAGACACCCGAAAAAGATAGTCATTAATGTTCTTTTACATCTGCTTTCGTAGTTAACGCTTGCAGTGACCCTTCAACGTGGGCATGATTAGCTCTGTTTTGCAAATGTGTGGCTTTGTGGTTGCAAATTTAAATTTATAGTAAAAGTGTGGAAGGGTGTGTGTGAGATGGTGAGCAGTGAGTGTGCACCGGAGATTGTTGGATTCATGATGGAGAAGTTTTATTTTACGTGTTTATTCTTCTTTTACTTTGTATTAAAAAATAGGTATTGCTTGTTGTAATAATAATAATGGAGGAGGAGGAGGAAGAGGAGATCAAGGAAGGGAGGGAGGAAGGTAAGGAAGGAAGGAAGGGGAGGAGGGACAAGAAGCAGGGTGAAAACTGAGATTCAGACTTCTGGGAGCTACTCAAGGTCAAGCCCAGCAGTGGGGAAGTGGGCTTTCATGGGCAACTGTCCCTCCCTCCCTCCCTCTGGGGCCTCCTTCCTCTTAGCCCAACCTGCCTCACTCCGTGAGCAAGTAGAGTGCTGAGAGAAACTGAGGTCTCTGCCGTGGTCCTGGGCCATTCTGGTCTCAGGATGCTTGCTGTCCCCTTCACGCCAGTGGGCCACTTTCAGGGTCACTGTAGCTCAGTGGCCTCTGACTTGCTAATGTGGCCTGGAGCACAGATAGGAAAAACGGGATGAAGAGCTTGGAAGACAAAAAAAAATTTTTTTTCCCTTCTCTACTAAAAAGATAAATTAGCTGGGCATGGTAACTGACACCTGTAGTCCCAGTTACGGGGAGGCTAAGATAGGAGGATTGCTTAAACCCAAGAGTTTCAGGTTGCTATGAGCTAGGCTGACACAGCATTCTACCCAGGCTGACAAAATGAGACTCTTTTTCTCAAAAAACAAATAAATAAATAAAACTCTCCAAGCTGTGAAATTGAGTCTCTGGAGTGAAACAGCAGAAGTTTCTGGACAGAGAGCCAACAGCAGAGAGAGGTACTTCATGTCCAACCTGGGTGTAGCTGCCTGCCTGTCCTGCCAGCTGAGCACCCCTTGATCTCACAGCACCCCAGGAAAAACAACTAAGGACAGACAGGGTACCCTTTCCTAAAAATTTTTTAAAAAATTAAAAAAGAAAAAAGTAGCACTATGCATGTTGTATAAATCCATGGTGTCCATTTGCCCACTAAATCCTGGACAATCCCAGAAAGGTCTGGAAAAACTCACATTTGTCCCCAGAGTGTCACAGAAAAGGTGACATACGTGCTCTCCATTTGGAAAACACAGTAGGGAAAGGCCAACACCCGCATGCTGTTCTCAGGCCCAAAGGTGCAAATTCAAGCTAGTTTGGAGGGAAAAAAAAATACAAAGACAAGAAGAAAAATGAAGCAGGAGGGAGGCTTTTTGGACAGAGGCATTTTTTCCTTTCTCTAAGAGCTAGAGAGAGGGTGGGGGGGGAAGGGGAGGGAGGCTGGAGATGGGAAGGAACCGGGGAGAAATCCAGGTTAAGGGGCCCCTGAGACACCCCTGGGGGCGGCTGCTGCTGTAGGAGTGGGTGTTTGAATTTGGGACATTTTGCAGAGAGGAGGGAAGGAAAAGCAGGCACAGCAGCAGGCTGGGTAGAAGCTGGAGCTCCTGAGAGCGGCAGAGCCAGGGCGGTAGGCTGAAGCCACACAGCCCTCGCTCTCAACACCTGCCAGCGGCCAGATCCGCCAAGAGCAACTTGGTGCCGACTTCAATGATATCGCAATTCAGTATTTAAATAATGCGACAAGACTCCTTTGGAACCTGACCAGCAGTGGCTCAGGGCAGTAATTTTCCTTTTAGCAGCGGGAGCTGAGAATCTACAATTTCCCAAAGATAATACCACTCCACCCTTCGCTGGAAGAGCTCAAAACAGGCAGCAGAGGGAAAGAGAAATTCACCAAGAACAGCCCGGGACAATGGAAGGGCTCTCAGTTTCTGACCAGGGACAAGGCTGCATTTTCTGAATGTCTTAGAGGTGGATAAGGCGCCTTTGTGTTAGCCCCCTGGGTGGTGGCGAGATGAACCTCCTCTTTGGGCACCAGTCCCCCAATCCAAACTCCAGATGTGAGGGCAGTAAATCAGTAAGGGTGGTCAGCTGGGCCTGGAGAGCTGGTGTTCGGAGCTGGCCCGGCTCTTGACCGCATTATAGGGAGCCCTTCCAGCCTATTTCTCACTCTCTTCCTTTTGTCCAAAACAGCCATTACCAAAGTCATCCTGTGGACTCCTTTTTGTTCATTTAAAACTTCTCCCTTACTCGCTCCTTGCAGAGTTTTCCCTCCCCACATGCAAAATGAGCCTGGCGGGGAGTGGGGGGGAGGTTATTTCGTGGTCACGTACTGAGTCAGAGACCGGCCTCACACGCAGAGAAGGGTGGCCGGTTCCCTGTGCAGGTGACATAGAAGAGAAAGGGGCGAAAATCCCCAGGTTTTATTCATTCTTGATTCTGGAAGTTCATTTTTGATTTCAAATTGATCCCTATGTTCTGCTAACTGACCACTGCTCGCCGTGTGATAGATAATGCCCAGTAAGCCATGGTCTGAGTTACAGTAATGTGACCAGGATATTAACCTCTGAATATTTGCATTATTCGTCACTTTCCTAAGTCCTTGGAATTAAAGCAGCCACTGAGATTTTTTTATTTCCATTTTGCAAGAGCCGGGAGCCAGGACATATGAATTTCCCACAATATGGATACACGGCTAAGTTTTCTCAATTTGCTTTTACGGTTTTGTTTAAGGGGCATCATTCACATCACACGCTTGGCTGGGAGGGAGCCATGCTAATGGGCACCTCACAATTTACGGTAGAAGTTTAATGCAGGGAGCAAACAAACTCCACATCCATTCCCTCTGCGGATGGGGACTGGGATATTGTTTCAGAGCTATGGAGTGTGTATTAAAATGGAAGCATTTTAGCTTTTGACAGGTATTATGAGTCTCCCTTAAAAATGAAATATATGTCCAGATAAAATATTCCGTACTCTCTAATGCAAGGCAATGCACCAAAATCTAGGGCGAAACAGTTTACATATAAAAAACCAGCTTGAATATGAAAACCTAAGTTCTCACTGAGGCTGTTCACTGTGAAACGGAAAAGCAGTGGGGTTTGAGAAAAGCAGAACTTCCAGGGAGATAAAAATGGTGGGCAGAGAACTGCAAACCCGACAAAGTGGTGACCTGAAGTGAATCTTCTACAGATACCCAATAAAGGCAATTATGTAATGAGGCGTCTATGAGCAGCTGGCCTCCAGGCAGCAGCCAAATGAGGCCATCCTCTGAATTAACCAGGAGGCTTCCTCCCACCATGCCCCCTGTTGCTCCAGCCTCAGTTTCCCCTCCATTGCGGTTGATTGAAATGCATCCCAGCTTCCAGGGCTCGGATCAAATGTTGACTCTGTGCTGCTAAAACCTCCGCTCCTGCGATCTCTTACTCTCTCTACACACAGGGCTGGGTGGGAGCCGCGCCTCCTCCTCGTCACCTAGGCTGCATTTATTTCACATTACTGTTCCCAGTGTGTGTTATTTGCATAAATGGCTCCCTGAAGGTAGGGTGCCTCCACACACCCACTGCTGGGCTGCAGCAGAGCAACCTGGGCCCTGGAAAGGGCATAAGATTCCCGAGTCAGAAGAATTGTACCTTCATCTCCAGATTGGCTACTTTCAAATTCTGCAACTGTGGGCGAGTTTATGCCAGTTGTCTGTCTTAAAACTCACGGCATTATTTGGAGGATGAAAGGAGATGTTAGCCAAAGATCCACATCTGTCAATATACATTTGCCCAGAGAACTATTACTGGGTCTTCAGTATTTTGAGATGTCCACCGAAAAGCTGCTTTTGTATGGGAAGAAAATTCCTATTCACAATACATCATACCAGCAACCGTTTCAGGTTATTGAACATGTATGATTTCCAGGCTTTATAGGAAGCATTTCAGTACCTCATCTCATTGCCTTGTCCCTATGGCTCCCTGAGGCAAATACCCTTTCACCCCCATTTTTCTAATAAGTAAACTGAGGCTCAGAGAGGTTATTTAGCCTGTCTGTAGCCACACGAGCTGTTAAGTGATGGAGCTGCCTCCTGGGGGCCTAACTCCCCACCATCCAGGGACTTCTCTGGAGTCTGAAGGATTTTGTAAGCTAATTCCTTATCTTCTTAAAAGGCTGGATCCTCATGTGACCAGGGCCTTAGGGAGCAAAGTCCCTGAATGGTGGCCCAGCTGATCTGATCATTCCAGGTGTCCTAAATGATCAATGTGGCCCCTTGTTGGGTCAATTCAGCTGCAGTGATCAGTATTGATCGCCTACAGCCCCATAGATTGGGTCAGCAGGGCTGCGGGTCTTCAGGGACACTGCAGACATGACACAGCCTGACCCTTCCCAGCTTTCTGTCAGATATTATCACCACTGTCATTAAAACAAGGGAAACTGAGGCAGTGGCAGTCAGCCTCATGGCAGATGGATGGATTTAGAGGACAAGGAGGTAGTTCTGCTTTTGCAAAGTCCAATACAACATTTACTCCAGTGAAGGATTAGGGAGTCACAGGGTAGGGTGGAGAGGAACTGCTTTCTGGGGTTTGTCCAGATCCTGGCAGTGACTTGCTGTGAACTTCAGCAGCTTTATTAGCCTCTTGTTTGATGACCACAAGTTAGAGCCTAATTATTTCATGTTCTCTTTATGTTTCCTGGACTTCATTCCAGGAAAGAGGTGCGGGGAGAAGAGAAATGTCTACCTTAGTCCAATCGGTGATCTTGGATTTCATTTTCTGCGCAGTTATTCTATTTCTTTTTAGTGAAGGATAGCCCTGAACTCCACCATTCTCAAATTTCATTGCCGGTCGCTTTGGGAGGATGTGACTCTTCACTTCTGTTTTCAGGAGGCGCGAGTGTCCTGCGATCACGCAGAAAGGTGCTGATGTGCTGTTTCCAGCAGGCTCGAAAGCAGAAGTGCAGCCCACGTGCTCACATTTGGGAACCTGGGCTGTGCCTCCCACTGAACCTCAAGATCGATCATTCCCAAGACCCCAAAGCCCCTGTCTCCTCACCAGAGTGGTGGAGAATTCACATGCTGTCTCATAATATCATGAAGCCCACTTCCCACTTTCTGTTTAAGATCCATGAGGAGTTTGAATCCCAGCACAGATGGGGGAAACTCACTTTCTCTCCTCGATTCTCAAGTAGAAAAAAGGGTCAGGTTTTTAGGATCCATTTTGCAGGCAAACTCTTTGGATGGGAAGAATGGGATGTGAGTTGTTTGCAGACTTCAGGAACACTGGTCAACAATAGTCAGGACAGCAGACTGCTGGGGGGCGGGGGACACTGTTATGTTCCCAGCATGGTCCTAAGTGCTTTTTCCATAAAATAGTCAATTTAGTCCCTGCAATACGGTCCTTTTTCTCACCTCCAATTACGGAGAAGGAAATTGAGACACAGAAATGTTCAGTAGCTGCCCAAGGTCACACCGCCAGTAAATAGGAGCCAGTCTGCTTCCAGACTGGAATCCTGCTTTATACTGGGAAGTGGGTCACAGCGAGAGTGATGGTGAGGTGACCACGCTGGCAATCAGGTTTGCAGTTTAACATCTATCAAGCACTTACTATGTGATAAGAACTGAGCCGATGGCTGTCCCCTTAGAAACTTCCAGAAACTGGGGGTGTCTTTCATTTCCTTCCTCTTCTTTATCCAGCACATTCAGTTCATCAGCAAGCCTCACAAAAATCTCATAATGCCTTGTAGCCCCCTGCCTCTCTTCATCTCTACCAGGAGGCCAAAGTTTGTTCCCTGGATTGGGGGCTTGCCCTGCTGTGTGCACCATGAATGTGTGTGGAATGAATTAGTGAACTGCCAGGTATCCTCATTCATTATGGCCTGTGAAAACTGTTTTGCCATGAGAAGCAGAGATTTAGGATGGGAAAATGGCTGCACCAATCACATAGGGATTATGAGAGCAAGCAGATAGAGCAGACATCTGGGGGGACTTTGGGGCATCTGACAGCCCATCTGAGGGGAATTTACCATTTCGTGAATGTTTGTGTTACAGAGAATACTTCCCAATATGGACACCTGAAAGGCCAGAGTTGCCTCTTCCAGCCTCCCTTGGAAACTCGTAGGTACACGACCTGGTCTCAGCCCATCAGATAAGATACAAGAACCCTAGACTTTGAATATTGCCACAAATCTAAGACATAACAAGAGGGATGCCCAGAGCTCGGAGTGCAGGTGTTGAAGTCCAAGATCCAGGGTCTGTGGTGTCAGGGGAGCACACTACAGTCTTGGATCCCGTGGAAGTGCAGAGACAGTGGCTTTGAAGGCTGCAGCCAGCAGAGCTGGGCTGGTCATGTGATCCTACCTTCTTCCTGCTTCTCTGCTTTCTGAGCCCCATGCTCAGTGTTCCTGTGACTCTCCTGTTGCCCTTTCTGTAAATTCCTCTCTCTGCTTAACTCTTCCAGAGCCAATTTCTCTTGCTGGTAACCAGACCCTATTACAGCTCAGATTCAAAGCATTGTCTTATCCACACAGCCCAAAATTGTATCCAGTTTCTCTGTCATCTCTCGGATGCACCAGGGTGGTCTAACCCTCCCTTCATCCCAGTGCAGCCCTTCCCAGTGAGCACTGGAGTCTCCACACACCCCGTTTCCCATCAGCCTTGCAGAGCCTCCGCTGTGTTCCACAGAGAACATCAGGGGCATCTCTGAGGAGGGTTCAGCCCTCAGTCACACTCCCCCTGAAGCCCTGGGAAGGAAAAGCAGCCAGGACATTGCTCCCCATCTGTCCCAACAGCAGATCGAGGCTAGAAGTAGGTGGGAGCTGGAGCTGCAAGACCTCACCTCTGTGTGCTTGGTGCCCCTTTGCAGAACACAAGCTGGCCTTGGACTTGCTTGGTGACTGAACAATCACAGCCCTGCTGCCTGGTCCTGGCAGGAGCTGTCAGGGGCTTATTCATGAGCCCCAAGAAATAGTTCACCTGCCCTGGCTGACTCTCTCTCCCCCTGCAAAGCTCCCCGGGACCAGCTCCCGGCCTGTTGCTATGACCTTGTTTCTTTGGACAGTCTAATATAAGCCAAAATGGATATTAGCTGTAATTACTCATTCCACACAATTCTGTGGGCTGCTCTTTGTACCAGAGTTGAGAACCTTCATTGTCCACGTTGCTTAAATTACTGAACATTGTCCCATCCATTCTGAATTAGTGCTCATTAATGAGCTGGTGGTTCTAGAAACTCCCTATTATTATTATTCAGAGGCCAAGTATAATCCAAGCAGCTGCATTTGCAACACCACTCATGTGACTTTTGATCTGTCATGCGAAGAAACAGGAAAAAAAAAAGCCCACAACCCACATTTATTAACATTTAACATTTTTGTTTCCTGATCAAAGGTATAATGGACACAGAAATCATCTTCAGTCCTTTTTGGGTCCTAGCTTACACTTTTGCTCTCAAAATATATATGAGGGTGGTGTCTTTTTTTTAATTTTGTTTTTCTTTTAGGGTCCAGTTTTCTGATTTGATCTTTCAGAATTCCATCACTGTTTTTCATAATCTTCATGCAGAAACGCCTCTGTTTTCCTTGATCTCACTGACTTCTCTTTTGTTCCCTTTATCCCCAACTTAAAAGAATCAAAAAGGCTAGTCCTGATAGGCCAGACAGAAGGAAACAAGATGAAATCAAATAAGAATGAATGATAGAACCCTTCATTCATTCACACGGTCCAGTGGTAGCAGAGAATTAGATTTTTTAAAAAGACTTGTGGAATAAGAAGATTAAAAAAAAAAAAAACAAAGAATCAACCCTTCCTTTTCTGCATACTATTAAACAGTAACAGGATCCAGGCTGGCCTAGTGTCCGGCGGTGTAACTATGCTCCGTTAGCCCATGTTACAGTATCAGCATTTGTCATTGGAGGGACTTCTTGCCTGGAAAGGGGGAGGGAGCGATGCTTGCAGGGTTGACATTGATGTCTCTGCAAGGACATTCTGCCAGGGTGCGACAGGTCACAACCAAATGGATTGCTCCCCAGTGGGCTGGACTCCAGTCACATTGTCAGGTAAACACAGAAATATTCTGTCTTCGCCTGCCAAGCCTTGTCAAGTATCTGTATTTGTTATTGCATCTTGAGTCCCACAAGGCTCCCACCCATATTTCTTTATAGAGGAAATGCAAACCATATGCTTTCGCCTTATTTCTACTGAATATATCCAAACGCTGTTTGGGGCCAGACATATTCTTTTGCAATGAGTCTTGAGCGAGTGTATTATCCCTTAATTCTTTTTTTTTTCCTCCTCCACATCTGCCATGACTTAAGTGGGTTTGACTTTCTGGTATAAATACAGGAGTCTTTGATACATGCTAAACATGAAATAGGTTTTGAGGGGCCTAACTTGTTTGTTGGTTGGTTTTTTCCTCCAAATAAACACTGGCTGGTGGTAACAGAAAAATAACATCAGAGTCTGATAACAAATTATAGCACTGCTCTCTATGGACGTGCTTCAGAATCCTTCTCAACACAGTCTGTATGAATGAATAGGCATCGTTATTTGCCGTGACAGAGAGAGACACATTTTTAAAGTCCTTAGTAAGTATTGGGTTTAGCCAGTATCCTTTGAAGGAAGGCATATTTCTGCAGGCACTAGGATCCCTGAGAAACAAAAGTCTGCGATAGCTCCCAGATTAAAAGGCAAGTCAGGAGTCCAGCCCCAGCAGGGAGCCTTCTTCCTGAAGAGTTGGTTCCTGGGCAATGTTGAGAGCCTTGCGCTTCCAAAATTGCACACTCGAAGAAGTAGGCAGCGCCTTTAACTTCCCCGCTGTAAATCTCACGCCGGGCTCTGAAGCTATCTTAAGCCCCTCTATTTATCCGCCTGGTGAGGCACAACACTTACTTATTAAAAACATATCTATCATGGTTAATGACTTGATTTTTTTCCCTTTAATACAGTACAATGACAGGTGTAAAAGGAAGATGAGAGTCAGATGCTTCTGCAATATGCTTCCTCTAAGATGTTCAGAACATCAGCCTTCCCCGCCGTGGTGCCGGGGGTGTCTCCCACCCCTTCACTCCCGACACGCATGCACACACACACGCACACACACACACATGCATGCACACTCTCAGAGATTACACGCTTGTGTTGGATAGAAAATCGTACCATTTGCAGTTTCAGATAAAAGCATGTTTGAGTGCATATGGAAAGGACCATTAGGAGCAACTCCAGAGTGCCGAGTAAAATGGGTCATTAGGCTTTTGTTTGTTGGAGAGTGTCTCCCATCTGACAGTGCCGAATGGTGCCACTTTCAGCAGCTTATGTTCCCAGTTACATTAAACAGACAAACAGATTGACTATTTTGCATTTCTCATTTGACAACAGCTTGTCTTCATTTGCCGCACACTGGTGGCAACGCTGAAAGCATGGCGGATGACTGTAGCCAAGGTCCTGGTTTTGAATAACAGCAGATGCCAACATTTAACTTCAAAATCAATCAATTCTTTTTCCTGAGTATGGATAAAAGGTCTACGAGAGCGCCTGCAGGGGGATTTCTGCTGTTTACAGCTGAAAACGTAGAAGCCACATAACCAAACTTTCTGCAAGAAATAACAAATGTGGGTAGTTTTATGCAGGGAGGGATTTGGAAGACCCGTTTTCATGGCTAGTAGTGCTGTCTGCCATGGGGCCGCTTGCCGTTAAGGTGTGCTCTTTGGAACGTGATTTGATTAAGGCGCTGACCATGCCCATTGATCTGATTGCAGCGCAAGGTATTAATATGCAGTGACAAAGAGAGCCCCTTTCACACTGGCCACTTTTCTCAGCAGCCTGTGGCCAGTGGGTTAATTAAAAGCTTTCTCCAAGAGGGAGACAGTCCAAGAGGACATTGCTCACTGGAAATCAGAACTCCAACAGCCTCCTTTAAAGTCTCCAACTCATCAGGCCCAGCTGCCGAGGAGGCTCTTCCGGGATGGAGTTCAGAGTCTTTCCAGGCAGGGGGCCCTCCAGCCATTCAGGTGGCTGTCCATGTCTGGATCCCAGCCCTCATCTGGCATCATCACTGTGACACCAGGTGTAGGAAGGCATATCCTGCCAGCACTATAGGGATGTAGGTGAGACCGGTCCCCTGGAGCCGTCTTTCCAGCTGTCTTAGGTCAGCTCTGAGGCTGTACCTGCTCAGTGAGGGGCGAGGACCTCAGTGGTTAGAGCTGTAGGGGTTGGCGTAGGGCAAACCATTGGACAGTTGTCAACACTGTCCTTAAAAGGCCATGAGATCTTATGAAAGTAACCAAACTTCTCTGGGTCACTTTTCTCATCAGTGACAGAGGAATGGTAGCATGAACAGTTTCCAGCACACGGGGCTGTTGTGGAGATTAAGTAAGATCAAGGGAGCAAAGCCCTGGGATACAGTAAGTGCTCAGTGATGGCTGTCTGTGTATGCATAAACCTATATGCATTTCATCATGTATATGTATATCTCATATGTGTACGCTTTATAGACATACACAACATACGTGAGAAAATGTGTTGTGTATGCATATATGTGTTTATGTATACACATGTAATATATGTAATAAAATGCACATAAATTAAGTGAATAAATATAGAGGTATAGAATTAAAATAGACACATAATAACTATCTGTGGAAATATTTATGAAACATCCAAACAGCCTCATCCCTCTGGCCTGCCAGAGGCGGGAATAGGACAGTCCCTCCTCAGCCTCTTCTGGCTTTGTCCTCAAATGGGGGGTGGGGGGAAGTACATCTTTAAATTTCATAACAATAGCAGTGCTAATTGAGGTCCTATCAGAAGCAGCTTGAAGTAGAAGTCACCAGGCAGGGTGAAGTCACCAGCCCAGAGTCTGGTCATTGGGCCAGTGGGCATTTAAAGCCCAGGCCCTTCCCTCTTCCCCTTAGGACTCTGGGGTGTCCCACCTACAATTGGGGAACCAGATCCTGTCCAATCAGAGGCCTTGTGGGCCACTCTCCTGAGGACCCAGCTCACTTCCCTGTGGGCTCCCCTCCTTTGTCAACCCTCAGCTCAGTTTTTGCCCCAGGGGACCTCTTTGTGTCCCCTCCCTCTCCTTTCCTTTCTTTTCTGCTGCTCTTAGTGTGTTGATCAAAAACAAACTCAAATAGAAGCATTTTGATTCTTATCAAAACTTACAGTAGAAGCGTTATTTTTCTAAGTCAACTTTTTATTGGTGTGTAACATAATAGACCTCTGAATAATCTCTTCAAAACTAGCAAGTCACTGCTCCTATCTGCCCTCTCCCTCAAAAAAGGAATAGGAATTGAGTTTTTTATTTATTGTTGAGTTTATTGTAGGTTTTTTTTTCCTTTGTCCCATCATTCATAGGAATTTGAAAAAATCCTAGTATAATGTTGAATTCTGAGGTGAGACTCTCTAAGAATTAAGTCATTAACAGATTAATAGTAGTCAGTAAATGTGGTCAACTTTTAATGTGTTATTCCATACACCTGTCTGGCTTGGGAAAACTATTAGCTGTGGACTCTAATATGATCGAAATAAAAACTAGCATTTATGGATATTTGAACCCCCCATGACTAAACACGTTTGGAGCATGGTTTAGATCCATGAGCTATTCTGCATGCTGGGGAAGAGGAGGCAGGTGCCATCACATCTAAGCCACAGTCCCTGCCCTGGACAGCACCAGTGCCCTCAAGAAAGTTGTCAGAGAGGGACAATCCACACCCCACAGAGGATGCTCAGAAAACCCTGCTTCCCTGGGGTTAGAATTTTTAGGGTGAGACAGATGGCTCTGGTCCATAAAACATAAAGGATATAACCTTTTATAAGTAATAGTCAATACAAAAAAAAAAGAGAAAATCAGAACGAAAGCAAGCTAGTTTGGCCACATGGCCGCAAGGTTCTGGCTTCCACTCGGAGCCAGAAGGGAGACTCATTACATAAGAACCAAGGTCTTATGGGTTGCCCTGTTCTGTGTAGAACACTGGTCTCACAGTAGGATCTCCCAGGGCCTCACCATTTAGATCTGAACGGCTCAGGGCAGCAGAACTTGTTGCAGGGAGGAAGCAGACACAGGGGAGATAACTGAAAAAACACCAGTTAAGCCAGCTCCCCTCTCCTCCCAGACCCCATTCATTGGCCACCCCCTTTCACCCCTTTTCCCTACTCTGCATGTGACCTGACCTGGCATTTAGGGTCTTTTGTTGTCTTAATAGAGACAGAAACCTGCTTAGGGCCTGGAGTTTGCTGTTTTAATTCAACAGTGGAAGGGTTTTCTTTCTTTCTTTTTTTTTTCTTTTTCTTTGTTTGTTTTTCTTTTCCTTTTTCTTTTTCTAAGCCAGGGGACAATGCATTTGCAGAGCAGAGGCTGCTGCGTGCTGGGTGCTCCTGGGATCCTGAACAAAACCCTCATTAATAGGAGGTGGGATTTCCTGGTCACAGCTTTTAGCCAAAGGGCAAAGGTCGCCCATTAACCACCATCCAGTCTAAACAGGGCTGTGTGAAATGACAGGGAGGGGAGCAGAGAAAGAAAAGGGAGAAAAAAGTCAAATATTTGCTAGTCATTCTTAAATTAGCAGTGGGTGCCCATTAGGGCCACGTGCTACTCCCAAGGACGTCCTGGAAGGGGCTGCTGCTCCACAGAGCAGCGCTAGTGTTTGGTGAGCAGGACCTGGAGGCTTGGGGACTAGGCCTACCACACCATCTCCCTCCAGCACACCTGCCTTTGGACCCCTGGCATCACACCTATCTGCCCTGTCTTCACCCAGGTTCAGCCCCCATGACCTTCCTGTCCTTGTGCATAGCTCTGTTCAGCCTCACACACTTGGCCTTTCACTTTCCCTGCCTGGGAGAGTTCTCCCTGCATCTCAGCATGCTGGCTGCGTGTGGCATCCTCTGCTTCCTAACCTGGATGGGAGATAGGGTCAGTCATCGGCACCCTTCAAACTTTAGCAGGTTGGAACCAGTGATCCGAGGAAATACATGGCTCTTACATTACTCAGATTGACCAAGCAAGCTTGCAGTCTGCATTCTAGCTTTAGATGCAGATAACTCCTGGGGAAGAAAGTGCTGGAGCACTCGGACCTTGCCAACAGGAGCTACCTCTGTAAAACTCAAGCCAGAGAGGAGCAGAGCGAGCTTGCCTGCTTCCCCAGAACCACAGAGGGTGGTTGGCTGGGCCCGACAAGGCTGCTCCGTCACCAGCTTTATCAACTGGAGATGCCACTTCTCTTTTCTTGGGGACAAAAGTCTCCACAAGGAGAGAGAGGCAGGAATGTTACACAAACACAGAGGTTCTCAACCTTGGTCTGAACCAGCCTTGTCAGCGTGCCCCATTGCAGGGGTACCTGGCCCTTGGTTTCATGCTCTGCTGTCATTATCTTGAAATTCTTACTAATTTTGAGCAAGCTGCCCTGTGATTTCATTCTGCACTGGACCCTGCAAATTATATATCTGGTCATGACCTCAGCTGCACAGTAGGATCACCTGTGAAGGATTTTGTTTTGTTTTGTTTTGATTTCAGGTCACTGTGGGAGTATATACAACTAGGTCACAATATGTGCATTTGTTAGGTAGAGTCTATCTTGTCCCACTCCCAAAAGCGGTGCCATACCTACATTGTGCCCATTAAGTGGGAGCACACCATTCCCCTCCCCCCTCTCCTCTGCCCCTTCTTTGTCCCCCCTCCCCTCAACCTGAATTGAATGGAGTTTTACTCCTGTGTGTGTGGGAATTAGATCGTCTACTAGCTTCATATTAGTAGTGAGTCCATTGGATATTTGCTTTTCCATTCTTGTGATTCTCCTATGAAGGTTTTTTTAAAAAGTATTAACTCCAGGGTTCTAAGAAGCTAGGATTCAATTGGGTGGGGCTCCCGGGTGACTTTGATGCACAGTTCTATGGAAGAACCTGTGCTTGGAAGGAAATCAGCGGGTGAGGAACACGTGTTTCCCCCCAAAGAGAAGCCACAGGCACACCACCCCATATCTCTGTGGAAGTCGACTGGTGCCTGCGATGACACTGCAACTGCTTCACTCTATGAGAACGTGAAGGACGGTAACGATATTTACTGGGTGCTTACTGTGGGCTCTTCTAAGTCCTTTTCTGTATTACTGCATTGCAGTCTCGCAAACTCCATAAGGAGAGGAATTTGTCTCCCTCATTTTATAGAGGGAAGGTTGAGGTTCCAGGCAGTTTGGGAGTTTGCCCGAAGAACCACAGCGATCAAGTGCTGTCAGCTTGGGTGGGGGGGTCTCCTTCCTCGTTTGCTATCTGAGTTTGTTACAGGATTGTGACACCTTCCAGGGCATGAACAGTGCCTCACTCATCCTACTGTCATGCCCAGCACACAGTCAAGAAAGCTTTTGCCACTGTTACACTATTTTCTTTGGATGGAAAATTGTTCATTGCCAAGAAATGTCTTCAGTGTGTCTTTTCATGCTGTCTTCCCTGGATGCCTCTGGCAGCCTAGGATGTTATAATGGCCTCATGCTAATGGCTGGAGCAGGACTTTAGGACATGAATACTGGCCCGACCCAGGCTGCATTCCCACTAATACATATATCCTTTCTGATTCACCCATGCAAGTTTTAGTTTGTTTGGCTTACTTGTATTGCTGGCAGGACTTCTCTTGTTTCTGTCCAGACGGATTTTCTACTTCTTGACTTCTGTGTTTCTCAAATTTTTCATGACCCAGGTATTACCCCAGAAAAGTGAAGTGATTGTTAAAAGCAAAGCTCTACGCCAGATATAGACGAAGGGTGTCACCACACAGCAGCAAAGATACCTTACAAAGTGCTTGTTCCCTGACATCAAGGAATAAATCTACTCTGCAAAGGACTCTTGCTTTTTTCCAAAAGCAGATTGTGTGCCTGCATGGAGGAGAGTCCACTCCCTAGGGCCTGGAGAGCAGATGAGCTATAAGCTCAGAAAACCCAGGAAGAGAACCTGAGCCTCCTTAGCCACCCTGAGCTGCAGGAGGAGCTGCTAGTGGGCCTGCAGAGCAGACGGGTAGCATGTTTCCCATTGACCTGAGTGTTTGCTGAGTAAGGCCATCCCTGGGGCCTGAGGTTTCTGCTCTCTTTAACCCTGGAGCAGGTGAGGAACTAGACCAATGCCTAATGTGGTCTTAAATATCTGGGGAAGTAAAAAAGAAAAAAAAATGAACCTTTGAAACACAGAGTAAATATACCAAAATGCCAGCTTATGGAGCTGATTTTTCAATAGATCAGTCCATCCTGTCTTCTGGATCAGATTTGTAGAAGGAACTATCTTCATTGGGTTCTCACTCTGGATGCAAAAACTTAGTTCCACAGTGATGCGATGAAAAACTTACTATTATCCCATTTTGCAGAAGAGGCTAAGAAAGATCAGGTTAGACAATGCTGGAATCATCTCTTAGAACTTCTGTTACCATTCCACACCTGTCATCTGCTTGGAGGCTTGATTCAGTTGGTGGAGGGGAAAGGGTGTGTTCCTCATCCACGGTCATCTTACAGAAGGTCTAACACATAGACCAAGGGAGGTGAGGTATGGACTTTAAGAAAGCCACAGGGCAAAGAGCAGAACAGCAGAATGTAAACATCGCTGGTTTGTTTTCTTAAAGGCTGTGGGCAAGGAACATGGCTTCAGTTTTCTCCTCTGTGAAATGGCGATACCAACAGCTCCTACCAAGGCCAGTGTTAGGAGAATTAAAGGAGAGGAAGAGGCTTAAAGAATTAAAGGAGTTGAGTGCAGTTGCCTGCCACAGAGGGAGGCAGTCAAGGGTCTCTGCCACCACTCAGTGGGAGACCCTGCTGGATGATGCCTTCCCAGGAAAGAATATATTTTAGGGTCCATTTACATTTGACTTTGTGTCCTGGTGTGTAAATAGCTTCAAAAGGCCTTGGTTGAAAACACAGCCAGGTGTGGAGGCTGAAGCTCTGGTATACCCAAGTGGCTTCAAATATCTAGTCCACTGATTTTCCTTTTCCTATTCATAAAGAAACCCTTTCTCTCACTCCACCCCCAAAAGGTATTTTTAGAGAGAATTACTTTTGCTGCCTCAGCTTATAGCAGCCTTCTTAGTCTACCCTTATCCTGTTAATGTGCTGTTGTAGGGAGTAGAGTCTTTTTCAAGGGGAACTGTGGCAACTGATGGAACAGTGAGAAATTCCTTTGGTCCACATCTGGAAGGCCAGCTGAAGTGGAGTTGGCTTTTAAAACCTGATGGATGTTGTAGTTTGGAGGTGGTGTAGTCCCTGACTGGGTGGGGGTTGCTCGGTCCTGATAGGGAGTTGGCCCCCAACGGAACATGCATAGACTTTGGAGCTGAGTAAACCTGCATTCCACTCCACCTCTTACCACCAATCTAGGGTGATGCGGTGAGTTCCTTAAGCTCTCTGAGACTGATTTCCTCTATAAACTGTTAAGATTATTTGCCTAAAAGCACTGAGTCCAGAACCAAAGAAGACACTGCTTCTTGATCATACCAACTAAGTATTTTCCAGGGATTGAAGCGTGATAATAGTTGATTCCTTGACAGCTTCAAATTGTATAAGTCACCTAGACTAGAAAGCCCCCAGGCCAACTTCCCACCTCTACAGTAGGAGAAAGTGGCTGTTCCGAGGTAGTCCGCTCTCTCTCCATCAAACGTAGTAAAGAGCTTGTCCTACTCTAGAAGAATCACAAACAAGCCCCATTGATCAAAGAAACAGCCTCTTGAAGACAGTTTATCTCTGAAGGCAGTGATTGTCACAATTCCCCTATTCTATTATTTTCCCAAGGAAAAAGAACAAGTACACAATCATCTAAGAGAAAGGATGCCAAGAACGGTTCATTCAAACGATGGCATGACTCAGGAGCTCTTGGGGTCCAAAGAGTGACCCTGACATCATCGCCAAAGGAGCTGAGGTGTTGCTTTGTCCCTGAATTCACGTCCCCTCAGAATTACCTAAGAACACTTGTGCAGAAGGTTCTGTAGATTCCCAGGTAGATTGCAACGGAATCTCAATTACCCTGGGGGCCACTACCTCTTGCACAATCTCTGTATCTTACTTTATTACGGAAAATCTGTGGGGAGAATATCTCCACTGGGCCCCATCCAGGCCCAGCTGTGGAGGACACAGGACTGAAATTGTCTGATCACATTATCAGATAGAAACAAAACCTCTCTCTCCCTCTCTCTTTCCATTGAGAAACAGTGAGATAGTCTCGTCGTCTGGCATAGAAAGAGATGGTTCTTATGTTTTCCCTACCTAAAGACACCATGGACCGTTTCTACTTGGTGGGAGGAAGGAATGGTTGTTAGAGACCTGAGCAGTGGCCCAGTTGCAAAGAACAGACCTCACAGAGCCATTTCCTGAATCTGTGATGTGGGCGACTCTTAGGTGAATCTTAATATAGTCATGTGACCGTTGTCATCCTCCATATGCCCCCACGTCTCTTGTAAGGAAAAACTAGACTATCACATATTAGATGCAAAAACATTGTGAATGTACAGAAAGTATATATCACATAGTAGGCATTTAATAACAATAATAATAATAATCTAATCGTGTTTCCTTCTGCCGTTTCCAGAATATATTGCAATTTGTTTCACGGATATTTATAGAACTGTCTGTGTCTATTTGAGCGAGGTCCCTGAATCTACCTGTCTCTGTAAACTGGTGTTTTGGGGTGACCTAGTGATTGGGGTCTCATTGCAATGGTTCCCTGTCAGGCCTAGGGCACCCCAGGAAGTGGTACTAGTCGCACACAGAGAAAGCTTCTCCTGAGCTCTTCCTACCGGTGTGAGTGTCCTGGGGCCATCATACCATGACAATGGAAATTTATCCTCTGAGAGTTCTGGAGGTGGAATGTGGATATTGAGATGTTGGGAGGGCTGCACTCCTCTGGGAGGCGCTTGGGGAAGATTCTTCCTTGCCTCTCTCTAGCCTCTCCTGATTGCCATCTGCTTCTAGGTTTGCAGCTGCGTCACCCCCAATCTCCGCCTCTGCGTTCCACAGCATTGTCGCTGTATGTCCGTCTGTGTCTCTCCTCTTATAAGAAAACCAGTCTCTGGATCTGGGGCCCACCCTAATCTCAGTCTGTTTGCTTCTTAACCTGATTATATCAGTAAAGATCTATTTCCAATAAGATCCTAGTCACCGTTATCTACAGGTTGACTTCAACATGCCTTTTGGGAATATGATTCAATCTGCAACACTCCCTGAAGCTTCTAATAGTAAAATCCCAGTAACCCCAGCACCATCTCTGTAAGGCATGAGCACATTCAGGGTATATATATATATATATATATATATATATATA
>NW_003852442.1:5163933-5185823 GCF_000181295.1 Otolemur garnettii
TATATATTTAAGACGTCATCTTTCCCCATCTGTGCCTCAGTTTCCTCATCTGTTGAAAGGAGGCTGGTGCCACCTAATGAATAGAGCTGTGTCCTCCTGTGGTACCTTTTCTGGCAGTTCCCTGCAGCAGCCCACACATCCCACCTGCAATTCTCTGTGCAAGATGGGCTTTCCCACAGGTGGGGACTCCCAGTGGGGGCTGGAACCACTGCTTCTTGTTCCCATTGTGTCTCTAGCGTCAAACTCAGTGCCTGGCATCAAGTAGGTACTCAGTATGTTCTTTTGAGTGAATAAATTGCATAATAAAACATTTAGCACCATGCCTGGCCCACCAGAGGCATCCGAGAACACAGGGCTAGTAGCTAGTCATTCGTACGACATGATTTTTGCTGAATTACTTTCTGTTTAGGTCAGAGTAAGTCCAGAAAACAAAACTCATCTCCAGGTATGTTTGAAGGAGGAAACCTAATACGAGAAAATAGTTACAAAGGGGTTAGGAGAGCTACAAAGGCGAGGGAGGGAATGGTAAGTTTGCCTGGAGATTAGCAAATGCAGGAAGTCACTACTACCCAGGTTGGGAATCAGATCCAAAGCAGGAGTTCCCAGCAAAGGGGACCCAGCCCATGCAGGCAGGCTGTACAGTGGGAACTGGAACCCATGAGGGTGGGGGGTGTGACACCTGAGAGTAAGGGGAGAAATGCCCTGGCTTCTCCCTTCCTCTCCCCTCCAGTCTCCCACCACCACTTCCCACTGTCTGAACCTATCAGAAAGGCAGCTGGCAAGGGATGGGGTTGGGGGGAATGTCATTCACAGTGGTCAGTTCCCTGCCCTGCAGAGCACAGGAGGAGAGGTGGGGGAAAGGGCTTTGCACAAAGAAGCATTCGACTGCCTCATTTCCTAGATTCAGGTGCATCTCTAAGCAAGTTACTTCAGATGGATCTGGAGGAAGATGTGGAACAAAGCAGTGACTGCACAGACACTGCTACACTCGAGAACTTAAATGGACAGTTTGTATTTCTTCCCTTCACACCTCAACTGTTATCATGCACAAGCATCACATCTTGGAGGAAACATGTAAAATATGAGTTCTCAGACCCCATCCACAGGAAGTCTGGTGTAGGCCATTATCAGGGTGGGGGGGAGAATCTTTACTTTCCAGGGGAGGCTGCCCTCTCATGGAGGTGCAGTCTTGGCAATTCTAACACAGTTGATTAAAGGTCAGTGATTTGAGAAACATTAAGTTAGCCACAGGAGTTGGAGAGTATTCCGGATTCCCAAGGAAGGAATAAGGTCTCTTTGGAAGCTGTATAGCACATCATGCCTCCAAACATACCTATTTTATGTGTAAGACCAACAGGGTGATCTGCTCCGTGCAGCCAACCCTCTAGCTCAAATCCTGCGTCAAGAATTCCTTCCTCTCACTGTAGATTAGAGAAATTGCACACACATAGCACAGTGGTTATTCATGCTCTGAAGTCAGCTGCACCTGGATTAAAACTCAATTCTCTGTGGCTAAACTCTCTTTAAAAAAAAAAAAAGAAAAGAAAAGAAAAGAAAAAACAACTCTGCCTGCCTCAGACCTGTGTTACCTATTTTAACCCAAAGGATATTCAGAAAGAAAAGGTTTCTCCATCTCAGGCACTGACTCAGTGACCCATGTAACTTGTCTTGGGGAAAGATAATGGTACAACTGAGCCCTAATGATTTAAGGGAAATTAATATGTAAAGGTTGCTCGCATCTCTCATCAGATAAGAGCTCTCAGTCTTGTAGGCGTACTCTGCCCTCTGTTCCAAGCAGACCGGAGACAACTCTTATCTGATTAGAAGTAGCTCTCCTTCCTGTGGGGTCTCAGACTTGGGATCTTAAGACATGGAAGGCAGCGATCCTGCCTCTCATTCATCCTTGAGGGGGGCAGCCTGCCTAAGAGACTTTGAGCACTTGGAGGCCAGCCCTCCCTCTGTTGTTTCATGAGTTGGAAGAATGATTCTCTGAAGACTCAGTTTCCACGTCCCTGAAATGGGTACCAAGTGCCCCATTCAGGCTACCTTGTAAAGCTATTATGAAAGTCATGCACCCCTAGTGTAGAGTCTTTTCTGATGGTCACAGCCATCACACACTCGCCTGCCCACTTTGTGTTAGGTGCAGGTGCCAGAATAGTCTAGAAAATGTTCGTCAGGTTAATTACATATTCTCAGCGTCTTCTTCCCGCTCTGTGACCCTATTTCTGACTTCTCTCTCACAAAGGGTGGCCAAACAGTCCCCTCAGGGAGACACCTGGATGCCATCTTCACAATCCCATCTTTCTCCTAAGACTTTATCCAAGATTCCTCCAATGTCCACCAATTTAACCTCAAAGAGACTTCTCACATCTCCCAGGCACTACTTTCCTGGCCCCATCTTCTTTTGCCACCTCCTGTCTGGGCTACCTATGTCCTGCCACTGTGCTTTCCAGAGTGAGAAGTTTGAAATGCCCATTACACTGTGCCACTCTCTGCTTAAAACTCCCCAGAATTGCCCTACAGTCTTGAAACGTCCTTAGCCTGGAATACGCGTTCTTGCGTGGCCTCTTTATGCCGCACACCACAGTAAGATCAGATCATTTGGAGATCTGAGCATCTCCTCCCTTTCTCTTTAAAAAAAAAAAAATGTTTATTCTCTTCCACCTGGAATGTCCTTCCTTCCCTCACCTTTACCTAATTCTTTCACCTGTGAGGTTCTGCTAAGTTATTATACTGGTTTGGCTATTTCTGCCTAACAAAACCCTCTTCTCCAAAATGAAATGATTTAAAACAATTTCATATTATTTTGTCTCAAAATCTCATAGGTCAGAAATTCACACAGGATATAGCAGGGATGATACTGCTCTGCTCACTGATATCTGGGGCTAAAGTGTGACTCCAGGGGCTGGGGGCTGAAGGCTGAAGCAGCTTGCTCTCCCTTTGCACAGCCTCTCCAAGTGGTAGCTTGGGCTTCCTCATAGCATGGCAGCCTCAGGGAGCTTATGTGGCAGCACAAGTCTCCCTGCAAAAAGAAACATAAACTGCTTTGAAATAGCAGAACTGGCAGTGACACTATTTCCAACATACACTATTAGTCAAAGCAGACCAGCCTGAGGTTCCCCAGGCTCAAGGGAAAGAGATACAGACCCCACCTCTTGACTCTTTGAGGCGTCAAAGAACTTGGGGCCATCTTTAATCCGTTACCTCCTTGACGGAGTTTCTCTGAATTCCCTCTCCCTTTTCCTCTGCCCTTAGGTGCCTTTCCCTCTGATTTCTGCTAAAAACTGAGTGATTATAAGCAACATGAAATCCTCCCAATGAACTAGAAGTGGTTTCCTTAAATAAAGGAGCTGGAGCTCGTTGGTATGGAATATGGCATATCACGGGTTCTAATGAAATTGGAGCTGTGGTTAGGAGGGTGAGTTACAATTACTAAGATAAAAATGGTGCCTTACCTTTTTGTCTGGTAACCACTAAGCACAAAGAGGTTAACCCACAGGAGGTTTTCACAAGGCAATGGATGAGTGAATAAAGTGCTTCTGCACACAGTCCTACTCCTGAAGTTAAGGGATTCAGGCAAACCAAAGGAGGGTACTGGAGTCCAGCCTGCATGGATAGCTGCTCCAGCTTTATTTAATTACATGCACGCGGGTCATGGCAGGACCTGGGTTTGGGGGCTTGGGGAAAAGTAGTTGGCTTCCTGCTACAACCCTCACTCTAGAACAAGGTCTTCACTGCCAGCTGTGGGTCCTCAAGCTTCCAGTGTGGACTCATGTCAGCTGTGCCTGCCCCCACCCTCCTTCCCCTGCTCCCGTCTCACCGGGAAGGGGCTGGTTTGCAGAATGAGACTCTCTCAAGGCCGAGGGCCGGGCCGGGAGTGCTTCCTCCCTGCCCCTGGCAGTGCGGCAGCTGGGCTGGGAGCCTGGCAGGTGTCTGACAGCCCGCCGCAATCCTGCATAACAGGAAGTGAAAGAGAACGCCATATCCAATTGAAACTGCAGTGGAATATGGGCTGCAATGCTTAATTAACCACCCCCAGTCATTTCACAGATTTCTGTTGTCGCTGAAGAAGGAAAAAAAAAAAAACGGAAGGCAGAGAGAGTACATGTAGGACAACAAAGCAGTTTCTGGAATGTTCTGGTGTGTGTTCATGCCCCCGGCTCTCATATTCAGCAGCCTGCTGACATCATGCAAAGAGAATGCTCACTCCTGGCTGCAGTTTTTAATGGGTTTCCAAAGTTTTTGGAGGGGGGGGTTATTTGTTTCTTTTCTTTTTCTTCTTTGCCAGAGAGGTCTACGCCATACTCCTAGAACTCATCGGTGTACGTGTATGTGAAAGGAGCATGGGGTGCCTTTGTGTGGTTGGACAAATGGACAGAAGGCTGCACCTTGGGTTTGTGTAGGGGCATGTGGAAAGAACCACGTGATAACAGAGCGTGCATGTGGAGCGTCCACCTGGATATAGGCGGGCTCACCTGTCACAGATGTGTGGGAATGTGTGAGTGCTCTGAGCAACTTGTGTATCTGAGCAGGGCACCCGTATGTCTGCCTTGGAGAGAGACTTCACTAGATGTGCCTTGACCTGTGCAGGTGTATGTGAATATGTGTGAGCAAGTGTGTGTAAGGAGTATTATTTTTTGAGTGTGTGTGTGCAGACCTGTGAGTGCCCGTGTGTATCTGTAAGGCTCGTGGTTTGGCAACTACATTTGTGAGTGGAGATGACAAACTGTGTACTGACAAATGCATCAGACAAAGACTGAGTAACTGACAGGGAAATTGTGCTTTGAAACTACCTGCTACTTGGTGAGGGGGATGCCTCTTCAGAGCCTGGTCATGTCAGCTGCCTTCTCCGGCAGCAGAGAAGCAGGAAAACTTCTCTGAGAAGGGTTTACATTTCCTCCGGGCTTTACTTTTCATCTTGCTTGTTCACCTGGATACACTGGGGGTATTTTTCAAGAGCTTAAAAAATATTTAAGTACAAAAGTATTTTTTAAAACCCCAGCTACCTGGGTGCTTTGTGGTATTGTTTCCATTTGAATCTTCCTATAACCTTATCGGGTAGGAACTGTTGTTATTTTCTCCAAACTGAAGTAGCTGGCGGGTGGGAGAGCCAGGGTTTCCGTGTACACTGCCAAGCTTTAGTCAAACTCCAAACTCCACCAAGTCGTTGCCCCTCAGTACAGGGACAGAGAAGGTAGCCCTTTTGCTCAGTTTTGCAGTGAAAATGATTTGCTCTGTGGCCATCAGGAACAGGGACTGGTTCTGTGAGCACTGGCACCACTCCTGGAAAGACTGCTGCTCAGACACTGGGTGCACTCGTGACTTACAGAGGGTCAGCTCTGCTCCCGTGCCACCTTCCTACAGGATCTCTGCACCCAGCTCTCAGGAAGCACATTTTTAGGATTTGAGGGTAGTTTCTTAATAATGGCACCACAACACCAGGAGGCTATCAGAAACGACCCCACTGAACCTCCTAAGAAAACAACGTCCCGAGTCCTCCTTCCAGAAATCTGGATTCAGCAGTTCTACAGGGAGCCAAGAGCTTGCATTTTTTCTTATAAGCTTCCCTGTGCTCCCCACACCTGAAAGTCTCTAATGTAGGACCAAAGGACCAAACTTTCAGAGAACTGCTCTCCAGATTTTCCAAGTGTATAGCTTAGTAACCCTCATCTCTGTACCTAAAGGAGCTTTCCTGAAGGAAACCATAAGTCTAGATCCAAGGCCACTCATGGTAAACAGTGCCTGGGATGGACCTTCTGAAAGTAGGGCCCTTGTATTACCCCAAAGTCCCATCTGCAGTGGCAGGCAGTGTTTCTTTAAAAGCCGCTGGGGAGAGAAGCAGGCGAATGCCCATGTGAAGCCAGGCATCCCTCAAGGAATTTAAATGGGTCAGGAACTCTTAAAGAATTTAAATGAGCATGAAATAGGTATAGAAGGTTTTCTGGGCCAATATGCAAGCCAAATAGTAAATAACTATTTTCAGCACTGAGTTTGGTTGGCAAATTTGCATATACATGTGATGCCGGCGTTTCTATTTTTACCATGTAAATGTGCAATCTGTAAAGAGAGCTGCAGGCCTCCGTGGAAATCCAGGCTGGAAAGAGTTGATTTTCGGTTTGGCTGGACCTCGGGTTCTGTATTTTAAAGTGTCCAGGTGAGAGTTGGGCAGAAAAGAGAGAGGAGACACCCTTGAAACAGTCTTCTCAGGTTGAGTCTTTGTGATGCCAAGATTTCCCCCGAAGCAAAGTGTTCATGCCTGGAAAACCAAAGTTCAAGTGGAAAGTTTGACATTTCGCCGTGATATCAGCCTTGCAGGGTTTTTAACAGCCTCCCAACCTATCTTTAAAAACCACCCCAATTTTATCATTAACTTATTATAATTATTATTATTATTACCTCATTGTGATTATTATTGTTGTCAAAATCTGGGGGCAGCATTGGCAAGAACCTCTGCAGAACCAGAAGGGCCTCTGCTTTTCCCTTGGTGCCGTGCATTTCAGATGTCAGCAGTAAGTTAGATTTAAGAGGTTTTGGTAAATTTCTTGATGCCTTCGTTTAGGTCAGCATGTGGTTGCCACTTAGGTATTTTGAAACTGCCCAGTGGAACTCTGTAAGGGGTGACAGTGCTGAGTGAAACTGGCATTTGACTTTGGATCCTGTGAAAGTTATGTGTGTTTTTCACCTTTTCTTGCTGCAAGAACATGCACAAGGAGAAAAGAAGAGTGTAACATCCTTCACACCAAGACGTTGCACACAAAGGGAGGTTCGCTCTCGGGCAGTGAGGAGGCTGGAGGTGGTTTGCCATTGTTTGCCTTCTGCTCCAGGGCTCAAAGCTTGCTAAAGTGTCAGTGCTGCTCTGCTAAATTACCACTTGACACCAGCAATTTCTAGCCATGAGTTTGCCACAAATATCAGGAGATTAACTTCATCAAAGTAATTCGTAGTTAAGATGCTTGCTAAGTGTAAATTGGCTCTAAGAGGCCCCTTCTTCCACCACCACTCCCTTTGTGCTTTTTACTGAGAGGAAGAGGCTGGGGAATTATTGTTTTATTTAAAAGGAGGTGGGCAAAACAGGAGAGACTCCCAGGTCCCCCATGGCTAAGAGACTTCTGCTTGGGAATAAAGCCACATGGCTGGGTGACATCTCAGCTGTGCCTGCCCGAAGTCTGTGAAGGCAGTACAGGTGCCAAGCAGACAAGCTGGAGGTTGGGGGCGGCCTATGTTTGGTTCTCGAGCACTTTCATTTTCATCGTATCTCTTTCTTTGTCAGAACTAACCCCCCAGTTGGCGATGATTGCTGAGCAATTAGTTATGGCAACACTACCATATTTGGACAATTTGCAGAAACTACCTAAGATTTTTTTGTGAAAGCTTCAAAGACTAGCAATTTTTTTCCAAGAGACAGTTTAAAACATTTTTTTTTTAAGTTTACATCTCCCTTTCTCTTTGTATTTGAAAAAGCATATAAACTAATATAAATGAACTCATGGACGTGTAAGTAGAGCTTTGGGACTAGGATTAAGCTTTGGAGGTCTTTTTAACATACAAAGATTTATGATTAGACTACTCCAGAAGAAGAAAAAATTTTGTCAATGTCAAAGAGCTCTTGAGAAGAATATACAACAAACTCTTGCCCAAAGCACAGCCTCCTTGAAATGTAGTTATTGTGAACCGTGGGGAAGTTTCTTATGTCTCCTGTGATATGACAGGCTTTTCTAGAAAGTCAGCTTTCTTTGCTTATCATTGAGTTGATCAGGATCACTAGTGATCACCTTATACAAACCCATCCATCCACCCACCCACCCATCCATCCATCCACTCACTCCATAAACATAAGGAACGCCTGCTACTATGCTGTTTACCAGAGATACAGAGTTGAATCCAAAACATTCCCTTTCCTCATTCTCTAGAAACTCAAGATCTGGGGCAGTAGACTCTTGTCAAGTACAGATTTAACATCTCTGGTTTCGACTGTTTATGAGTAACAAAGATTACTCGTCATTTTCACAGCAACATGGATTTAAAAGATGCCCTCAGTGAAGCTAACGAGCGAGGAAGGAATCTTTGGGTTAATGAGTGGGCTTAGCCGATTAGCCCAGTGTCCACCCAGAGACTCACTCTGTGGTTCTACACTCATAACCATTCTCATCTGTAGACACAACACCATTCCAGAGATAGAACCACAACTACCTGCCAATGTTCTTTATTGAACTAAAGACAAAGCAAAGACATCTACTTAAAATTTTCAGGGAGAGACTATATGACAGACTGATATTGGGTGATGTGAGAATCAGCACGGGAGCTGTTCACTAATAAAAAACGTCTTCTTTGGCTAACCAGAGTTGATTTCATCCTGTTACTATAGCCTTTGAGAGAGTTGTGACTTTGTGGCCAATTATAAATATTTGGAGCCAATGAGAAATATTCACGTGACTTGAAGTCACCAGACCCCTCTCCTCTCATGTTGCACCTGCTCTTTGGTGGTACCATTATTTGCTTTGGAAAGGACACAGCCATGTCCACGTGCCTAATGACCTATCAGCAGTCATCCCAGTTCTGCTGTTGTTATGGTCTCAAAATTAAAAGAGAAATGAATACGCCAAGCCCCTATCAGTTTATAACCTCTTTCCCAAGGAACTTAGAGTGACTTCCCCAATGCCTAGGCTGTAGATATTTACAAGAAACCACCCTGAGTTTCTTCCCCACTTTGAAATCACTAGTGTGCCTGGGTTAGGCACAGACTTCTTGCTTCCCATCTTTGCTTCCCCAGATGACATTTCTAGAACTCAGCAGCATGATTCACCATGCTTTATTGTTGGAACATATTGATCCCAGTATTCCAAGAAGTTAACTGTCTGCCATCTTGTTTTCTTTTGGACATTCTTCCTACCGTGAGGCCACAGCGGCCAGGACTCCCATTGGCTTATTTCATGTTGAGGTGCCCTGGGTGAGACTGCAGGCTGGTATTCTCAGTATGCTCCTTGCTACCCACCCACAGAAATGCAAAGTTTCATAATTATCACATTAGTGGAGAATGTGTGCTGGAGATATGAATGAATTGTAATGGATTTTCCTAAGAAAATGTCCTCAAAGATTGAGTTCTCTCGATGTGCTGAAGACAGAATTTGATACACAAACAACTGAATTACAAAACTCTTCTCAGGAATACCGCACACTGCATAAAGCAAAGGTCACCTTAGAGATTCAGAACGAAGTGCCCTATGGCTCTGTTTTTTTATGCATTACAACCTCTGACCTCTTTTATTAAACCATACATTGTGTTTTCTAACTTACTTCAGGGGCCTGCTTTCATCTTCTGTGATAGCGCCTCATCTCTCTTTACTTGGGGATTAGCTGCAACATTTACCTGCTGCTCTTTGTGCCTTAGCGTCCCCTTTCCTCTCTCCTTTCTTTCAAGTATTTGGACTATTTATTAAACCTAGTTAAAAAAAAAAGTCTGACCTCTTATTCCCAATTCTTCCCTCCAGTAACCTCTGGGGATCATTGATCCTCTATTTTTTTCTCATCTTCCTCCTCTTCCCCCTCTTCTTCCTCCTTCTCTCTGCTCTTTCTTCTTCTTTCTTTCTTTTCCTCTTTCTCTTCTCCACTTCTCCTCCCTTGCTGACCTGGGAGACATACAAGGTCAGACAATGAAGCTCTTGAACTAATCCAAGAAAAAGCACTACATACCTCATCGCTGAGTATCATGACATGGCCACCTTGGAAACGCTCTCTTGGGAAGCTATGCACCAGCACCAGAGCCTAGTCCACCCTTCCAAGCAATTTTGGAATTCTTTTTCGGAACTGGCCATCAGTGCTGTCATCAAACAAGGTATGACAATTAAGTTCAGGAACTAGTCCTAGAAAAAGTTCTTTGAAGGGTGGATTAGGCACTGGCATCCGTGCATAAAAGTAGCTTCCCAAGGGGACTTCGAAGGTGACCAAAGTGATATTCCGCATTGAGGTTTGTACCACTTTTTTTAGGATGAGTTCAAAAACTTAAGTGTCTGACCTTGTATACTGTTCTTCTTGGGGCTGAGGATGGCAAAAACTAGATAGGCATGACAACAGATCAGGGAGAGGGGCCTCAAATGTTTCAGAGTAAATCCACACCCAGGGAGAGATCAGCACCAGAGTCCTTGAAGACACCCCACAGTGTGTTACACGCAGTTCTCTTGAAGCAGAGGCGAGATGGTGATTCCAGGGGAAGTGCGGCAGTGAGTAGGACAGGGATGGGAGCTGGACAGAGACGTGGGTCCAGCTGAAGTCCAGCCTCAGTGGCACCCACAAGACCTTGGAATGTAGATGGCTTCCTGAGAGAAGACAAGCCGCCCAGTTCCAGGCACTTTGTTTGGCTGCCCTGGGAAACCAACAGGAAGCTTGTGTGAGGCCTCGTGTAGAAGGAGAGTGAGTTTAGGTGGAGGTTGGCCCCAAGAGGCCTGGTGGTTTCCAGGTTTTGTTACAGAACTTCAGAGGTATTCTAAAACTTTACCTTTGAACCTGGCCTTGCAGCTTTTGGTGAACATACATTTGCCAAAAGAAGAAGAAAGAAGATATTTCTTTATTTATTTCAGTTTGATTTGAAGGTTTGAAAAACTCAGAGTCCAGCTGTACTCTTGACCCAGTCCTCACATCCCTGACAATGTTGGGGTGAGCCTGTCCCTCACCACATTTCTTCTCCAGCATATACACAAAACTAGTATTATAAAAAAAAGTCCCATTTCTGGATTGACTTCTGCTGCAAACCGGGTTAAGCCACACTTGCAACTAGCTTAACCTTTTCTGGATTTTCCTCAATGTAATTTTTTCCCTTCTCGAAGATGGCTGAAAATCCCTTCTGGTTACTAGGGCAGCTTCTCAGGCTGATGGTCTTCCTGTTTCCTTAGCTGCCTGCGGCCTCCTGTCATCATGAGAAGAACTGCTGGCCACAGGCCTGTGGCAGCGGCAGCAGAAACGGGGCTAGAGATCAAAGAGCCAAGCACACTTCCACCGCTCTGGGCAGTGTCCCGGGCAGGCCCCCGTCTATGATATTTTCCAAATCAGTGTAACATAGATTGCCTTTTTATGAAGCACAAGCTGGAATTCCCCCAAATCTTCAAACGCTCTGCCAAAGCTCTGGAGCAGTTATTAATAAATAAATAAATAACCAGGTTGTTTAAAAGAAAAAAAGCAAGGAAAGGAGGGAGGGAGGAAAAAAGAAAGGAAATAAAAAAAGAGAGAGAGAAAGATAAAGAGGAAGGAAGGAAGGGAGGGAGGGAAGGAGGAAAGGAAAGTGAAAAAGGGAAAAGAAAAGCAGCCCTGATTCAGTGGAGCACCATCCGGAAAGGGGCCCTAGGCAGAGCTGTAAAAGGACACGCCCTCACCCCCACTGCACCTGGTCCTGGGCATGGTGGTCTTACCAGCTAGGGGGTCACAGTTTCAGACAGTCAGGTCTGTGCCACTGCTGGTAATGGGGGGTGGGAGTCAGTTCTCTAATGTTCCTCTTTTCAGCCCCGCCCCCACCTCCTCCCACCCTGTAGCCCACAGGTCCACCCACAGTGGGTGCCACCAATCTGTCCCAGCCTGAGACCCTGTCTGCTCAGCCCCACTGTCCCTCACTCCCAGCAGCCACTCAGAAGGCAAGTCCACAGAGTGCGCGTTCGGGAGAAGAGGGAGCTCAGAGGCGCCAGCCTTTACCAGCCCCTTATCAGACGTGAAGCCCCTGGTAACTTACAGCCTCACCTCGTCCTCCTCTTGGTTGATGTCGCTCTCATCTCACTTCCCAAAGGCCAGCGAAACCCCAGGAGGTCATAGCAATGCAGCCAGAAAAAAGGTGGGAGGTAGCCAGGAACCCCAGCGAGTGGATCTGGCTGGCAGTGAGCGGGCGGGGAAACACGAGCGAACGTTCCACTGTTGTCTGTGTGCGTGGTGGTGAAGAAGTGCTTGACCCGGCTGAGCCTCTGGTTCCTGTCTATAGAAGGTGGATGACGAGGCCACCTCTCAGGGAGCTGGTGGGGAGAAACGAGTGATAGGAAATAAATTCAGAGTGTTCATCCTATTCCCCAGAAAACGGATGCAGGCTGTAACCTACACATGCGTATGGGAGGGATGGACCAGGACGCCAAATTCCACATTCTTCCAGCTCCAGCCCACAGTCCCGGGTGGCCCCATTCTACAGGCACGTGGTATGCGGCCTACGTGCATTTTAATAGGCCCTTGCACTTGGCAAAGCCCCTGCCCAAGACCCGGGGCAAGGCCAGGGAGGAGACTCTCAGGGCAGGAAGGCAGGGAGCCGTCTCCCATCCCGCTGGCAGGGCGGGCCCCTGTTTGGGTCGCTCTACAGGCTTCCTGACTACGCAGATCACACCTAGAGCGAGGCCTGGTTTCTGAAACTGCTAGTCCTTTCTACCCACGAAACCCCAAACCCGGCGCTCAGTAGCTATAAACAGCGCTTGTGTTTTCAGACGCGGGAAAAGCTTACTTAAAGCAGAAATCTGGCTTCCAAAAACTCAGTCTGAAAGCCAAGGGCCTCTGAGTTCTATACACAGGGAAAACAGGGGCTTAGGTGGAAGAGTGAGTTGATGGAGAGACGAGCCTGAGGCTTTGCAGGAGGGAAAAAAAAATCTGGGGAAGAGATTTTGTTTGTTTCTCAGTCTCTGTCTTGGGGCAAGGCGCAAGGATTTCACTTCCTCAAGAAACACGGCATCGATTTTTAAACCTGCAGTTTTTAAGCCTGGTATTTATTTTCATTCAAGTAACAGAAAAGTCATGAACATGCAACCAAAGATTGCTAAAGATTCACTTTCTCCTTGAAAGGTCACCGCCAGACCTCCCCGTCTGGGGCAGGGGATGGGTGTCAGCTGGGTGCTCCCTTTCTCATCTCTGAACTTGCAGTGGGCAGGTACCTGGCCGACTCAACCGAGTCCTAATTAGACTGCTGTATTCTGTTGAAAGGAGGACATTGTTATTGGCTCAGTGCAGTTTTCTTCTGTTTGCAATCCCCAGCATTACCCAGGGTATCAATTCAAATGTAGATTTCTAGGCTTTCCCTCCAAGAGACTTGAATTCTTAACAGATGCTCCCAGACAATTCCTAACCGCTGTTTCCAGGACCACACTTTAAGACCTAGAACCTCGGCTCGGCGCCTGTGGCTTAAGCGGCTAAGGCGCCAGCCACATACACCTAAGGTGGCGGGTTCGAATCCCCAGCCCGAGCCCGCCAAACAACAATGATGGCTGCAACCGAAAAATGGCCAGGCGTTGTGGCGGGCGCCTGTAGTTCCAGCTACTTGGGAGGCTGAGGCAGGAGACTCGCTTGAGCCCAGGAGTTGGAGGTTGCTGTGAGCATGATGCCATGGCACTCTACCCAGGGGGATAGCTTGAGGCTCCGTCTCAAAAAAAAAAAAAAAAAAAAGACCTAGAACCTCTGAAGGGCTGGATGCCCGTGAGATGCCTCTTCTGGCTTCCAAATTATTGGTTTGAGTGATTGTCATATTTATGCCCATAGTCCTTATTACAAAAAAAAAAATGTTCTCTAATTTTATAGTGGAGAAATAGAGACTCCTGGAGTGGGGATTAGGTAACTCCCTCCTGGTCCCACAGTAAGGAAAGGGTAGATTTTACCAGTGTACGTACAGTTCCTGAAGCCATCCACTATTTCATCTCCCCGACAAATTCAGATATCTCTATTCCCTCATCTGTGAGCAGATACAGTAGTGATAGTACGAATCTCAGAGGGTTGGATATGATAAAAGTGAGTGTGACCATGTGAAATGACTGAAATTCAGCAATTGACAACCTACAAAAGCAGCAATTTCATATGGGTGAACTGATCATTGCAGAGTTCTTGCTGCAGTACCTGAAACAAAGTCATAGCTCAATAAATGTCACAAATTGTTAGAAACTATTGTGGGTAGAACTGTGTCCCCCCCCCCCCAAAAAAAAGTTATGTTAAGGTCCTAGCTCCTGGTACCTGTGTACGTGACCTCATTTGGAAACAGGGTCTTTGCAGATATAATCAGGTTAAAATGAGGTTATGCTAGATTAGGGTGGGTCCTTAGACTGATGTCCTTATTAGGAGAGATCTAGATACTCGGCCACACAGAAGAGAGGATTCCATGTGGGGTCAGAGGCAGAGATTGGGGTGATGCAAAGTGTGCCCAGGATGGCCAGCCACCACCAGGAGCAAGAAGAGACATGGCAGGACCCTTTCCTGAAGCCCCCAGAGAGAGCACAGCCCTGCCAGCACTTTGATTTCAGATTTCTGGCCTCTAGAATTGTGAGAGTATAAATGTCCATTGTTATAAGTCACCTAGTTTGGAGTCATTTGTTAGAGTAACCCTAGGAAACTAACAAAGAAGGTTAGACCCCCACATCATCAGTGTCATGGTCACCAGCACCATAAAGACCACCCTTTCACAGAGCACAGGATGTGGCCCCCAGAGTCATGACCTCTGATTGGTGCTAATGGGTAATGCTGAAGTTGTGGGGTCTCAATCCACTCGCCAGCCTGGAATGCCCAACACAGACACAGTTTGGTTTCCGCCCATATTTTTTAAAGATTCTTTTATGTTACGCACACATTTGGGCTTTCTGATGCTTTCCCAAGCTCCTTCCAGCTTGTGTAATGTGGACTTCTCCCCAGGGAAATGTTTCAAGAGACAGAAAGACGGAAAAATGGTGGCCACAGAACGCTGGGTAAACATTAGCTCCTTTCATAACCTTCCTTTCTTGGATGACAAATGTGTGGCGGGGCCCCAAATCCCAAGGAGGCCTGCTTCAAACATTTATTTGGATCAGTCTGAAGGGTCAAGGACCTGCTATATAAAAAGTCCCTAAATGCACACTGTTCAGATAGAACTTGCAGGCTGGCACAAAAAAAATTCAGAGCAGATTCTCTGGCCTGTTTCAAGTCTATTTTTCAATCAATACAAGGTTTCCAATGACCTTTGTCTCAATTTTTGCACAGAAGAGATACTTAAGGTTCTCTTCTTACCTTTCCCTGCTCATCAAAAATGGAAATTGAAAAAGAAATGAGGCTGTAAGATTTGTCAGTTCACTGACCATGTTTTCCAAATAAAAAAGCGGAAGTAGTAGTCGTGATTGACAGTGGGGTAGGACTTAAAAGCTGGATTGTCCAAGATAATCTGCTCCGCTCTAGACAGAGTCTGAGCAAGTCACTTCACCTGCCTTTGTGGCAGTTTCTCACCTTTATGAAGTCAATCCTATGAAATCATTTTCAGTTCAGAGTTCTGAGTATTTGATGAATGATGAACAAAAAGAGTTTAGCAGAGTGACAATCATCTAACTGCCCAACAAATGCTATTATTATATATTTTTTTATTGATTGATTCCAGAGCTTCCAGCTTCTTGAAACTGGAAAAGCTGAGGAAACAGCATTCCCCCCCTAAAAAAAGCTTCCAGCACTGTGGACATTTGGATGTTAGCCCAACGAGATTCAAGTTGGGCTTCTGACTTCTAGAGCAAACATGTAAGATAAGTTTGTGTTTTAAGCACCAACTTTGTGCTACTTTGTGACAGCAGCAGTAGCACCCTGATATGTGCACCAGAGCGGCACAGCGGGTGGGTTCGCACGCTGCAGCGAAAAGGCTCATGTCTGGTTTCAGCGACTTCTCTGAGTCCTAGATCTTTCTCTCCCTGGACTGAGCCCAGAGCCTAGATAAATGCCCTGCCCTGTGGAGAAGCCCATGGGCGGCGTCTTTCCCCAGCTGGAGTTAGGGCCAGAGCAGGTTCCTAAGGAGTTAGGAGTAGGGAGTGGGGAGCAGAGAGCAGTCCCGGATTACCTGAGTGTCTGAAAACTGTCTCTTAGGTCTCCCTCCCCCCAAACCACAAGAATTCCAGTGTTGGTGAATTTTCCCAGCTTTGTATTAACCTTAACTCCAGAAGGATCACATTTTGATTTTAACAGACTCCTTTCTTTTGTATTTTCTAAGTTAGAATTTTGACCCATTTTGGATTCTAGGAAATGTAGGAAAAGAGGAGGAACAGAGCAGAGCAGAACCACACTGGTCAACACACAGAGGTGGTCACCAGAAGGGACCAGGCCTACTGTACTGACACGGATGTGGGGTGTACCTCCAGTCTGTGAAAATTAGTCAACAAAAAGAGGTGGTCAGTGTAGGGAGGTTCCACTATAATGTCACCTAAGCTCAGGGGCTCTGACTGGGCTTTGACAGCAGCCCACCAAGCAGAAGCCAATATTTAGGAGCTGGAGAACAACTGCCAAGATCAAAGGAACTTGGAGGGACACAGGCAAAAACACATCCTCATGATGAAACAATATTTGGGGGCGCCTGTCTTCCAGTGTGGTGGTGGGGAGGCGTGTTGGGATGTTAAAAGAACCGTAATCAGGAGAAAAGATAGATGCCTGTGAATGAATGAATCAGTGAGTGAGTGAATGGCTTTAACTCAAAGTAGTGGCTCTGGTGCGTTTGGGAGCTTTCCCCAAAGGCTATAGCTCTTCCCAGGTCTACCCCAACTCTCAGGAAGTTGAGAGCTGGGTGGGGCCGCGTGGTTACGAATGAAAGTTGTCCTACTTCGGGCCTCCGCACTGCGGTCTGGTTCTTAGCGAATCCGTGTGCAGAGATGAAAGCGCCTGAGCCCCTCCACCAATGCCTTTGGCAGGAGAGGCACCGGCACCAGCCCTGTGGGGTGCGGTGGCCCAGGAGCTGGGCGGCACTCCCCGGCCTGGCCTGTTACTCTTGGGCTCGTACTAAAGGGGGCTTAGGTTTCTGCACTTTTCATGTGGCGGCTTTCAAAATCGGAATCCACTTGAAGTGGTTTGGGTTTTTCTCCTCCCTGCCTGGTGTTTGCTGTAGAGAAATACCTTCAAACACACACAGCGCTGCTCAACACCTCTGTCCCCCAGCATGTTCAGAGGAACCCAGAGACGCCACATCAAGCCGAATGTTTTCATCAGAGCCGCCCCAGTTGGGCCCTGCCTGCACCTCACTGGGCAAAGGTTTCCTTTTACCCTCCATTTACAGCACCCCTTCCCAACATGGACTCACACGTGCCTGTTGCTGCAAGAACCAGCGGTTCTTATTTCTCTGAAAGAATCTATTTGGAAAAGTTGGAGGCTGTGTCCATCCCTTATCTTGAGTGAATTTCTGTTTTGATGTTTGAGTCTGTTGGGGCGGCCTAGGGGGGCCGAGGAAGGCGTGTGGAGCCTCACCCCTATGCCCCAGCTCCAGGTGGCTCCTCTGGCTTCCTCACCTCCCTAGACCTGCTGGACACCTTTGATGTGGGTCAGTACAAAAGTTTTGAGATGAATGAAAATCAAGGAACATAAAATCTGCAGGGACAGGAACAAATGAAGCCCTCCCAGCGACACTGATAAGCCGAGCAAGTTGAAACTTGCACAGGTGAATCAGAAAGGACGCTATCGACTGTGTTTCCTGGAAGTGAAATGATGGCCCAGAAGACAGTCTGTCTCAGAACTTTTGTAGTGATCTCTGTATTTTTCTGGTTCTCCCACCAAGCTCTTGATTCCCCCATTTAAGTCATGTTTGAAAGAAAACATTTAGTCCCATTGGCTGAGGAAGGAAGCAAGTTGGATAGATGTCTCAAGCCCCCTCCTGTGGAGATGTCCCCTCACACCCCATTTCATATTTGAGAATGACTTACCAACTTCATCATAGCAATAGTTCTTTATGTCACTATCAACAGAGCTGAGGGGGTGAATGGGGAGAGAAAATAAACAAATGAGGGCTCAGAGCTATTACTTTAATGCTTTTATTACCCAGAGTGGTCATATCCTCGTGTGTGCGTAATTAGGGAGGGCAGGGGAGCTCTGGGGAGGGGGTGATCCAGCCTCTTTATTTTGCAGCTAAAGGATTCCATCGTGAAAATTCAGCATAACATTCTCCGGGTTACTGGGCAGTTGATCTACTGCACTGAATGGCCTTGTTTGTATGATGAGATTTATTTAAGTGTATTTACATACACTGGGGGACTTAGAAATGTTATTTCACGGTAACCCATGGAGATTATGGGCCTTTTAAGGTCTGTATTCCCTTTTGTAAATGGAGGCAAGGATCTAGGGCCCTGGTGTGGTTCTCATGTCAAAACCTTGGCCTTGTATTTATACTCACAAATGTGAGAGAGAGAGAGAGCATGTGGGCATGCAGGTGCTGACCCAGAGCACTGTGGCCTCCCAGACCACACTGCTTGGACTCACTGGGCAAATTACAGCAGGAAGAGGGCTCTTTCCAGCCTGGACATCAGCCCACACAAACCAGGGCTAGTGGGAACTTTCTCCATCTTTTCCTTTCCTGTAGTCACCAATGTGTTTGTTTCTTCAGAGATTGTTGGGTTGGAAAGCCGCTGCCTCTACTAGAATCCAGGCTAACGTCCTGCCTTAAGGCCATGACAGGGCTAAGACAAAACCTTGCCCTTAGTGGCTTGCCTATAAAACCAGGGGGTGGAGATGATGGGCTCCAGCCCCTCTTGCTTTCAGATGGGGAAATTGAGGCCCAAAGAAGGGGGTGGAGGGCCTCAAGTTCTTCATACTCAGACAGGGAGCCAGGGCCCTATGTTTGGGCGTGTTCACCTTCCACTGCCACTGCTCTGCACCTGCCCCCTCTGTCCCTAGTCACATCTCCTTGGCTACAAGGCCCCAGTGCAGTATTCTGGACTCTTGAGAAATATGTCACACACATCTGCCCACTCACTTGAGTCAGCAAAGAAAAAAGCCCTTCTGCAGCCCTCAGGCCAGCACAGGATAGAACTCATACTCAAAGATGTTTCTTCATGGGGACTGGCTCCAGAAGAGACTTGATTTTCAAGGGTTTAATCTGGCCCTTCTGTTCCAACCATTGCATGATCCTCAAAGTTGTAGGTACTTTACCTGCTATGACCCACCTGCCTGAGAGGAGGAGCTGGGAGACTTGTGCCCCTGATGGTTTGCAGGAAAACTCATGCACCCTTCACCTTGGGACCTCAGGATGGAGCCAAGGCTCTTATTTCTCAAGAAATTATTGGGTCAAGTTCATTTCCCAGCCCTTGCCTCTAGATTTGGGATTTTGTTGGAAGCATGCAAGTCCTTGCTTGGGCAGTGATGGAGCTAAGGCAGAAACTCTCTCTTAGAAGCTTCCCCATAAAACAGAAAGTGGGTCCATGGAAGTCAGGGTGTGTCACATCCCTCTACTGCTGCTTCTGACATCCCCACCCCTCACTAGGGTGATTTGCATGAAAGGAAGTCTGAGAGGCAGGGACAGCCCCCAACCTTGAAGTCACAGGCCACAGAGAAGAAAGATGAGCCAAAACCAGAATGATTATCATTCTGCTCCTGCCCTTGAAGTTCACCCGGGGTTTCAAAACGGACATATTCTTCACTGTGACCTTATTTCTGCACGGAGATCTTCAGGATGCCATTAATCACAACTGGACTTAGGTTTAAAAACAAAAAGCAAAAAGCCTAGTGACAAAAACACACATTTGGGATGGCAGCTGTGGTTCAGGTCCCCATCCATGCCCACTTGGACCCCCATGTGCCAGAGGGAAGAAAGAGGTACAGAATCTTGTTCTCCATCCAGATGTGTTCTACGGCCATGGTGACCCATCTATAGACCTAGAAGCTGGAGGTGTTGCCATGGTTGAGCCACTGGGGTCAGCAAATAAGAGTCCTCCTCTTATTTGGTTCTCCCACCACCCCATCCTCACCCCCACCTCCTAGTCCCTGTGAAAAGAAATAATCCATCACTAAGGGAGCCTCCTCCAGGCCTTCTTCCTCCTGGCCTGACATGGGCTCTTATCGGGCATGCACACTTTAGCTCTTTATCTGTGTTCTCCCCTCATTCCCAGGACAGTGCTCTCTTAATGCCATTTGACAGGAGAGGAGGTAGAAACTTGTGGAGGTGAGTGACCTACCCAAGGCCCAGGGACTGTCTGTCTTATCACAGAGGCAGTGTCCTCCCGGCTCCCCACCATGATGGCTGATTGTCCATCTGTGTGTCATTACTCCTGGGACTTGGTCCTAGAAGGACAAGCCCACAGCAGCATGCAAAGGAGACCCCTCCCATCCCCCAACCCACTCACACCTGCTTTTCCCTTCCATGCACACGCACACGCACACGCTCACACATGCACACAGACACGGTCTACAGAGCTCACACTCTTCGCACCCATCCTCTCCTCCTTGTTCTGGCCAGGGGCTCATGAGTAGAAGCAAAGAGAGCCACTTTCAGGCTCGACTATCCAACTGGTAATGGTAGCAAGACCCCGCTGAGTCTGACCAATGGTCACCGTGGGCACAGTGACCTGTCACAGCCAAGACAGCAGCCACCTCAGAGATGGCAGAGCCCTCAGACTGATCGGTGGTGACCTGTAACTGTAGCAAGACACATCATTGTTTTAAGCTTCTGAGATATTGGGGTCTCCTAGGCTCTTCTGACTGGCTGGTGTGTTGTGTGGATAAGGCATTATCACATAGGAGGGAGTCGCAGCCTAGCAGTAGAGACAGTCCCACAGATACTGACAGTGACTCATTTGTTCAACCATTTATTGAGAGACAGCTTCCCACTGAGCTCTAGTCCAGAAATTGTGGTCCTCCAATGATCAAAGGGAAGAGCATCTCACTGCCATGATACCCTGTGGTTACCCCCACTGTACAAGCCTCACTGGTTTGTGACAACGGACCCTGTTCTGACAAGTCCCCTTTTGCACACATAACTATCTTACCTTTTCCTCTGCTGCCAGCTTCTCTTTCTCCATCTCTCTGACTTTTCCTTTGTGGCCAGAGAGTCTCTGATTGCCAACTTTGGGCCCAGCCCCCTGCTCTGAAAGTCCTTGGGTCTCACTGTTAGGACCTCGTGTCCAGAGCATGTCATGGTCGCCACCTTATTGTTGGTTATTCTTTCCATGGTTTTGGTTACCCACAGTCAAATTTAGTCTAGAAATATTACATGGAAAATTCCAAAAATAAGCAATTCATAAGCTTTAAAATGCACACCATTCTGAGCATTATAGTAAATCTCTCCCTCTCCAGCTCCTTCCTTTGTGCCAGCATGTCCCTGCTGTGGGTGTTTCCTGCCTGGGAGTCACTCCGTAGCTGTCTCCATGATCAGATCAATTACTGCAGTATCATGGTGCTTGCCTCCAAGTCACCCATATTTTCCTCATTAGTGTCCCCAAAGTACAAAAGTAATGATGCTGGCCATTCAGATATGCCAAAGAGTAGCCATGAAGTACTTCCTTTACAGGAAAAGGTGAAAGTTCTCGACTTACTAAGAAAAGGACAAAAATTGCTTGGTGTGCTGAGTTTGCTAAGATCCGTGGTAAGAACGAATCTTCTCTTGGTCTAATTGTCAATGAGATATTGATATCCTTGTTCTATTTTGTTATTAGTTGTTACTGTGCCTCATTTATAAGTTAAGCTTTATCATAAGTGTGTCAATATAGGGAGAAACATAGAGGGTTAGGAACTGTCTGTGGTTTCAAGTGTCCCCTGGGAGTCTTAGGACATTTCCACCTGCCGTGTTATCTTCTTCCTCAGAGTTACTGAGTTGACAGGTCAAGATTAGCGACCCAGGTGAAAGACCAAAGTGAGAACTGGCTGGGAGGTCAGTCGTTACTCTGATGACCAGATGTTGGAAAGTGATGCCCTAGCAAAGAGCATTAAGATAATTGGGGGTGGGGGGTGGGGGCGGAATGATATTCACTATCAAAGTATTATCTTTGCACCATGACTTTATGCTCACCATCTTGAGCTGGATGAATTTAGATTGAATGGGGGAATACATCCTTATTCAACCAACCCATGGAGATAATATGAGTCTTGAAAAATAATAGTCATGACTTCCATTTATGGAATTTCTGTGTGTGCCTGGGTGCTTTGAATGTGTGTATACCCTATGTCAGATTAGGAAACTCACAGAGGTTAAAAAAAAAAAA
>NW_003852442.1:5185848-5286290 GCF_000181295.1 Otolemur garnettii
TTTTTTTTTTCCTAAAAGCTTCCTGAAGAGCTGATTTCAATGAAAGATTGAGGATTAGTCATAGGCAAGCCCTGGTTCCCACAGCTTCTCTTCTTCAGTGTTCCCACTTCGACTTTTTAAATCTTGCTGTGTCTCCTGAGAGCTTGGTACTGAATTAACATTTGGAAAGTGTGGGGTGGAGGGAACTGGTACCCAAAAGTATGAGAAGAGAAGGGGGCTCTTATCTTCAACATGGGAAGTTTCAGATCCATAAGACACAGAGAGGAAAGGGATTAACCTTCCTAGAGGTCAGACATTTGCATATGGGGGACAGATTGCCGTGGCTTAGAACATGTAGGGGGATCTTCCTGGAGGAAGTCTTGGTTTTACCCCTAGGGAGATGACTGTCACTTCTGTCACTTAGGAAGAAAACCATGATCCTTTCATCTGACTCAGAGTAGGCAGCATGTACACAGGACACAGCTCAACTTTGGGGTTTCAGATCCTGACTCTGCCTCCTCAGTGCAAAACTTTGAACATGTTATTCAACCTCATCAATAAATTGAGCGTCAGTTAAAATGCTTAGTTATAATATGGATTATTAAATAAAAGAACACGCACATATTTAGCACAATCTCTGAGGCCATACAGATTTTCAAGGGCCGGCAGTCATGTTTCTTCACCCCACCACTGGCCAAATCCCCTGAGGTTTTCCAGCCCAGATGGTTTCCCTATTTCCTTTCCTTCTTGGCTGAGATAGGAGATGGTTTTCAAGTCCCAGCTCTGCTGTTTATTACACTGTGATCTTATCTCTCAAAGCTCCCACTTTTTCTTTCTAAGGGCCTTGAGGAATCACAGCTTTCTAGCACCTTTTCCTGTAGGTCTCCCCTGAGACCTTCTCTGCCCACAGATAGGTCAATGTGTCTGCTTTGCCTGCTGGAGGTCTTAAGGTTCTCTTGCCACATGAAATCTTATGCCTGGGCTGAAACAAACACCTCAGCTCCAGAACCAATCTTTTAAGACATGAGAGGGATTAAGAGGCTTGGGACCACCTAGGAATGGTGCTTGTAGACCAAGTTGCATGAAAATAAAATCACCCGCTGTCTGTTTTGCAGCTCAAGAGTAGAGCTCTTGGAAAACATGTGTTGCCAGTGAGAAGGCCCCGTCACAAGAGTGGAGGCACCTGGCAACAAGTGACCATGACTCTCCAAGCTGATAATTAGGGAACAAGAGAGGCAGGGAGACACCTGCCGACCTCCACACACAAACGCAGAATGACTGCTTTGAAGACCTATGGTTTTGAGGGTAGCATAGACGCCTTGACTAAGATTGTCACAAGGATGAGAGAAAATGGAATACAGGAAAAGAAGCCCCCAAGTCACACAAGGGAAAATCTGTGGCATGAAAACATAAAGTTCAGTTACAGAACTGCAGTTCCCAGGCTCCTCCATCCCTTGAGGGCAAACAGCTCAGGTCTAGACACTCTTGTCTTTTTAGAGGAGAGCATGAAAAAAGACAGGGTCTTCTCTTGGGACATTTGCAGAGATGGAAATCAAATCATCTCCTCCTAAGCACCCTATGTAATTTCTAAGTTTGGAGACTCATCCCTCTTTCTGTCTTCATATCACTCACAAAATTTCACCCAGTTTGCAATGGGCGAAAGTTGCAGTGACTCAGCCAAAGGTCTTGGGTGTGACTACACACTTGGTTATGCATTCGCAGGTCCCCCTCTTCCACGGGGTTGTAAACTCAATGCTCACAGTAAGCACTTGGTCCACGTGTGCTGAATGACTTCTGTGAACAGCTGGCCACACTATGTGATACAGACAGTGCCAGTCACGTCCTACAGGTGCGAAGGCCGTCTCCCAATTTCTGCTCCTTCCCTTTGACGTGAGCTGCAGGATAAATGTGAATCTGATTTTCGTCCTCATTATTCTGCTTGAAACATACATGATGAGAGAGCAAGACACCACTTCTAAATTCTTTAGGAACTGCCACTATTATTTTTTTTTTTCCCGCTTTTCAATATTCTTCACCCATTAGCTTGTAGAGAAAGGAATTTATTCTGATACTTTTAAGAGTGTCACCCACTCGGATTGGCATGGGGCTGAGTCTCATTACCATTGCATCTGGGAGGGCTGCAGGTTTAAAGCGGATTCTGCTCCAGTGGGGCAGTGTAGGCCCGGCAGTGCACCTCCACCCCTGCCATCCTCTGACATCCAAGCCTTCGCATATGCTGTGCCTCTCCCCCTTGAGCACCCTTCCCTGTGGGTTGAATGAACCTTCTGCCGAGGCCCTAACTGATTTTGTCTTATGGTTCTACCCCCAGGTCCAGAGCATTTAGCCACAAAAATATCCCAAAATAGTTCTGTCCCGAGTCTCATGTCCTTGGTCTACATTTTCTATTGCTTTAGGCACAGAGCCCAGAGGTCTATTTTGGATCGAGTGTAAGGCCGTGAGCATTAGAGAGAACATGAGTTGTAGAATGTGAAAGAGCCAGTTCAAATTCCAGTTATGATACTTAGAGGCTGCATGGTGCTCACTAAGGGGCCTCCAGACCTCCAATACTGCATCCTGCATGGTTGTCACGGCAATGGCATCAAACGACAGATGTCAAGCTCCCACTCTAGCAAGAGTGCCCGGTAGGAACTCTTCAAGTGTCAGGCCCCTAGCCTGGTCCTGCCCTGCCTGGGGGGCTTTAGAGGACTGGCTCCCTTCTAAAGTAGCATCTGGCCAGTTTTCTTCACCATCCTGAGGAGGAGACATGTCACCTGAGCTTACACCAAGTATCTCTTGCTGCCAATGCACAGTGGGTTCTGGAAAGTCCAGATGAGCAACCTAGGGAAAAGTAGAGTCCTCCCCTAACCCTCTCCACTGCCAGGAGGGACGGAAGCAGCCCAGCTCTCTGGGCCCCCACCTTGCTCCCCAGCTGAGACCTCCCCACCCCAGTGCAGGGGATTCTGCACTGCATCTGCTGGCACAAACCTCCCCAGCCTGGCCTGTGCAGGTTCCTCTGCCCTTTATTCCTTCAGCTTCATCCTTACATCATCTGCCCCCATCCCTCCCCATCCCCAGTTACAATTCAGCCCTCCCTCACCTGCGTATGTACCTTGGGCCCTTTTTCTCATTTCTCTGTATTGCCCATTATCTGTATTCTGTCTGTGCCCCACCCCTTACTGGACTCTTTCAGGCTGGGGTGACCAGTACCACATCCCTGCCCCCCCATACCATGAGGCCCCAGCAGAGTCACCTTCTTATCTGGGGAAACAAGTTTCCCCATGCGACCAAACACCTGTATCCCCCTCAAGTAGGCACTCTGTCCTCCCTCTGTTCAGTCTGGCCCACAGTAAGGTGCGATCCAACCTGACCAGGAGGGGAATCCACCCTGCAAGGCAGTGGGTAATGGAGGGGTGAGGTCAGTTTTCCAGGACAGGGGAAGGGGGAGCTGCACATGCAAAGGCCCCGAGGAGGGAAGGAGGCTGGTGCATTCCAGGAGCAGAAATGAGGCTCTGGGGTCCAGCAGAGCAGGGCAGGGGGAGGGCAGATTTCAGGGGGCCCAGCCAGAGGCCTGGGAGGGCAGGGCTTTTATTCTAAATGCCTTGGGAAGCCACTGGCAAGTTTCAGGGGGTAGTTCCACAGAGGATGTTGTGGGTTTAGGGGATCTTGTGAGGATACAGAAAGAGGAGAAATTCTAACCCCACTATGTCATCTGGGGGATTCCTCTCCTTTCAGCCTGGATGTAGTGGGCTCTGGGCCTCCCAGAGATGGGGGCTGCTTGGAGACTGTGTCCCCACCTCCTCTCCACTCTTCCCTACCCTGGTGGCACCGAAGGCCGGCCGTCTTCCATTCAGGACTCACCCTGGATGGGAACCAGCAGGGCAGAGAGACCTTCAGGGTGGACGTGGGCTTCGCTGACATGATCCTTACCAGCAGGCTTGGAGCAGGGTGTCTGTTTAGGTCACACGAGTGTGACCGGTGTGGGGGCTGGTCCCTAAATTCTTCTGTACCCCTGGGGGCAAGCAGCTCCTGGCTTCTTCCCTGTAGCCTAGTGAGGTAATCGACTAGGCCAGAGGGGAAATGTATGCCCTGAGTGCCCATGCGTGCCCATCTTAAGGACGCACAGGCTGGGGGAGAGAAGCCCAGCTGTTCCCAGCTGACTCCTTTATAGGAGAGAAAAAAAATATGGAAGCAAAGAAACTGGGATTGGACCCCAGCAGGCTCTCCCTGAAGCAGGGCTCGGTACAACCCCCTCTATCAGCCGGTCTCCCCTGGGAGACCCACACCCTGAGTTTGGATTGGGGGTGTGGAAACTGGGGCAGGGTGGGCCTGGTCTTCATGGAGCAGGCAACTGACCAATCAGCCAGGCCAGCTCCCTGGACGCTGCATGCTCTGGAAGGTGGCACATGTTTTACGAGCAGACTATGTGTCTGTGCACTTCTGGACCCCAGAGCTCACAACCAGCACTGTAAGCAAATAACCTTGCATACTAGAGGCTTCCACGCTGCCCTCCTTTCTTAGGGAAACGCAGCATCTCAGAGATAGATTCTCGGACGTGGAGACACAGCAAGACACAGCAGGACACAGCCACCAGGGCTGAGCAGCTGAGAGAGGATGCTATCCGGCTGTTCATTTTTTAATCTAAGATTACATTTTATTCTCAGGTTAAAGCCTCAGCATACTGGTAGTGTTCGCTGAATTAGTTTTATAAATCATAGCAGAGTTTAAAGAGTTTTAAAGCAAAAACGCACCACCTCTTGATAATGTCAGACAAAACCTCTGGCCACTGCTCTGTGTATCCCTATGCCTATTAAAAATAGCATCAATAGTATCAATATGGTTTTGTCCTCTCCAATTTTTACCAACAGCAACGTTTTCTCGTAGTATTAGTGTTCTTGAACATGGTAATGGCTCATACTTCTCGGGCACATCCACGGTGTCAGGTTCTATTCATATGCATTACACGTATTGACTAAAGACCAAAAAAATCGGACAACGTAGATGTTATTATATGATTAATATATTCATCATCTACAGGAGGTGTCTGAGGCACATAGACGTTAAGCAGCTCATCTGAGATGGGATAGGTCCAGCAGTACAAGGTCACCCAGGCAAGCTGACCCCCCACCTCTCACAACCCACTGCCCTCAGCCCACCTAGCAGCTGGGTGAGAATTACAGCCACTTCTATCTGCATTTTTATATCCTTAGAATAATTTTCGGGAAGAATAGAGAAAAGCATGGGACTTGTATTTTTAATTGTTTTTTATTTTGAAATAATTTTAGAGTCACAAGAGGGAGCAAAAATAGTACAGAGAGGTCTCAGCTCCCTGCAGTGATTATACCTTATATAACCACGGCACACCAGCAAGACCAGGAAATTGACACTGATACGATGCTGTTAGCTAAACGACAGACCTCATTTAGGTTTCACCAGTTTTTACATACACTGTTGTTTTTAAAGTGTTTGTTGTATACTGCTTTGACATTTTTTTTTTATCATGTATGGGCTAGTGTCTATAAGAGATTTTTAAGGCTTAAAATGCGTATTGTCAAAATTTCCCCAAAGACAGTTTGTCAAGAACCACATATGTAATGGTTGTGCCCTTTGAGTGTTGGTTAACAGACGAAGAAAACAGAATCTAGAACTTGGAAGTGGTGTTGAGGCTATGGGACGTCCCAGTCCAGACTTGTATATCCACGGCTAAAACCTCACACTGGGGACATGCCCTCTTGGTCAATCTTATAGTCAATTCAGGAAGCCTCCAGGTGCGTCCTCATCTGGAGGGCAGGTGGTCACCTAGATTTGCTGGTAGGCAATACAAGACAGAAAATACATGGGGCAGTGACTCAAGGGAGCTAAGTATAGGCAATCCGCATGTTATAAAAGAGATAGGTTCTATAGATTTGTTCTTAAGTTGCATTTGTATGTATGTTGGAACAGCTACATTACCTATTATAATAACCTCTGTTCATGTCTGCAAGTTGTATGTTAGTCAGATGTTTGTAACTCGGGGACTTACTGAAATACCCTCCGTTTCTAAGCGTGAGCTATATGTGAATAAGATGTTTGTAACCCAGGACTGCCTTTGTACATCCTGAGAATGCTGTTAGGTGAGCCATTAACTCATCGAAAGTTCATTCTCCTTGTCTGTAAAATACAAGGGGTGAAAGCGATGGTGTTCAGATAGGCGGGGTGTCCCTATCGTGGCCCCAGCTGTTGTTAGGCATCTCTGTAGCAGCATTGGTCATCTCTCACACCAGGACTCTTCTAGGACAGTTCTAGGGAGGCTATTATGCTTGTCGTTCACAGATGAAGGTGCTGAGACTTAGAGAAACCAAGTGAATGGCCACTGTCTGCCCATTTGTCAGAGACAGTCTGTGTGAGCTCAGCGTCCACCTCTGATCACCACGCAGGCCAAATGTGCCTTCCCCCACCTCTGCCACACTTGCCACAGACAGTTGAAGACAATGCTTTTCTGAGACACCCCCTCAGTCCCAAGGTTAGAAGGGGCTACCCGTAACCACCACCTTAGATCTCCCATAAGGGCTCTAGATGGGCGGTAGGGCCCTCCCCAGCAGTAGAGCCAAATGTGGTGTCACCAGGAAGTGAAGGCTGCCTGAACGGGAAAGCGCAGACATCAGTTCTGAACGGGGCTTTCAGGCTGGATCAGGTTCTTATTCATTCTGAAAAGAAGGCAGGTAGTGAATTTCACTTCTGTCACTTGACACAGGAGGCAGCTGTCTCCCCAAATGAGAATTCTTCCGAGTCACTTCTGATATCCACCCTCCACCTGACCCTTAGCCCACAGGCTGTCCTCACAGACAGACTGCGACAGGCTGAGCTTGGCCGTTGGATGTGATTTAACGGAAAAGGCAAAAGCTAATCATTCTTGGACTGGAGTGAACCGACTCTTTTTCAGAAGTCAGTGAAATGTGTGTGTCTGTTGGGGGGCATTTGAGGGGGTGTACAGGCAGCAGCTATCCAACTGGATACAAGAAGCCGGAGACCATTCAGCTCTCAGTTTGTTTAGAGAGAAGTCATTTCCAGGAGACGCAAAACCGCAGCAGTGAACGGTGGTGGTAGGCAAGGAGTACTGGATGGCCTGCTCTTCTGAAGGCTTTCGCGGTGAAATATTATGTCTTGACTTTGCCCACATTCATGAATGAGTTGATCTGGGGATTCCATTCCTGGAATTTTTCTTAAAACAAAGACGTTAGGCTCAGCGCCTATAGCTCAACCGGCTAAGGCGCCAGCCACGTACACCTAAGGTGGCGGGTTCGAATCCCCAGCCCGGACCCGCCAAACAACAATGATGGCTGCAACCAAAAAATGGCCAGGCGTTGTGGCGGGCGCCTGTGGTCCCAGCTACTTGGGAGGCTGAGGCAGGAGACTCGCTTGAGCCCAGGAGTTGGAGGTTGCTGTGAGCTGTAATGCCACGGCACTCTACCCAGGGGGACAGCTTGAGGCTCTGTCTCAAAAAAAAAAAAAAAAAAAAAAACAAAGACGTTAGGCTTTGCCATATATCAGAGACAAGTTGACTAACTCGGAAAGGTCAGGCAGAATGACAAATGGGTGAGTTGCTATTTATGTTCTCAGACAAAAGGTTGGGCCATGTAGTTGATGTGGTGCAGTCTGCAGCCAAGTATACCAAAGAGAAGGGAAGAGCACAGTTTGCAGTCAAGGTGAGGAACAGAGTGAGGCTTATTCTCTGGGGGGTGCAATGCCAGGACCAAGATTCCAGGCCAGGCAGAAAGCAGAAGAAAGACAATAGCAACCATATCCTTCAACACGGACTCCCACAATACCTTTTCCTTAGAGAACATGGAACTCTCTCTAAAATTCTCGTAGAGTCATTCCACCTGCAGCCATCAGTCGTAAATAAGTCATTGACGATACAATAAAACCATCTATGCACAAAAGATGCTGCTTGGAGTATTATATATAATGCTAAAAATTGGAAACAAATGTTCAATAAAATGGAAATGATTAAATAAAACATAAGATGATCCCTGCTTGGAATATTAGAAAGTCATAGAGTGATGTTCAGTTAAAGAGTAATAACAAAGAAAAATATTGATGCTACTGTGTTAAATGATTGTATCAGTATACAGTCCTATCATATACATATAGAGGGAGAGAGAGAAAGAGAGAGAATAATCATAGGGATACATCAAAATCCTTCAGCAGAAAATTATTCCGGAATGTTGAATTAGGCTATGGTTGATAATCTTTTACTGCATTTGACTTCTCTGTGCTTTCAGTAAGGCACATGGATTACTTTTATAATGTAAATATGCATAATGGTTTTGTATTTTTTAAACAATAAGAAAAATGAAACACACAGAGTTCTTTGTACAAGGTCTGCTGAGGGACTTCACAGATGCCCCAGCAACTCTGGGAAGGAGACAGTGGGTGACTGGGGACACCTGCCTGCCTTGAAGTCAGATCGCACACAGCCAGCCCTTCAGCAAGTAATTTAGGAGGGGTCTGAAGGAGACAATAAGGAAAGGAAAGGTCCTCTAGGATTCTTTCGGGAATTATAACATAAGGAGATTCAAAATGACTCAACAAACCTCAGAGTAGGAAGTGGGAAAGCCCCAATCCCAGGCCATGCAGACCTGGAGGACATCGAGGTGGTCAGGCTAGAAAGGCCCTCCCCCGAAACAGCAGATGTTCCATGTTTTAAAGTCAAGGACAGTGAGCTCAGTGGAGCTGAAGATGAAGGAGTAGAAGAATGTTGTCAGCTGGGTATGTGACCAGCCCTCTGCTCGACCCAGCACACACACACCTGTCTGGCAGGTGAGGAAAGAGACCACAAGAATTTCCAAAGGGATGACAGACAGTGCCTGGGTTATGGTTACGAGCGAGTTAGACGGATTACATCTAAGCCCAGGCAAACTGGAAAATAGATAACCGGTCATTTACCAGCTCTGGTCACCATTACGATCCTAGGGACAGTGCTGAGGGAGAGCTTTGGGACTGATATAACTTATTGACGTGGGTTTTATTTGATTTCTTTTTCCATCAGTCAGTATTCTTTTAGATGTTTTTAAGTTGAATGTGTAGGTAAGTTGGAACAGGTACCTATTACCTGCAGTAGCCTCCGTTTGCTAGCTGGAGCCACATGTCAGTCCGACATTTGTAACTCAGGGACTGCCTGTATGTACAATCACACTGCTCAGATGGGGAGACTAGGGCAGGAGTTGATGGTAAGACTGATAAAGTTATTGAAGTGAGCATCGTTCATATCTTTGGGGGGGGGAAATTGCAGAAGAAAAGCAAACAATGCTTTTGCCCAGGGAGCAGGCCCAGGCACTCAGCCAGGAACAGGCAGTCTCAGCGGGGCTGGGGAGAGAGAAAAGAATCGTAAATTCGTGAGCTTGATCCCCGCTGACTCTAGGTCAGCTCATTCTGCCAAACAGGCCCGGGATCTGTGTTGTAAAGGTCACTGCTTCAGGGCTGTGCCTTGTAGTGGTCACAGCTATCTGAAGGTCAAGGAGAGTAGTCCACCAGTTTCCATGAACACCGGGTAATTACTGCCAAGGGCGTCCACTGCGTGCTGACTCTTCATTGCCTTATCTCATTTAATCCTCACAATGAACTTACACAGTGAGTTTGATTTGTGTATTTATTTATTTATTTATTTTTTAAAAGATGTTTATGTTGAAGAGCTAACTTAGGTTCACGGCAAAACTAAGGGGAAAGCACAGAGATTTCCCACACATCCCCTGCCCCCATTGGTTTTATTCTTACACCCCTTTTATAATTGAGGAAACAGGCTTAGAGAGCTTAAATAACTTTTCCACAAATTTGCAGATAATAACTCTCAGAGGCAAGAACTGAAACCTTGTTACTGACACGTCTTTAGAGTGTGGGTCAAAAAGCTGCAGCCCATGAGCAAGACCGAGCCTGTTTTCACGTGCTTCTTGGCTGGGAAGAGTTTCTACATTTTTAAATGGTTGAGAAAATGAAAAAAAAAAAAAAAAAAAAAGAAAGAGAGAGAATATTTTTTGTGACACACAAAAAGTATATGAAATTCAAATTTGTGTCTATAAATAAAGTTTTATTGGAACATGGCCCACATCCATCCTTTCATGTTTTGTCTCTGGCTGCTTCCACACTACAAAAGCAGAGTTGAGCAGTTGTGACATTGATTCTAAGGCCCACAAAGCCTAACACATTTATAATTTGGCCCTTTACAGGACCAGTTTGGCAACACTGCTTTATAGAAACATAGTTATCGTATTTACTGAAATGTTTCTTTCCAATGTTGTTAGATTTCTGTGGGCCAGGATGGCCTAGACCAGTGAGTTTTCAAAGGATGCTATTTGAGGGATTCTTGGCTTCCCTTTATACCAGAACAACTCATTTTTAAAGGGTTTTTTTTTTTTTTTAATAAAGTTAAGCATCTGTGGACTATTTCATTGGATGAAAAATTTCCAAACAGACACACACAAGTGGGTGTGTACCCCCAAACACACACAAAAGAAGGTTAAATATCAAAGCTTTCCTAATAGAAAAAGAGAGGAATAGTGTTGAAGATTACGTCTAAGCCCAGGAAAGCTGGACAATAGATACCTGGTCAGTCACTGCCTGGGCAGATCCAGCAGCTGTACCCAAAGGTGGCTCTTTCTGCACCATTGTGATCCTAGGGACAGCCCCGAGGGAGAGCTTTGAGACTGATATCACTTATTAACCTGGGTTTTATTTGATTTCTTTTCCCATCAGTCAATATTCTTTTATATGTACTTCTAAAACAGTTTCTCAACCTTTTTTTTAATCTCACAACACATTTGAACCTATAGTTAAACTTCTATGGCACATTTAAATTATGTTGATTTAAAAAAAGGAGTAAAACATGATCATACTTTGCTTTGAACTTCTTTTCACTGGTTGAAAATCACTACTCTAAATGATAAAGACTTTACAAAATAGGGCCTGGTGCCGTGGCTCATGCTTGTAATCCTAACACTCTGGAGGGCTGAGGCAGGTGGATTGCCTGGGCTCATGAGTTCGAGACCAGCCTGAGCCAGAGCAAGACCTTGTCTCTAAAAATAGCCAGGTGTTGTGGCGGGTACCTGTAGTCTCAACTACTTGGGAGGCTGAGGCAAGAGAATTGCTTAAGCCCAAGAGCTTGAGGTTGCTGTGAGCTGTGATGCCATGGCATTCTACCAAGTGGGACAAGGTGAGACTCTGTTTCAAAAAAAAAAAAAAAAGGACTTAAAAAATAATAAGTACTATAACACTTTCACACCTAGAACACAGTTAACAGTAATTTCTTAATGTCATAAAATACCCTGTTTTTGAATTTACTATGGTGACTCAAGGTTTAAATTCAGGCTTTTCAGGATTTGGAATTTTCATTCTGCTACTTACCAGCCCTGTGACCTTGAAATAATTATATAACCTTTCTGAGAGTTAGTCTCTGTCTATGAAATGAGGATGGTTCTAATATCATATTGTTGGGGTTGCTGTGAAGATCAGACGGTATTAGGGAAGCCTCGTAAAACGTAGCTTATGTTAAGCACTTAATAAATCACTTACGATGATGATGGTATTGCTATTATAATCAGTGTTATTAGAGGAAAATAAAGTTGAGGTTACCACTCATCCAATCTGCTTGGAACTATCCCACTGAAAGTTCTACGTCTTGGGAAATCCCCTCAATCCCAGGCAAACTGAGATGGCTGGTCACCCTGGCAAAGCCAGGCCAAGATAGTCAGTTGTCAGAGGTGAGCTGCGAACCCAAGCTAATGGAATCGACACATAGTGGATTTCTCTAACAAATTTATTATTTGGTTGATGCAATCGGCAGGCCTCCTGGACAGGATCCCGGACTCTCTATAAATAGACAGGAAATGCTCAGGAGCCTCAGACCTGGCGCTCATCATCATCGAATTATGTGCCTTAACTGCTCCCAACACTCAGAAGTAGCCTCCCCCAAGCACCAGGAGAATAACTGAATCCCACTTGGGAAAGAAACGTGGCCCCTCCATAGAACACACACCACTGTGAAATGTTAGAATGAGAGAAAACATGGAGTGTAAGCCTTTCATTCTGGCAATTAAAGAGCCAGAGTGCCAGAAAGGAGAGATGCTGTCTCTCAGGAACGGGGGACAGCTGAGTTCTGAAGGGATCAACTTGGCCCTCACTGCTCTCTGCAGATCACCATTAATGGAGATCTTGGCGATTACAAGCACAAATTGTTTGACCCAAGTGTTTCTATGGCCTCCTTGCACAGATAACACAGCCCTGAGAAATGTTTGTTCCAAGAGCCAGGCACCAGAGTCAGGAGCCCAGGGCTGGGGCTGTGATTCCCCTGGCTGGGAGGATTTGTGGACACATCTGGCCAGAGAGGTGAGAACAATGTCTTCAACACTGGCAACAGCGTAGCAATCGTAATTCACTGAGATTGAAAATATAAGGATTGTGCTGGCAATCGGCTAATTCAGTCTATGCAGGAGACCAGGGCCAGAGAAAAATTGTCCCTTCCGGGACCTGCTTTTTTTTTTTTTTTTTTTAATGAATTTACCAAGTACTGATGAAGTACATGCTTCATGTCAGGCACTGGGCTATGTGCAGTGAGCACTGTCACTATTTTGTTACAAACTCACAGATCATAAAGTAGTGGCAAAGACAGACCAAAAAAAAAAGTAAGCAACTGCCAAGTTGTAAATGAGCTCTATAATGGAATGAAGGGGAGGGACAGAGAAAAAGAGAAACAAGGAGACCAATGACACAGAGGACCTGTGCCTATAAAAAGGAGATTTTTAAGCAGGGTCCTGATGCATGAGAAAGACTTAACCACCTGAAGGAGGAGGGTGTCCTCATCTGTTCAGCTTGCTGTAACAAGACACATTAGACTGGCTGATTGGTAAACGATAGGAATGTATTTATTTATTTATTTTTGGTGGTTCTAGACCAGGCATCCTCAAACTACAGCCTGCGGGCCACATGTGGCCCTCTGAGGACATTTATTGCGCCCGCCGGGTGTTTTTGCCACCACTGCCTGTCCTGCTTAGCAGCCAACTCATCCCAGGGCCCGCAGTCCGGCCCTCCAACGGTCTGAGGGACAGTGAACTGGCCCCCTGTTTAAAAAGTTTGAGGACCCCTGTGTACAAGGACTCTCTGCTGGGTATCTGGCACTGGCAATTTGGGTGTCCAATGAGGGCCTGTTTCTCATAGATGGAATTTTCTGTATCCCCTGTGGCGTAAAGGGAAAGAAACTCCCTTTAACCTGTTTGACCAATGTATTAGGGCACTAATCCTGTCACTGAGGGCAGAGTCCTAATCACCTAATCATCTCCTAAAGACCTCAGTTCTTAATACTGTTGCATTGGGGGTCAGCTTTTGACATATAAATTTGGGGATTCATAAACATTTAATCATTTAAAGGCATTTTGGGTACATTATTTTTTTTTAATTCTTACTCATTGACTCAGTGAATTATTTACCTAATGACACATGACTTATAGAACTGGTTTTTTGTCCCCGTAAGTGACCCATTTGAATGGAGATATTTAGCTCACCAAGATAAATGTGCTATTTGTTGTTGTTATTGTTGTTGTTGTTGTGATTCTGAATAATTGGAGCCTCGTCCGAAATTCAAGGGAGAAACGCTTGGCAGTATCTCAATCCATGTTCCCAGAGTAAAAAAATCCCTATCTTCAGAAAACAGGGTAAGATACCCTCCTGAATAAAATCAGAATGTTTCGTAAGTGAAAATGAGATGAAAAGGATAGGGAAGGAGCCAAGCGATAGTTAAGTTAATCTTCAGGGGAGGGAAACCATGTCAGAGAATGTAAACCAGATCCGTCCAACCCATGTTACAATTCTGCAGAGGGAATTAAATTCCTGTGGAAAAACAAGTCTCTGATTATGAAAGGATTTGACTGTGTAGAAGAATCTGGAACATCACTCTATTAAAAATACTTGTAAAACCAGGGGAATCATGTACAAAATTACAGAGCTCAAAGGAGTGGGAGAACTCGGGCTGCCTGAAATAGTTATTATTTCAGACACTGTATCACATTAGGAAGAATGCAAGGAAGAGGAAAAAAATCCCTTTATTCCAAAAAGCAAAAATTATTATAAGGTAGCATCGTTTAATTACGAGTGGCTCTTAACCCTTTCTGTGACTCTGTTTGTCTTAACCATAAGCAGTTCATTTACTTTAAAAAGCCATTCTAGCACAATTAACATGTGGTAACCCTTGTTTTACGATCCAAATAAAATAAATCAATAACAAAATTAATCTAGACATGAGGGTGAACCTTCTCTGAGGTTTATTAAGGACAAATAAAACAAAAAATTCTGTATGTTGGGAGACATTAGGATTTGTAAAATTCTGTCCAAAACTGGGCGGGTAAAGCTGGAACTATCGGGAAAAGTGTCCTTAACTGAAATTATAAGCATACTTAGAAGCAAAAGGAGTTTTAGGTCATTCCAGAATTTTACAGGCAAAGGCTGTTCTCTAATATAATTATTTGAGCAAATAAATGTTGGATTTGGATGTGCCGTAAGGGTTTCTCCCATCTTTTCATTTTTTAAAAAATTACACATTTCTGATGCAAACACAAATGGCATGTCCAAATAAAACATTGTATTTTTTTTTACCCAACAAAGGCATTCAGGAAGGTGCCTTTTTTCCCTTTGCAGCTAATGAGGGTGGTTTGACAGTGGCTGGGACAGCTAAGCAGTTTGCAAATGGCCACCCATTACTTCCAGAGGGGAAGAGGCGCCTCGGGAAACGTTTGCACAGAATGTTTTGGGCTGTTTGGGCAAAAACCCTCTTCCCTCCTCCCTAACACCCGCGTACCAAGTGCCTGTTTTCACAAAGCTCAGCAAAGAAGAGTCAGTTACTGAATCAGACGGAATTCAACTGGATGAGCAAGGGGGAAAAGCAGGTTTTTGGTGAATTATGTGCAAGGCCACTGGGCCTGGCACAGAGAAGTTGGGCGTGAGTTCTCTGTGGATACCGGGCTAACTTCTAGGATAAAAAGGTACTGAGTTCCGTGTTCATTTTCTCTACCCATCATTAGGCCAATAATTTCAAGATGACTTTTCCTTTTTAAACTATTAATGTTTACCTTTTGACTCACTTTTTGAATCTTGAACCCAGCAAGGTTCATTGTGTCTCTGGGCTCTCCTACTGGCTGTTTGCTCTGACTTGGCTTTACTCTCAGCTTAGCTGAGATGTCACCACCTCCAGGAGGCCCACCGTCACTGCCTGCTCTAATGCCCCCTCCCTCTCCCCATCATGGGACAGATACTGTATTTTCTTTGTGGCACTTATCACTAGCTAATGTTTTCTTGTTTGTTGATTGATTTTTTGAATTTTTGTTTTGTTTGTTTATTCTGTCTACTGCCTAAGGATGTGAGTTCCATTAGGACAGGAGTTGTCCAAAAACCTTAAATGGTACTTGGCACAGATATCCGCAGTCAAAATTATTGAAAGGTAGATGGAAAATTATTGAAAAGATGGATGGATTGATGGATGGGTGGATGGATACAAAGGTTTTCCACCTTTCCTCTTGAGCATTTTTCTTGGGTCAAGTTCAGATGTTGAATTCTTAGACTTAGTTTCATCAACCACTGGATCTTTTCCCCATGTCAAAGGCTCAACTGATGCTCTAAGGCAATACTGAAATCCACTTAAAAATGAGCATATTTCTTGTGCAAAATTGGACTTTCTATTAAATTCCCAGGTTTTCTAGTCCTTTTCTTCTTTCTCTTTTCTTATTAATGGCAAACTGAAGAGTACGTTTAAATACACACACCCCACAAAAAAACATCCTGGCAAATCAAACCAAATGCAATAAAGAGAACTAAAATTGTGGTTTATAGGGCATTTCCTTTTTTTGAGACTAACTCTTACTCCGTCGCCTAGGCTAGGGTACAGTGACATCAGCCCAGCTCACAGCAACCTCACACTCCTAAGTTCAAATCCTCCTGCCTCAGCCTCTCAGAGTGCTAGGAATATAGGTATGAGCCACTGCACCTACACAATTGGGCTATTTTTATGGGTGTATATGTGGCTGGGTATGGTCAGGAGCTTGTGTTGTGAGAATCAAGGCCCATGGAATAAGAGAGAAGGCCAGAAAGTGAGTTTGATAAAATTTGGTGGGTGAGATATTTTCAAGCAATTGAAGATTCAGATGGGTTTAACTCTTTTTAAAATTTACAGTAGTCCAAAGTACTCATGCACCAGCTAGAACAAAATATTTATGTAGGTTTGCTCCTTACTTTCTAGCAAACGAGTTTCTTATTCTAGGAGAGGAGGGGAAAGATGATAGGCTGAAGAGGTGGTGAGGGACAGATACGTTCTTGGTAGGCCCCGGAATGGGATGAGGAGGAAAGTAAAATAGCACCAGAAAGGCAGACAGCAGTGAAGAGGGACAGGAGATTTGAGGAAGAGGAAGCTGGCACATTTTGACAATTAGACAGAGCATGTGTAACCCAGAAGAACATATCTCCCAATTTTCTTTTTCCATTCCCCAATAAAGACTGCTGGATCTGAACATCTTTGCCTTGCATGTCCAGGCAGCCTCCCGACATTAACCCTTGCATACTGTTTTGTCCCACTGATATCCACCCTGTGAGTCCTAAACCCCAGTCACCCTGCACCCCATGCTTTGGCACCACCTGTTCCTACAATGCTCTTTGCTCAGCAAAGGGGAGGGGAGTCCTGTGCCACCCATGATGATCCATTTTACAAAATGATTTGGGTAAACCCTTTGCAAGGGCTTCCTGGGTATGGCTACTCATGCCTCCCTCTGGATCTCAAACCTGCATATAAAGTGTTCAGGTTGTGCCATCCCTATCTGCTTAAAAATCAGCCTTGTCCTCCATTCCTTTAAGGCCAAGGGATGCTTCTTCAGCTCTGTCCCTCAGTGCCCTACTCCAGCCATGACCAGGCCCTGAATCCGCCATTGGTTAAGTAAATAGATATTTTTGGAGCTTCTACAATTTTAAAACTATTCTAAGTTATGGGGATTTCTGCAATAAACAAAACAGACACAGTGGAGGCCCTCATGGAGTTTACCTCTATTGAGGAAGACCAACAAGAAGTAAGGAGCCACCAAACAAACCAAAAACCCCGCAATTACCAGTCATGAGCAATGCTATGAAAAAAAGCTAAGAGTTGAGAGTTTGGGGCTACACAGACAGAATGGTCTGGGAGAGTCTCTCTGTGGAGGGGATGGTTGATTTGGCTGGAGTTCAGTTTGATTCACTCAACCCTGTGGGAGTGAGAAGCCTATATTTGAGGTTTTAGAATTTAAATTTTAGAAGTTCGTTCCCTTCAAAGCATCCCCCAGAGAGGTCTACAAACAGCCTCAACAGTTGAGTGACCAACTTATCTTAGTGTGCTGGGGACTTCACCAGTTTTAGCATGAACCACCCCGTGTCCCAGGAAACCCCTCTATCCAGAGCAAACCAGGATGGTTGGGGAAACTACTTAAGGATGATCAGACATCTCTCAACCCTGTACATTAAGTAGGAACATTGGGTGTCCATGGAAATAGTTTAACTTGGCAGGATTTAGGGAGGTACAAAATCAGGAGGTGCAAATGCAAGTAGGCTGGCTGAACTCTGCACATTTCAGTAGGACAATAGAGAACGGACACGGCCTCGGCCACAGTGGCAAACCACAGCAGGGTTGTGACTGGGGAAGTGACTATGAGAAGCCAGGTTTAGAAAGGAGCTCAGATCTCCTGGGCTTGCGGCCAGCATGGTCAGGGCAACATGATGTGACAGGATGAGATTGTGTCTCTACTGGGTTTCCTTCCAGCCCCCATTTCCCCTGGTGGTCACCCCACAAATGCTCAGAGCAAACAAGCACGGGTCCACTGAAGGGCCCAAGGAAATAGAGGGTGGGATGGAGTGGGCTGGTGTCAAGTTCAGGGCCCACACGCTATGAGAGACAGAGCTTCTGCCTGGGTAGGTGTCCAGATTTAGACAAAACAAACAACAACAACAAAAAAAAAAACTAGTCCACCCAGTTAAATTTGAATTTCAAATAAATGATTTTGGGGATGTAAATCTGTCCCATATTGCATAGGATATATATTTATACTTGAAAAATTATTTGTTGCCTATCTGAAATTCAAATTAAATTGAGTGTCTTCTGTGTTAATCTGGCCATTCTCATTTACAAATAATCATTCTGCCTTGCACCTGGCACTCCCCTGAACATCTTAGGCCTCAGACACAACTGCAAGAATAGTCTGGTGACAGTAGTACTAACTGAATGTGATATTTTGGCTCTGGTTCATAGAATAGCCCAAATTCTACCATTTTAATACATGGCCATAGGCTCCTAAAAAAAATGAATGAGCTATGTACTCAAATAAACCAAAAAGACAAAGTGAGCTACGGTGCTTCTGGCCCTATTAGACATAAAGAGAAGCTATACACAAAGCAGTTTTCTCCTAGAGCCTGGCAGGAAACCCAAAGCTCCCATTGTGGCCTATCCTCCAACCAGGGATGGCTTGGATTCTCGGAGAAGCCAGTGTTCAGCTGCAAAGCCGTCTTCTTCTGCAGCAGTGGGGAACTGGGACCTTGTTCACAGGGAGCGGAGGCAAGGGATGAGCTCTGCAGCTCACCTGTCCCAGCTGACTCCAAGGAGGAAGAGCCTTATTCAGGGTTAGAGTCAAGATTCTTTGGTGATGACTCAAGAGCTGAGACAACAGGAATCACATGCGTAGGCAGGAGCAGAAAGTGACCAGGAGGAAAATTGAAAAAGCCAGAAGATGGCTCAGATCGGGTCAGTAGAGAAGCAAGTTAGGAGGAAGAGTCCTCAGTCTGAAAGGAGTTGCTGGACTGTTACGATTCACCACAATGGGATGCCAGTGGGCCTTAACTGGGGCAATTTTGCCCCTTGTAGGAATTTACCATTGCCTGGGAACACTTTGGGTTGTCCCAAAAGGGTGCAGTGTCATTAACCTACCCAGAGATTCCAGGTCCCCATACTCTGAAAGGCCAGGAGATGTTTGAAAGAGAACTACCCTCCTTCAGCCGAAGATCCATGCACACTGAGAAGGGAGAGAAGAGAAAAATCCTCTCGCCAGCCATTCCCAGAGGTTATTTGCCAACATGCCTGCTTATTAACCAATTACAGCAGAGATTTACCGAGTGGAATTACATTTTCATTTAAGTAGAACCAAACCCTTCTCTCCCAAGCCACCAGTGCGCTCCATGGGGCTTTAACGTGACCGAAGACAAAGCCAGCTAATAGAGCCTGGGTGTTAACGGTGCTTGGAATTTATACTTTAATCGTTTCCTCAGTTCCCTGATGCGAGGAGGTATTTGTCTTGGTACATGGACACCAACGGCGTGCCATAACATTACACATAGGATTATGAGGGTTTTTTTAAATTATTTCATCTGTAATTATAGGCAAGCTCAGTTTATTATTTAGAGATTCTTGAAAACATTTTAATTGAAATGGTCAGTGGCCTTTAACTGACCCTGTCTCAAGATATACTCTGGCAATCAAAACATATACAGCTATTGGGTTAATAAGGAGAGTCCCCATCTTAAACCAACTCATAAGCATTATTTAAAATTTTGGATTTGAGGGTTTTGGTTTTTTTTTTCCCCAAGATTTATGGCATAGTTGAAATGAGGTCAAGTAGAAGCACTAAAGAATTTAATTAGAAATGTCCTCGCGTGCTCCCTATCGCTGTAAACCTCTCATAGGTTGTCCCCGGAGGGCCTAGAGTCATTGGAGATGGCTCGTACTTACTTTTTCTTTCTTTCTTTAACTCCTAATATGAAGGAGCTGTAATCTGCCACCATTTCTTCCATGGCAAATGCTAAGGGCCTAGACAATGGGGATAGAAGGCTGGATGGCAGCTGCGGGGAGCCTGGAGAAGCCCCCTCTAATGGCAAGGAAAGGGCTGAGGGCCCTTCGTGCACCTCAGAGGCCAGTCTCTGCAAGAATATTCACTCATTTCTTTGCGATGTTTCCTGAGCCCCTTCTATATCTCAGAGCCTGCCGTGCAAGGTGCAAGATGCCCACTGTGTTCTCAAAGGTCTTGTGGATGAACAGGACTCAACAAATAGAACAAAGCATCAAGGTCGCTTAATGCCAGAGACATGTGGGTAGAATTCTGTGGAACCGAAAGGCCGGCTTGGAACCCTCGGTAGGGTCAGTGGCAACTGGAAGATTCCCCCAGAGTCTGGGTCTTGACAGGTGTAGGGCTCTCCTTAGTGTATCTGGGTAGGGGGAGGCTCCAGGGACAGGACAGGGATAGTAACTGTCCCTGCTCCTCAGAACTCTGTGACATTCAAGAATCCTTCTGTACCTAGAGAGCCAGGTGTGCACGTAATCTACAGCAGGAGAGACGCCAGGATGCAATTCAATGCAGAAGTCAGATACTTACATGGGAAGATCTGGCTGCTGAAGCCCACCCTGGGGCCCCACTAGCCAAGGTCCAGCCAGCACGGACCCAGGAAGTGTCAGGGTATCAGCACCCCCTGGTCTCCAGAGGCTCTCTGAGCTAAGGAGGAGAGTGTCTTGAACAGAGAGAGGCAGGGAGGACAGCCTGGGCTCTGGAGAGCCTTGGCTGGCAGTAGGGGATGGGAGCAGGGTCAGTGTCAGTGTGTAACTGAGACAATAACAACCATCATAACCAGCACTGCTACTAACAAACGCCACCAGCCGTCTGTGCCCGTGGTCCTGGGCACTTTCCCCCATTATTTTCAGTCCTTATTACAACCCCCCTACCTGGTCAAGTCGTTTTAGAGTCTAGCCTTTTCCCCAGCATTGCAGTGAAGAAGTGGCAGCCATCACTGAATTAATTCTCCTTGCTGTTACCCTGGAGCACAAACTCAGAGCATCTGCATGAGAAGGAGCTCGAGGCCTGCGGTGAGAGTGGCTGCCCCACTGGCTTTCAGTTTGAACTTCACATTTGAAAAATTGTGTTCTCTGTGTTCACTCCATGTGACTTTTCTCTTGGGCTTAACTTCTGGGCCAGACAGCCTCTGTAGCAGGGTAGACAGAGGTAGATTGACGGCCAGTGGCTTGGAGGGCCGCCCACCCCCCACCCCCCCGCCAGCATCCCAAATTTTGCATATGCCATTGTTATCAGTTGGCTTTGGTGACATCAAACCACCCCAACACTGTAGTAGCTTCAAGCAACCATCATTATAATGGCTTGAGTATCTTTCTGTAGGCTGAGGGTCAGCTCATCCGGCTGGGTTGGCTCCAGGCTATGAATTAAGTCCAAGGCTATTCTCCGAGTCTCTGTCTTCCTTAGATATTTTTGTGTTGGTGAACAGTGGGAGCAAAGATGGGCACACATAGCAACGTTCAGGTGAGCAAAGTAAGTTCTGTAGCTGAGCTCGTACGGAGACTCAGGTGGCCGAATCACCTCCTACCCACCTGAGTCAGCACTGGCTTAGGGAAGCCACTCCCCACCATATGGGGTCTCCAGGTGGGGGCAATCTAAAGTCAGAGGCTACCACTCTTCCTGTTTATGCTTAGGACAAAGGTGGTTACTTTATCAGTTTATTTCCAGGCCTGAGAACCATTGGCTTGTGGCTCTCTCTTTGGGAGGTCCAGACGCAGACTTTCGGAAAATGGGTCGCTTTCCTAGATGAATCTGACTCACACTGCATTTGAAAACTAAATGCACACTAAAAGTAATTAAAGCATGCATTGGTTCATGAATAATACACTATTTTACAACTATTTGCTGTGCATAATGAGACAAGCTACTAAATTGACAATGAACACTCTATTATGCCATTGCCAACTGTTTTGTAAGATATTGAACGTATTCAGCTCCTTCTATCATCGTGTGCATTATCAAGCTATTGCTTTTTAATAAATTAATTTTCCAGACATCTCTGGGGTCTTTGTTTGAAATCTGGCTGAGGGCAAAAATGAAATTAACTGCGTGGTCTGTGCTGAACTTCTAGTGCTTGGTGGCTTACAAATAAGTGTCACAATCGGCAGCCTCTACAAAAACCACGGCGTGTGGCCCACAAGTGTGAGGGGAGCGGTGCCTTCAGCCAAGGCCAAGTGAAAAGAGCCACTAGCACCTTGACAGTGAAGGCCTCACATCTGCAGGAAGGAGTATGGAGAATAGGCAGGCCTGTGATCAGTTTCTTAGATTATGTAAGGAAACCAAAAATTGGTATTTGATCATACTCCATTCCATATTCTTATTCCTGAATCTGCTTGTCTACAGTTTTTCAAACACCAGTGTTAGCTCTGAAGGGAAGTTTTACTGGCATCTCATCCCCTTCCAGTGGGGTAGATTGGGGTCCTTTCTTCTCTAATCCTACAGTACTTGTGAATACTCATCACATCGCATAGCCCCTGTGCCATTGTATTGCAGCTCGGAGAAGGGGGAGCCAGGTTCAATCTCCCCACCCTGGAACTATTACTTAGAGGGCAGTGGCACCTTGGACGGCTCTTTCATGCATCTGTTTCCAGGCCCTTAGCTCTAGGGCCAACATAACTCATCTTTCACATTTCAGTTGAACATGACCTATATTGGGGTCTACTTAGTAATTGTTTGCTGAGTATTAATGACCCATTTGTACATTGACTTTCCCCCATTTAGCCAAGGACCTTCTTCAGGCGTCCTCAAACTATAGCCCATGGGCCACATGAGGCCCACCTAGGACAAACACCTGAGGCCTGCCGGGTGTTTTTGCCACTGCTGCCTGTTCTGCTTAGCAGCTGACTTGTCCCGGAGCCCGCAGTCCGGCCCTCCAATGGTCTGAGGGACAGTGAACTGGCCCCCTGTTTAAAAAGTTTGAGGCCCCCTAATGATTCTTCTTTATTGTATGAAAAACCTGCACAGGTACCCAGTAAGAATGGAAGAGCAGACTATCGTTTTTTATCACTTTGGGTTTTGTTTTATTTTGTTTTTCATTCTGTTGCCCTGGGGTAGAGTGCCATGGCCTCAAGCCTAGCTCACCGCAACTTCAAACTCTTGGGCTTAAGAGATCCACCTTCCTTAGCCTCCCAAGTAGCTGGGACTAAAGGTGCCAGCCACAATGCCCAACTGATTTTTCTGTTTTTAGTAGAGACAGGGTCTCACTCTTGCTCAGGCTGGTTTCTAACTCCTGAGGCCACCTTGGCTTCCCAGACTGCGAGGATTATAGACATAAGCCACAACATGAGCCAAGAATGGTGTATCTTCATGGTAATACCTTCTCCAACTGTTGATTAAACTGGGCTCTTATTTCTGGGACTCCTGCCATATTGAGTCCTATCAAGCAGAGGGGTCATGTTGGAGAAATGCCTGAGCTGCATGGATCATGGGGTGTTGTGGGGAACAAAGTCCACATGTTCGTAAGAGCCTTCTCAGTTAACCCCTTCATGGTCTAGACTGGGACACTGCGTTCTATCAGAACTCTGAGCTTCTTTCTTTATACAAAAGGGAAATTATCAAGTTCAACTGTGGTATATAACTGGGGTTAATAACAGGAAGAAAAGTTCTTATATAAATTTTGTAACGTATAAAAGTGTTTAAAACAAGTGTGGAGGTAGGAAGGAACCACATCTATATTCATATCTCCTCGAATTCACATCTCACTAACCCAGCCTTTGTATTAGACTAGAGCAATTGTCTTTGTTGTAGGTGTATGGTCCACATAGTTCTATTAATGCCTTTGTGATATTTCTTTCCTGATTTCTTCCTTTTGCAGTATGAACCCATCCTCTTAATGATAGGTTGGGATGGGTTGATAGAAAGATAAGTAGATAGAAACCTGGTAACTAGACGGCTGATAACACACAGATAAGAAAAATCACAGTTGAATCCAATGGTCAAGCATCTTCCTTCTGTGCTTGGGGCTGAGACCACTGTCTTCTGCTCCATTACACAGGTGATTTTATTTCCACTTCTGCCAGCTTTCAGAATCTAGACCATATTCTCCTCTCTCTCTCTCTTTTCTTAAAGAACTACCAAAGTCCCAGTAGGTTACATTCTTGACAGTCCTTCCTTGAGCTTCATATCTGATATTAGTTTAAAAATTAAAATGCACAGCAGTGCCTGGGGCTCAGCTGGTAGGGCACTGGCACCATATACCGAGGGTGGCAGGTTCAAACCCAGCCCCAGCCAAACTGCAACAAAAAAATAGCTGGGCGTTGTGGCGGACGCCTGTAGTCCTAGCTACTTGGGAGGCTGAGGCAAGAGATTTGCCTAAGTCCAGGAGTTGGAGGTTGCTGTGAGCTGTTTGATACCACTTTATTGCACTCTACCAAGGGCAATAACATGAAACTCTGTCTCCAAAAAAAAAAAAAAAACCACATAAAAATTAAAATGCAATAAGCGCTTCCTTCTGGTTTTATCCCAGAAGCCATTTTGGTACCAATACCAAGATGTAGCATCTTGCTGTGCCCGTCCTTACCCAGCCCCTTAAATACACTCAGATCCTGCAGGGCTGGGCTTTGGTGCCTTCAATATTTTGTCCCACATGAGCCTAGGGGACTGCTGGACCTGAGCCACCTGCTGCCCAGATTTTGCATCCACGGGGGGACCATAGGTTGGCTGTCCCTGTTCTTCTGCCTGGGAGCTATTTTTTCCCCATTTTTCCAGAGGCAAAACTAATGTGACTACACAGAAGAACACGACGTTCCTTATTTTAATTTGCTTTTTGGGTGATTTTTAAAATAGATATCTGAACCAGACCAGCCTGAAAAGCTGCAGCCAGTTTTAGGCAAGTGATGATTGCAAATCTGGGCAGAGAAATATTACAAAATGCAGCCCTTTCCCGTGGAATTAGAATAAGGCATGACTGGGCAGGAGGTGAGAGTGGGAGGAGGGGTCAGTGATCTGTGTGTCTCGACTTTACCCCAAAATAAAAGAGCAACCAAGGATCTCAGGGGGCCCATCTTGCTGGGAAACAAGTGCGTTTGTGCAGGAAGGTTGGGATACAATCTTAGAACATTGGGTTCAGAAAGCACACTCCATGGTGGGATTCATAGTGAGACTGTATGTCAACTATTTTCATATACTTGATTGATATCTTCAGACTTTAAGGGAACCCTGGGGACTACCCATCTTTCAGGTCAACTTTGCAGATACAGAGAGGCTTCTTTTTTTTGCTAAAGATTGCTCAGCTATAGAACCAACATTTGAACTATGCTTATTCCATTGTACTATGTGATTTTCCAGGACTGAAGCATTCTTAGAAATTAATGCTCTAGCCCTGTCTGCTCAAGTCCACCCTCAAGGCCAGGGCAGGGTCTAGGTTGGGCTTTCTACACCTGCCCTCCAGGTGCTCTCTGAGCCACAATGCTTCTTCCTCAGTCCCATGTGTTGGTCACAACCTTCTTTGTGTTCTCTCTGCCGCTGCTGGGTGGCACCCCCAAAAGCACCCAACTTTAGCCAGACCAGTAGACAGACACCACGGCTAAGTTTAGGAAGCTATGTCATAACTGCCTCCTGCATCCAATCCTCAGGTCCTGTGCAATTCATTGCAGAAAGTCTACTGCATGGGAAACGTGGATGTCTCCCCAGAGCAAGGCTTCTCTGCAGGGTCTTTCGGCTTGCGTGTGTTTACAGCCCCTTTACAAGATGAGCGATGAGATGCTGACAGTCTGACTGAGTGATTGATATTTACCTCTTAAGATTGAAGCATTTGCTGTAGTGTTTTTATTATAGTTTTTTTTTTCTATAAGCAACTATCCTGCAAATTGATAAGAGTCCCTTTTAATTAGATGGTGGGGCTGTGTGCTTAACACTGCCTGCAAAAGACCCATAAACATGGAGTTAAATTAATCCACCAGCAGCCTGATGCTCAGAGCCACAGAAATCAGGTCAGTGTATGAGGAAGTGAATTTAGGACCCGTCTCACAGGGGCGAGATTGGGATTAGACGCAGCATCTTTCCCTTTGAAACGGAGGGAGGGAATAACAGGGGCCCGACAGGTCAGCAGTCTCTTTGGGTAGCACCACTGCTCTGGACGTTGAGTTCCCGGTCTGTCTGCCTTGTCCTCACTCCCCTCTCCACAGATGGATGGAGTCACCAAATGGCCTACACACTGCACCTCATTTGTCCCCCCTCACTGCCCAGCACAGAACATGGGGCCTGTCTTCAATCCATTCATAATATTCTGACACTTTTACGACTCCCCTGCTCTCTGGTAAGGCAGGCAGCCCCTCCGAGTGTGGAGTGAGTTCCACACACAGTGGAATAGAGCAGGGACAGGGCAGCCCTTTATAGACTATCCAAGAGACACCCCATAAAATGCTTGCCTTTCGCGTGAGCACTGGGCACCCACAAGCATTGGGCAGGCCACCAAGTCCTCACCACCACTGTCCTCGTGGCTCCATCAAAGCCTGTTTCCAAGGGGCAGCTTGAGACAGAGCCTGTCCTTCTGGTCTGGTGGTGAGAGATTTAAAACGGACATGAGTAAACCCCTGCTGTGGCCTTTGCCCTCACAGGGATAAAGTTCATGTGACCCGGGTATTGTAGGTCTTGTTTATAAGAAAGAAACTCGGATGTGTCCAGGATCACGCGACTGATGGGAGAGGAGGAGGTGTGTGAATGGGCTTTCCACTGCACTAGATTCTTTCCCCAAGACATTCGCGTCCTTACGGATCGCACTGTACCAACTAACACCCCATCCTGGCACTGCCTTCCCTCCATGCCTCATCTTCAGATTGGCCCATAACGGTGATGCTGGAAGGAGGACATGGGGCCCACTCTGCATGACCCCAGCAGGTGCCACTGTCATTGTAGTCCATGTGCACAATCCTCCCATTCCAACTTTTGCACGAGAGCACCTCAGTGGAAGCCCCGAGTGGGAGTCTCTGAGGGTCCCAAGCCACCACCTCCACTCCACTCATCTCCCTGAGAAAACCGCGTCATACCCCAGCCTAAAGGCAAACAGGAGAAACATGTGAATTTTCATGTGTGGGCAGTGTGGGCAGAGGGCCCCTTCCTGCTGTGCTTCATGCCTACCTTTGTGTATCTGGGGAAATGTTTATGGTGAAAGATGGCAACCTTGGAAAAGGCTGCCAGACAAAGAGGAAATGCCACCATGGACGAAGGAATTAGGATGGCTGAAGTGGGAAAACTTACAGCCGGGGAACTGCACGCAGGTCCCAGACCTTGACCATGGTCTGTGCATTTCCTGCCCTAGAATTTAAGTCAGGGCGAGAGCTGGTGAAGCCTCTTCCCCTTCATCTTATTGCTGAAGCCCACGGTGTAATTGGCAGGGCATCCTGCCAACCGCAACACGCTCATTTGGATTGATAGTTATTAATAAATTACTTCAGTATTTTTTTAGTTCATATTTTTCTTGCAGATGGTATACCTTTAATCCTTTCCCTGCAACTAGAATGTCACACAACTCAGGAATTTTTTTTAAGTCCCCAAAGAATGTGTTTTCATCTGTTTCCCGGAAGGAAACTGTTCTTTACATCTCTCTCCACTCGACCGTTACCTCAATGTTGCCGAGACTTTTTATGTCTAAATATTTTGTTCAAGGCTTTTTGAGAGTGTTTGCTCACAGTAGCAGGAGAGGTATCATTCTACTTTTCTAATAATGTGTTGTTTTGAAAGTATTAGCAGAGACCAAATGGGCAAATAAAACCAGCACTTGAGCTTATCATTTGTTTTAAATTTTTAACAAGCAGTAAGGAAAAGGCAAGTGGCAGGGTCTGCGGTACATCCAGGCTCCGGGTTTGGGAAAAGCTGGGTGTGAGCGCTCAAGGTTACCAAGAGTGCAGTGAGGTGGAGAGGTGAGGAACAGCTGGAGAAAGTCAGACTCACCTGGCCGAAGCCGCAGGGAGGTGGTGTCTGTACACACAGGGCATTGAACGCTGACTCCGACAACCAGCCAGGTAGCTTAAAAAAATGAAGTGGCCAACAACAATCTATCAGCTTTTATATTTTCAAACGTACTTTTCTTTGTGTGATGCAGCCCTAAGGTTCTCCACCCTGTTCCCTGAAACTTAAAAGCCATTCCATTTCTGTCAATATGTGTCAACTGCAGAGAACTTTGTGGAGGATGAATTACTGGACCCGAGTCAGCTCACAGCAGTGCGGTAACACTTCCGCAGGCCATTGGGCACCTTTTACAGTCACTGGCAGGCTTTGTTTTTGTTTTTGTAACTTTTACTTTTTAAAACGTATCAGTGCATCCTTTCATGGTAGAAAATGTGGAAATGCAGATAAGCATAAAGGAAAAAGTCCCCCACACTCCATGTACCCAGCTATAGGCATTAGCAGCACCTTCCAATTCTCCCTCTCACTCTCAACACATAATTTACATGTACAAATTCATGAACATATATTTGTCCAACAAAAATGTGATCATAGCCTACAAACTCTCTTATAACCTATGGTCTTCACCTAATATGTGATAACCATCATTGTGGTCAATTAAATTTCCTCCACAGCACCATTTCATGGGAGAGAGCCTCCCCCCAAAGTTACACATTTAAAGTGATCTTAGTTTCTCATTATTAGAATTATTTCTATTATCATTGCTTTAAGAAACACATTTCTCTGTTGATGCCTCCGGGAAAGACTATTGTTTCTGTTAACGAATAGGTATCAAAAAAAAAAAAAAAAGCAGTGGCTTGTATTCAAAAGATTTAGGGTTAAACATAATTAGTTTGTTTTTAATAGTAGCACTTCTCAGATCCATTAGTGTATTAATGCAGTTTTTGAAATCCAAAATTCCTGATACGTGCGTAGGCGTAGACATGCAATCACTGTGCTATCAGTTGTCCAAACTGTGAAGATTGTCTTGTTTCTGGGTCTAAGCGTCTGGTTTAGATGACTAATAATGATAATTGTGATTTTATGTGAAATGATGTGTTGTCACTGTTGAACTTGAACAGGAGACACTGATACTGATTTATAGGTGTCCATTTTTTCCACGTCTCCTGCTTCTGTGTTTTTTTGTTGTTGTGAGAAAGTGTCTCACTTCATTAGAGAGCTGTGGCATCACAGCTCACAGCAACTGATTCTCTTGCCTAAGCCTCCCAAGCAGCTGGGACTACAGTGCTCCTAGGCTTTAAAGGTGCTGAAACTGTGACCTTGGGAACATTTAGAGTGATATATGCAGGTTTCTACAAGGTTCTGGATTCTTATTGAGGGAACAGCATAACATGACTGAATTATTATTATTATTTTGAAACAGAGACTCATTCAGTGCCTTGTGTAGAGTGATATGGTGTCATAGCTCACAGCAACCTCAAACTCTTCAGTGAAAGTGATCCTCCTGCCTCAGCCTCCTAAGCTACTATAGGTGCCTGCCACAACATCCAGCTAGTTTTCTATTTTTGTAGAGATGGGGTCTTGCTCTTGCTGGTCTCAAACTCTTGAGCTCAAGTGATCTACCCTCTGCCTCCAGAGTGCTAGGATTAGCCCAGCCCTGAATTATTTCTTAAGTCATCCAGGGAGGATCTGCTCAGCTTTCCTCCTGGAGAATTTGAAGGCAGCCACTAATAAGAGCAAAAAGCCAGATACTTTTACCCTAATTCCCAAACAGAACCAAGTTTAAGGGTGAGCCCTGTCTCAGCAAACCAGACGAAGAATTCTGAACATTTCCCAACGTGGCCAAGAAAAGTCTCCAGACTTTCTCAGTAGGTAGAACACTTCACACTATCAGAAGGCTGGCAAAACCGGCTGACCCAGAGTTTAGCTTGCTGCTTTGTGCTTTCTGCATTCAGCCTTTTTTATTTCGCTGACACAAGGCTCCTGTCCTCTTGTGTCTTGGCTCCAGACGGGAAGGAGCATTCCATACCTAGGAAATTTCAACGGCATACCTCAGTAAGATTAACACTGCCTCGTGCCAGACAAGCAGATCATCTGGGGAAAATAAACTTATCAGCAGCAAATCCACCTGGGTGAGACACACCTGCTCTTCTCACAGAAGACCTGCAGGAAAGATAAAGGCCACATGGGCAGCCCAGAAAAAAATTCTCTTGCCAGGGCCTTAAAAATGTCCATATTATTTGATCCAGGATTCTCCTTGGAATCCATGTTAAGAAAATAATCAAACTATCCCTCAAAAGTCTTACACAAATATATTTACTAAACTATTTATATTAGTGAAATGTGGAGAGGGGAGCATTTGCTCTCTAAGAAAAATAAAACGATTAAGTAACTACTGTATTATCTGTTCACTAAATACAGGCTTATGAAGGCATTAAAAGATTTGAAAATGATTTAGCTTAAAATATATGAAATTGTGTATGGGGTTATTAGCACAACTGTGTAGAACTAAAACTACAAGACACAGATTCATTTGTAAATGCATCAAAATAAACACACTGGAATATTTGCACTGGTTCTTATGAGTGGTAAGGCCGAGGGTAAATGCATTTTTTAGGTCTCCCACGCAAGCTTAAATGCTGAGCTCACATTTTAAGTTTCTAATAAAAACAGCAATAAGTTTTGTTTAAAAGAAAATTATTCAGGAATAATTTCTAAGATCAGCTCTATAAATGATGATGGAACATTTTTTATGAATCAGTCTTGCAAATCATATCTAAAGGATATAAAGGGTAAAGCCGTATTGAGATAAATTCCACACTTGTGCAGCTTAGAGAAACCCAAACAATTCTGTGAACTGGGAAAAAAAAAAAAACAAAAAAAAACCAAGGACGGAATGAAGCTGGAGGGGCCTGCGAGACCACGCACGCCCCGCTCACTCTGTGTTGTGGTCTCTTATACCCTCCAGTTTCATTCCTTCCTTTTTTTTTTTTTCAATCAACTTACAGAATTGTTTAGGTTTCTACTAAAGATAGAAAAACCAGCTGAGTGTTATGGATAGTACCTATAGTCCCAGGTACTCAGGAGGCTGAGGGAAGAGAATCACTTGAGCCTGAGAGTTTGCTGCCATGGCACTCTACTTAGGGTGACAGAGTAAGACTCATGTCTCAAAAACAATAACAAAACAAAAAACACAAGTAGTATTACCTGAACAAAGAATTTCAGGTCAGCATTTTGCACAAAGTATTGGTAAGTACTTGAAAAGAAGAGTTTCTCCTCAGGGGTGCCCAGCATCCAATGAAACATTGTACCACTTGCAAAATATAAAAGGACAAGGTCCTAGGCTGGGCTTGGTAGCTCACGCCTGTAATCCTGGGAGGCTGAGGCAGGTGGATTGCCTGAGCTCTGGAGTCCGAGATCAGCCTCAGCCAGAGGGAGACCTTGTCATCTCTAAAAATAGCAGGCATTGTGGCAGGTGCCTATAGTCCCAGCTACTCGGGAGGCTGAAGCAAGAGAATCACTTCAGCCTAAGAGTTTGAGGTTGTTGTGAGCTGTGATGCCACAGCACTCTACGGAGGGTAACAAAGTGAGACTGTCTCAAAAAAGAAAAAAAGGGCCAGATCTTGATGAGCATCAGCTAAATTGAGAGCTGGAGGAAGGCACAGGGCCTCCCTAATCAGCATGAGTGATGGAGAGCCTTCATTTACATATCTCTATTTGGAAAATTAGAAGGAGCTTTTATTCTCTCACGTCTAAGAAGCAGCAGGGCATGGCCTTGCAAACAGAGCAGCTTAGAATGCAAGACAATCTTTCTGAGTGGTGTGGCACGTTTTCATAAAAGCAGATGACGCGTCAGCCAGGAAGCAGCAGCCAGCTAAGGACCGTGGGGGGATCGCAGCTCGTGGGGTAAATTTATCAGCCGGCCTGAACCCAGGAGGCTTTGCGGTGTTAGTTTTGGTCTCCGTGCTGTGTTGAGATGGGGTCCGTGGAGTGCGACAAGTGATGATTTAAAGGGACAAAAGGCAGGACGTTCACGGGTGAAATGATGAGAACCAAAAGATGAAGAGGCTTGGCTGAACTGATTTTTTTTTTTCTTACCCAAACCGAATACAGACTCACTCTGAATTTCCACTCTAATTAAAATTGTGAACTCTGTCCTGAGGGATAATGAAAGACAAAATGCGTATACTTTAAATAAGGAGGCTAGCTGCTTGGGAATATAAGTAGTTACCCGTTGGGAAAATAAGATGTTAAGATAAGTTTTTTAAAAAGTTGCAGTGGCAACACTCAGTGTTGCTAAGCATGTAGACAAACAGACTCACGCAGGAGGAGAACTTAAAGGATAACCTGCAATGGGGGGTGGGCTTTCAAACGCTGCTCCAATCACTGACATCCACTAAAAGGACTGAAAACTGAGAAATAAGGGGTGTTGGGGGGGGGATAAAACCAAATGCCATAAAGACTGGAAAGTTAATAACAAAAGATGATAATGGCCTTATTCACATAGTGGTATTGTAAGTCTTTTTATTTTTCTTTCTAAAAATGTCCTTTATTGTTGCTATATCATTTCATCAGTGGATGCAATTCAGAGCACTTTTTTCAATGATTACGTGGATGATATTTCATCACATTAAATGACTTCAACCAAACTAATTTGGATGTGTCGAGAAGCACGAAGAGTTAATGTGCAGGGCAAGTATTGCTGTTTTAGATGGGGTTTTTTTTTTTCTTCACATAAATATCTAAAAATGGTACCTGCTGGTGGCCAGAATGGGCAGCGATATTGCAAGCCAAGTCTTTCTGGCCTAGCATTGACCTTGATGAAAGTAATCAGGCCTCCTTCATTGAAGTTCAAAACAAAACCACTCATAACCCCATTTTAAAGAGCAAAACCACAAGCCACAGGCTTCAGTCATTGCTGAGGGATGCTTCAATTTCTTGTTTCCTATTGATAAGTTGCAGTAAGGTCTTCGTTAATCCAGCATGAAGGGGAAACTGGCTGCCTTTGGATTTAAAGAAACTCGGGGAATGCCCTCGGGAGAAAAGGACTCCAGAGAAACTCTCACTCCTGCTGCCTGGGTGGATTCTGTAGCACTGGGCAAGGATGGAGAGCTCTGGACACTGAGTCCATAAGAAGCCCAGAGAAACAAGGCCAGGCACAGACCTAGTGACACACAGAACAGGAGAGGGGTCTGTTGGGAAACGTTGGTGGGGCCCAGCCAGGCTCGCTGGATAAACGGCACGTACAAAAATGATCTGCACAGTTTACACCAGGCATCTGGACAGCAAGAGGAAAGCCAGACCCCACTCTTAGGTAGGAAACCTGCTGGTCTTCCTTCACTCACGGAATACATTTAATGTATATAGATGGCTGGTCTATCGGCTATCTCCAGAGGGGTGGGGTATCGTGGGAGGCATGTGGAAGTGAGTGGGATGGCTTTACGTGTTGGCTCTGCCGTGTGCCAGCTGAGGCTAGAGCACATGAGCACGAGATAAAAATGAGTGTGTAATCTTCCTAAACCATTCACTGGCACAGGGTAGCTGCCCAGTTAATGGTATCTGCTGTGTCAGTAGCAATGGTGAGGACAGAGTAGGATCATCATTACACGCGAGTATGGGCTGCAGATGCACACCCGTACATACCCAGATGCTCCTGGACTTAACGATGGGCTTACATCCTGATACATCTGTTGCACATTGAAAATACTATTGAGTTAAAAAAGCATCTGATACTTCTGACCTACTGAATAGCATAGCTTAGCCTAGCCTACCTTAAACATGCTGAGAATGCTTATGGTAGCATATGGTTGGGCAAAACCATTTAATACACACTTTTTGAAATAATTAAGTGCTGAATATCTCCTAAGCTATTGAATACTATACTGAAACTGGGGAACAGTGGTTGTATCCGTACTTGAAGTACAGTTTCTACTGAATGTGCATCCCTTTCTCATCCTTGTAAATTTGTTGCAGGGTTTTCTGGCCAGGGCTGGGTTTGAACCCACCACCTCTGAGAGTGGGGCCGGTGCCCTACTCCTTGAGCTACAGGTACCACCCCACCCTTGTAAACTTGTAAAATCATAAGTCAGACATAATAAGTTAGGGACTATGTATATATATCCGTGTGTTTGTGCATGGACAAGTGTGTCTATTGTACATACCTGTGTGGTGTGTTATCCATACCTGATACATGTGTGTACAGGCATGTCTATTTACATATAGAGATGGTATGTATCATGAAAGATGGTGAGAAATAACCCCGGCCTTAGATAAGCTAAAATAGGAATTATAGGAATTTTGCCATTTGATCATCTGTCTAGGAATCTTCCACAGAATTGGCCAAAGGGATTAATGCGTGTGGGATGGGAAAATGGTCCACAGTAGTCAGCAGCATCTGACTGTGGGGAGCTATTGTTCTGGGGCCTTAGTTCATCTTCCTGTCACCTGGAGAACTTTTGATAAAGTTGGTTAGTACCTGTACATTGTGAAGACTCCTATAGACTCAACACGAAAATTCCCATGTAGCAGAGACTGGGGAGGGGTTTACTTTAACTTTGGATTTCTAGAATATGACAGTTGGTATATTTGTTGAATGAATGTCTAAAGACTTGGTCTATATGACTTAGGGAGTTCCTTGACTTGGCAGAATCCTCATCTCCCCTTGCAAAGTTCCCCCAGCCTCACTGACTAGCCTGACACAGGATCCACAGAGGTCCAAGACAGTGCAAGGAGGTGGCTGCCAGGTTCTCAGTGGTATTTTGGACACCACCGTGGCTGATGAGACTCCGCTGTCGTCTTTGTGCTAGCATAACTTCCACTTTCACCAACTACTTAAAGCTCCCCCAGAGTCAAACACATAAAGCCACCTCTCTGCTCAGCTGCAGGTGGTACGTCCTATCAGATATTGTATTTTCTACTTATCAAAGGAGTGGTGGCATTGGTGTAAGGATGCTGTGTGACCTTGAAATCAAACAGACCTGGCATGAGTCACAGCTCTACTAACTTAGGAGTTGTATAGACAAGAGCAAACTATGAGATCTCTTGGTTTCTATTTCTTCATCCATAAAACAGGAGAAGGGGCAGACTGGCAGGTGGGCTTGTGGTCACATTACACATCAGACATAATGTTGTCGCTTGCTTAGCACAGTGTGCAGCTTGAGATCCTTCTCACAAGGACAGGAAATTATTTTCAGGAACATAAGGACATTCTTTTTTTCAATGGTTATTCATTAAGCCTGCTATGTGACAGGGTTCAAGGCATCATGGCCAAGTTGGTCAGAAAATAGGCAGATTTCATGGGGTTTATGTTATAGGAATGGAGAGAAAAGCTAAGTAAAGAGATATAATGTGTCCGGTGGGATTAAATGTTGAGGAGAAAAATAGAGGGTACAGGAAGAGAGAGGGATGGATGGACACCGTGGATGTCAGAAAGAGGTAACATCTGAGCAGAGAACAGAAAGTAGTGAGAAAAAAAGGCAGGTCGGCCTCTGCGAGCAAAGTATTTCAGCACAAGGGAAAGCAATGAAAGAGACCTTGAGTTGGGAGTGTGTGTGACATGTTTAAGGAACAAAGGAAGTCTAAAATGGCTTCTAGAAGATGAGAAGGTGCTGTAACGTGAGATCGGAGAGTTAGCTGGAGAGCAGATGATGAGAGGACTATGTCAGAAAAATCTGGACTTGATTCAGTGAGATGGGAAACTTTATCAGTTAGCTTTTGCTGCGTAATGAGTAATCCTGAACCAGTGGCTAAAAATAACAAAATTACCATTATTATTATTGTTATTATTATTGCAGTTCTGGGGGTTGAACCTCTCTGAGGTTCTTCTTACCTGGGTTGGCTCTGCTGGGGCTGGTAATGTGGATGACCTCACTTTTGTCTGTCGGTTAGGCTGAGGACAGTTTGGGCAGTGGCTTTGCCCCCTCATCCTTCAGCAGGCCAGTCCAGGCTCATCCCTATGATGGAGGTTGCAGGATTCCAAAGAGCAACAGGGAAGGGCAAGCCCCAGGGTGGGAGTACTTTTCCAATTGGCCAAAGATAGTCACATGGCCGGGGTCAGTCAGCGTGGGCAGGGCCACCCAAGGTATACATACACACAGGAAAATCCTGATGACTGCTTTTGCAAACGATCCACCTTAGAAGGAGTGAAGAGTTTGGACCAGAAAAGTGGTATTATCTGGTTCATAGTTTTAAAGGCCCTATGATCATAACAATTTTGTAAGGGAGGAGACAGCCAGATGGGAGGATGTGTGGCCAGGTTGCTGGCCCCTGGCGAGTGTTTGTACCCAAAGATGCATGATGTTACCTGGCCTGAAGCTGCCATTACCTGGAAGAGGGGGAATGACACACATGCCCTCTCCACTTTCCTGGAATTTGAGCAGGAGCATTCTCTCCATCCTGACAGGGTGGACTTTCTCATGTCCTTGTCGGGACAGGGCTGGAAGCCATGCTGTGAGTGAAAAGGGCCGGGTGTCAAGGAGTACCCAGTGTCAGTGATAACAACACACCGTCAGGTGAGATTTAAACAATAGTCATTTCTCTTTTCTTTCTTTCCTTCACAGAAAAATATGACGCTGGCATGCTAATTGCGTGAGACAACTTGGCCCACAGACAGCCACAAAGCACAAAAACAAAACAGATACTCAGAGAAGAAACAAGAATGGTGTTTTCCTGGCGTCTACAAGAAGCGCTTTATTTTTCCTCTAGATTTCTTTTCTAAAAAAATATAATAACAAAAACAAAAAAACTGAAATGAACATTTAAAGAAACAGTACAAACTTCAGGTGAGCATCTTCAAGCATGTTTTTTTTTTTATTAAGCATAGGCTGAGAGGGATATATTGGCAGAAGGCTGACACAGGAGAAAGGGAACGACTCTCTCCACGCTCCCCCCACATCCTGTGTGTTCTTAAGGACGAATGCTTCCTCTCCTGCCTGTCAAAGGTATCTTGGGAATGATCTGAAGAATTTGTTTTAATCTCAAAAGAAATTTGGGTACAACTTTGGCAACGGAGTTTCTGACCAGCCCTCTGCCTACTTCACTCCACCTCTGAATGTCACACCGGCGGGCCTGGGACAAGGGATTTCTCTCCCCATACTTGCCAAGACAGTTCAGCCTTGGTCAGGATGAATGGAACAATTATCTCCTGGATCAATGCTGCAAGGACGGAGGAGCACTGTTCTTTCCTCCCTAAAGGCCGCCCCAGGCTACAGTGGTCAGTGGCAGCGGCTGGGTAGGGCAAGGGGACGTGGGGCTATTCTAAACAGTTGAGAGAGAATTGCTTGTGCTTCTACAGGGAGAGAGGGGACCCACAGACCAAGCAAGCTGTCACTTTCAAGCAGGCCATCACCAGAAAGCAGAGGGCCCTCGGCCTCACCCAGCCCCGGAAAAGTGACAGTTGTCCCTTCACCCCTGCAATCAATCCCCTGCTTCCCATGGGTACTTAACATTTTTCTCTGTTGTGACTGCTCTCGTTTCCTTTACTCTTGCGGGTCTGTGTTGGAGGGACATGGAAACCCCCTGGATAATGAACTTGGAAGGGGGCCAACGCTGGCAGTGGTAGAGCACACGCCCCTCCTCACAGCTCCCCGGCTCAGCCCGACTGGCTGCCGAGTCGCTCTTGGATCAGCCTCTCACTGAGGACCCACAGGGCGCGGGCCGTGTCTTCACTCTGAGCCTCCGGCGAGGGCAGGCAGCGGCAGCAGTTGTTGAAATACATGCCCCCCAGACCCTCGAGTTCCGGGGCAGCAGCGCAGTAGACGGTGGTGGCTGCTCCTTGTTGCTGGAAATCAAACAAAAAAAGACAAAGAGAAAATTAAGCACAGGGGTGATGAACCATCATAGTGACTTACTTGACTGCCTGGGAATGAGCAGGCCTCCCCACCCAGCTCAGCTGCCACTGCATCTTGGTGTGGCCACGGCGACTGAGCTCAAAGCACAGGGCTGTAAACAGTGATGACCTGACCATCCTGGAAAAAGCTGCACTTGTAAAGCTTAGTGACTTCTGACACCTCATATCGGAAAGGGCTTCGAATGTAAATACGCCTATCAATAAACCACGGCAGCTGCCTCTTCCACAAAAAGAAAAAAAGAAAGATGGTATCCTTCAGAACCCACAGGAGCAAGTTGGCCCTCGCTCGCCCTGGACTTCTTCCTGTGGAATATAATTTGACACCAAGATGTTTGTAGAACCTTCTGTCTGAATTAAAGCAACCACCCTCAATTATGGTCCGTCAGGTAGAACCTTCCAGTGGGGCTGGGGCCAGACCTTTCTTGGATTGCCTGCCCCTGGGCCTGAGAAGGGAAAGGTTTGCAATGCTGTGTCACAGCATTTAACACACACACATACTCCCCCATGCAAACACATCTCAGAGCCATGATGCATTTAGGAGTGCATCCAGATCCATGAAAACTTTTTTCTAAATGTCCTATTTGCCCCAATTTGCAGTGGGACCATGGCTTAAGGGAGTACATGTCCTCCTAGCCCACTTCAAAATGCAAGTTGCAGAGTCCCACTGATCACTTTGGGTTCAGCTTTTGAGTCTCACTGGGGCTGTGGCCAGGGCTGTGTGCAAGGATGGGCCTCACATCATCCTGACTGACAGAACACTGTCACAGACGCCGTAAAGAGGGCAAGAAATCACTTTGCTTTGCAAGCCATAATTAAAAATAATAGGCTGCTGTTCATAGGGAGACACGGTAGGCGCGGCTCTAATTTAAAACCAATACAGTTTATCTGGCATCTTAGGATTATTTATGTGCATCAGAGCCCTCGCTGCATCAACTAATTACCAACTGACGGGGAGGAGGACCCAGAGAGGTAACAGAAGATGAGGTTGCTATTAGGAAAGAGTTAAGGACCTTTGATCTCAAGGGGGAAAGAGGTTTCTATCTGCACCTGAGCTAACTGTGTTGCTGCCCCTACAGGACTAACTGGATCAGGAGAGGCACTTCCCAGCTTCTGGAGTCAAGGCCATTCTGAGAACCAGGTCCCAAGGTGTTAGAATTTGAGAAAAGTGCTATAAAGCAGGTTTGGGTTTGTGTTGGTGGTGGTGTTGGTTGTGGTGTTGGTTTTGTTCAGTGTCCGGGTCTGTGGTCACACTGGAGCTGGTCTCAAAACTGAATGGACAAACATAGTCACCTGAGGTGACCATGGGAGGGGTTGGGCTGGGAGCGAGACAGAGACTTGGGTTCTGATAATAACAGGCTGCTTCGTGATCTTGGACAAATTCTAAGAGTCCAGAATTTGAACAACTTTGCTACCAGGCCAACACCCCTCCATTACCATCCCTACTCCAAACAGCCAGTTATTACCTTGGATTCAGCTCTTTCTTCTCCAATTGATTTTTGTGGCTCAAGTCTAATGGAAATGAGTTTGTGTCATCCAAATTTCCTTTCACTGAATTATTATTCCTTATAACCCTGAGCTTGCTTAGCACCTGGCACATTTATCTAAACAATTTCAAGTGGTTTATCTGACTCCTCTGCCTCCTATGTGGGGGAAAGGGAAGCAAAATTACCTCTTAACACAAACAGGAGAATTGAGATGCTAATCTAACTCAAGCCAGATATTGCCTTGGCCTTGGTTCTTAGCAGAGTTCAGGGGAAGATGGTGTTTTGCATAAATTTCTAGTTATCTGTCACAGAGTTCTCCATATTACTCTACAGCTGCCAAAACCGCCAGAGTAGTCGGGTGACTTGCCATCAACTCCAAAAGTGATGAGAGAATCCAGCCAGCTCATCCCAAGTTCAGCCTCCCTCCCCCAACTTGAGAGTAGTTAGAGTATTGGGGCTCTTGCATCAGGACAGACTGACCTCTGGGGAAAGCAAAAGCCGACTCCTCCCAACCCAATATATTACTCTGCCACCGCGACCTTCTGAAGCAATGTCCTGTTGCATTCATGCATTGTTGAAATAGCATTTTTTGCAACGAAATTCTGCAGTTACCTTGATGCAGAGTTGAGATGGTGACAGAGCTGGGGTGTGCATTTTGCCCTCCGTGGAATCTAAAAGTAATTGCAATTGGCCTCATTTCATGTCAGCCTACATTTGGCTCCTATGCTGAAAACCATACGTTTTAGAAAAGCCATATATTCTTTAAAAATCAAGAGCTGGCTTTGATTCCTTCACCACTGGGCTCAGGCTGATACAGGATCTAAACTCTATTGCATGTGGTTCTGGTTTTGTAGAAGAACACACAGTTCTAAGGCAGGGGGCGGGAACCTAAAAGCAAAGCCCCCCTTCTCCAACCAAAGCTCCATGGAGCATGTGGGGTAAACTCTTTTCCTCTCAGATTCACGCTTGAGACTCCTGTGTACTCACTTCACTTTCCTCTCTCGCTGAGCAATTAAACGGCGACACTATCTTACTGGTCCTATGCCCGCTACCCTTTGGACTTCTTGGGGAATTCTCTTTCCAGCTGTACCCATGGTATCGGAGTGATACCTTTATATGATCGGATCTGATGACAAGTTAATAGCCAGGTCTCATTTGTGGCCCATCAGCTTTTGGGTCTGCATGTCATCAGACCCAACACTAGCAAAGTTGCATTAGTCAACAAGCCAGTGTTGCCGATACGTGTGCAAGAGAAAGCATTTTTAAACTGATAAGAACAAATTTTTTTTAAGAGCACTATAATCAAAATCTGACGACTTTCACGCTACTTTTGGGGACATCAGAAAAAGATGAAAGAGCCCTATAAAGAAGATAATGTTAACGCTGCTATATGTAAACTATCTGAAGCAGCCACTTGCCAGTCACTGCTATTGCTTACTGATCCATTGTGATAAAATATTAATACCTTGACATATAAACCCTGGCTGGAGCTATGGGTTCCCCTAAATGGTTTTATAGAACAGCTTATCAGAAGCGCATAGATTGCACACAGTTGCTGCTCGTGGGAACTGGGGGGAGGTGTCTCAATCCCACAGCATGGCAGGGAGTCAGGGTGTTGATGACACAGGACTGAGAATTTCTGGGACGCCCAGTAGAATCTTTAATCATGCCTGAATGCCCCTTCCCATCTAGGCAAACACTTGTGAGCTGCCAGAGGAGAACCGCACCATCCGTCTTCCTCATGTATGTAAAATTACCCCAGATTCCTGTTCAGGACTCAGTTCAAAGTATCCTGATACTTACCAGGGCTCATCCTTCTCCTTCCGAAATCATCTGCAGCACGATCCTCAGCTATAGCAAGGTAGAGTTCAGAAAGCCGTTTCTGTCTAGTGGAGGCCCTCACATCTAAATTACCCATCCTTTCCAAAATGCTTTCTTGGGATAAAAATGATAACTAGCCGCTTTTCATTGACATTTATTTGATAACTACTAGGCATTAATTTGTAGCTATCAGCATGGACTACAAATGAATATTGACGCCTTTAAAGAAAAAGGGACAGAGATTTCTGATGAACAACATATGGTAAAGTGAAAGCCCACCCCATGCATCTCTTGACACGGTACACTAGTGTAATACTTAGGGACACAATTAACGTTTAGTTTTCAGGTTTCCCTATTTTAAAATGCATGCTTCTTTAAAATAGATTCCTCTCTTAAAGTAGATTTAACTATGAGATGTATAAAACATAGACATATTATCATGGCATAGTTCTCATATGGTTGAGAGAGAACAGTAGAGGTTCTCAGATTGCTTCATTACAGACAGACTGATACTAGCACATTACTCAACAAACGTGGAATTAATCAATTTAGGCAAAAAGTAGATCTAGGAAGGGAAGAGGCCATGGATGTTGGATTAGGCTTGGAACCTGAGGGCACGGAGGAGCCCTTCTGGAGACAGGCAGTGATTATAAGACTGAATTCCTAGGACCAAGAGATGAGCTCAAGGGTGCAGGGTTGGCAGAAACAAACGAGAGTGGCCTCTTCAAACCCTCCAGACTGTCACTGTGACTCCTCTGCCCGACAGGTAAAGGAAACACAAATGCAAAGGCAGACACCTGACAGGTTACCCCTGTTAAGACACCACTCAGAGTGGAGTAACTCCGAGGTTGAACACCTGTGCTAGCTCCATGCCTTCTCTGTGGCCCAGTGACAGTCCCCCAGGAGAGTTGCCAAGTGCACTACCAGAAAGGTGACGTGTGGTACTTTGGAGTTCATCTCCAGATAACCAGGTGCTTAAGACACAGCCATTTCTCAAACACAATTATGGTTACCAGGCTCTGATTTGAAAGACAGAAGCAGGCTGCTCTGAAAGGTGATGCATTCTCTACTGACTGTCCAAGAGCCATCTCTCAAGGGGACACATTTGTCACGTGTCCCATCTGTTCATAACATAATGCAGCCCAAATAGGAATAAGGCTGACTCCTGGGCCTCCACAGTCAGTGTGACCACACACCCGTGAGTCACCCTCTTCCTCCACCACGATACTTGTATGATTAAAATAAACCATTCAATTTGGCAGCAATGCTAATCAATGAACGCGCCAACTTCCGGGGAAATTATGGGAGGTGGTGGAAGAGAACAGAGATTTCCACTCACTCGAAAGGAGTTGGTCCTTCAAACTGTCCTGCTTTCCCAGTGGGGTGTAGCAGTGGGGACAACCTGAGCAATCTCAGTGACACATGTTTACTGAGAGGTTATAATTCACTAGGCGCGGCCCAGAGAGATTTGTAGGGATTATATTCTAACCCTCACGCAGCTCTGTGAGCCAGGGACAATTAGTATTCCTATTTACAGAGAAGCCCACTTAGAATCAGAGACCAAAAGTGATTTGTCCAAAGCCACACAGATAACCCTGTTGATTCATCGACTGCAAAATCCCTACCAGTTGGTTTACAAAACCATCTTCCTGAAAACACAACACACAAATTTGCATGTTGTCCCCTTCCCTCTTTCTGGCCTTCCCCAAGGTGCCAGTGTTCTTGGGCATCTTGGCTGCTTCTCAGCCAGGCCACGTGATGCCACGGTGTGGCCTAGAATTAAATGTGTGGGCTGTCGTGTGTGCCCCTGAGAAATGTTAAAAGGAGATTTGTCCACTGTTGATTTAGCCAGTGAGCTAAATTGAAATTATATCCATTTGGATTAAGGAAAATGAAGACTCAGCACCACCGTGGATGCTCCAATAGCAAATGACCCTTAATAGAAAGGTCACCAGATTCAAAATGCCACCTCCAGGTGCCAGATTCGCCCAGCTCAGAACCCACTCTTTAATGATAGACTTTTTTTGAAAGCATGATTATCCGACTCAGTGAAACCTAAACAATCCCCATCTTATAAATTCCCACGCACATAAACCAGCATGGCCTTTTGCGGGAGCAAGTTCCAACATACTCCATCAGGTCTGCAGAGGATGCTCAGACCCACTTCCTCACCCTCCTCCAATTAATTCCTAACACATTAATTTCCTTACAAATTCCTAGCCATCGATTCCTACAGAGGCCTTGAACAATATGGGCTTGAATTCATGCAAATACTTTCTGTAGATATTAACTCTCTTTATAAGCCCTTGGGAGTTTTGCTAACTCTTAGGCTGTTCTCGACAATTAGGAAGGCAACACACTCAATTTTTCAAATAGAAAAAGTAAAGATGATCAGGAATGTGAATAGTTCTTTTTAGGCTATAAAAGTCTGAAAGATGTTCTACACCTGACTCTCAGCCCTGCAGGAGAGACATGCTCACTCTAACACACAAGCATTGGACAATGTGTTCAGAGATTACCTTTCGGCACAAGGAAAATAGTATCTTTGCTAAAAACAGGTTCACGAGTGTGGAAAGCCTCAGGCTCCCTTTCAGTTGACTCTCCCACAGCAGGTGAAGTGTCAACCGCCAGGTGACAATGGGGACACAGTCTATAAGGAGGGAGCATGAATTAAGGACATATGCCAGTCCATCCCTGTAATTGCAAATGGTAAGAGCACAGGCCACAACCTAAAATTGCAAAGAACATCTTGAGTGAAATGCTGGCGGGGGGAGAAAATGCCACACGGCTTTCAGATGACAGCCGTTGTGGTCAAAGCACGTGTGAGCTAACCTGGGATAGACTTGTTTGCAGTTCAGGCATCCCCAATATTTATGCCCCCAAACCCAAGTCAGGCTAAAAGAAAGTGTCAAACCAAAGCCAGGCCGTTCTCCCTGACAAAAGACACAAATTCCTAGTGACATCACTAAGGCATTTTAAGAGATTGACTTAAAGATGAGAGTGGCATTAGCTGGGAAGTCCACAGAAGTGTTACTGCCTTTCCCCTGAGAAATATTCATAGAAACAAGGTCTGAGGCCGGCAAGTTCAGGATGGAGAGCTGGAAAGAATTCTTTCAGGGCAGAAGAATACACTTGTTTTTCCCAGCCTTACGTTTTGGAGAGGAATAGATAGCCAATCCCAACTGCCCAAAGGAGTCCAAAGCCTGGATTGTTCTGGCAGGGGAGGATTTTAAGCTGGGGCTAGCAGCAGAACTGAAGGGCAGTGTGACCTGGGGAGGCTGTCAGGGCCTGTGTTTTCCAGTCCACAAACTGTCCTGAACTTTTCCTTAAAATAAACAAAGCTCTTTTTGCACCTCCTTTGTGTTCCAGAATTCTCGCCATAAATGTTCCCTGGGTTCTATGACAGATTTATGTCTGGTCTTAGAAGAGTAGAGACATAATATTTGGAATTACTCCATCTCTCTGAGGCCTGGTGTTCCTGGGAGACCCCAGCCACACTTTGGTGGAGCGAGGGCTGGGGAAAGGGGCCCTGCTAATGAGCAAAGGAAAAAGGAATGGCTTAAGCACCTTTTACTTGTGTCCACCAAAGGTGTTCTACAATGGATGGGACCCAGGCTATTGTCTCATCAGAAATAAGAGAAGGCACTGCTGACTATACCTTACGTCCATGCAAGAATTCCTTGTGTACCATCTCCTTTTGAATGGCAAGTTCTCTTGCTGGGATAAAAAAATTGCACCAGGGTGTTCATTCATAACATGCATTCATTTGAAATGACCAAGCAGGAGAGCCATAGAAACCTGCCAGCAAAATAAGCCTGTCACCCCTAGCATCATCCTTCCTTGTGGGCCACATGTGATGGCCTGTCACTAACGTCTTCCAATCGGGCCACCTCAGTGCCAGTGCCGGAGGACTGCAGAGTGTTTATAAGAGATATTTAGCTTGTATTGATTTGCAACATTTTACATTTTTACTCTACTTCCTTAACCTCTGTTATAGTTGTAGCTAGTTCTGTATGTATCTACACTGTATATAAATATATGCATCTGTATTCTCCATGTACACCGAAATAAACCTTTGAAATTATTGCCAGGCAGAATTAACAGGTTCAATTCTTATAGAACAGTGCAAAGACGATCTTCAGAATCCAGGTGACACAAACAGCTCCCCCCTTTCCCTTCTTCTGAACAAATAACTCCACCCAGTCCGCCTGCTACATCAGGTCTTTTAGAAAACCAAGAGGTGTTTGGTGAGCAGGCGGGATTTCAGGGAAAATCTCACACAAGCCGTTTGTTTAGAGTTTAAGGTTGACACTTCACTTACACCTACATCCCATAATCTATTCACAGAAAAGGCATTGGGGGAAAAAAAACACAGGGTCTCCGACGGGGCCACGTGATAGTAAGAAATAAATTCTTAACTCTGTCTTCCAGAAAGGAATTAAGAGGATGTACTTTGCAATAATTTAGATCTCACAGGCAGGCTTCTGATGTCCAGCCCTGTTATTTCAAGTTGGGGATGCCTCCACAAGGGATGCGGATTCTCATGGAGCGCTCCCAGGAACAGAACAGGCTCAGAGACGCGGGCCTTGTTAATATTTCATTTAGAACATACTGTGGAGGCAACTCATTTATATTACTTCCATAATTAATGGTGATGGCTCAGGCCCTGCCTTTACACCGAGAGATCTCTTCACAGTGGTCGATGGGTAATGAGAAACAGTAGATATTTCATTCACCAGCAGCGTGTTGCTAGTTAGTAGGAAATGATCGTGTGTGCGGTTGCTTTAATTGCCAGGGTAAATAATTCTGCCTGGGTGTTAGTGAGCATTTTAAAGCACTTGATGCAAATAGACTAGAGACAAAACAAACACACACACACAAAATTACCTTGATTATGCAACACCGTAGCATAGGAAGTTACAAAGGTATGTCTTTTTTTAAAGATTGCATTCTATCATGCAAATAGTATCTCAATATGCATGTGCCAGCGACTCATCTCCTGTATTTTAGGAAATACAATTAGGCCGCCTTTCTCTTCCTCTATGTAGACTGTAAATAACTGTAGATCTTCCTCTTGTTTCCCTATGTAAATATATGTAAATACTAACAAGCTATGCATGCTAATATTCTAGGCAATTTCAGGTACTTTTATAATCTGAAGGCATGAACTTGAACTGGTTTGCTAATGGGGGCGGTGGGGTGGGGAACTCTCTGAAAACTCTTTAAAGCTGAATGGAAATTAAAGATTTCTTCCTAGACTGGTGTGGCCTCTTTTGTTTGCCTTCTGCCCCCTGAATGGAGCACCTCATCCTGTTTCTCTGGCCTTCTCAGGAGATGCTGGGCAAACACTGGGTCCAGGAACAACAATGAACTATTCGGCATGGGTTTGCTATGTGAAAAAAAAAAGAGGCTGGGTGCAATGGCTCATATCTGTAATCCTGGCGCTCTGGGAGGCCCAGGTGGGTGGATTGCCTGAGCTGATGTGTTCCAGACTAGCTTGAGCAAGAGTGAGACCCCATCTCTAAAAAAATACCTGGGCCTTGGGGTGGGCACCTACAGTCTAAGCTGCTCAGGAGGCTGAATCAAGAGAATTGCTGGAGCCCACAGTTTGAGGTTGCTGTGAGCTATGATGCCACAGCACTCTACTGAGGACAAGAAAGTAACACTCTGTCTCACAAGAAAAAAAATTAAACAAAAGTCAAGAATCATAAGGCAGATTTCTTTGAATTGTTTTTTCTTCATTTTTTTTTTTTGAGATAGAGTCTCACTTTGTCACCCTCAGTAGAGTGCCATTGCATCACAGCTCACAGCAACCTCCAGCTCTGGGACTTAGTCAATTCTCTTGCCTCAACCTCCTGAGTAGCTGGGACTACAGGCACCAGCCACAATGCCTGGCTATTTTTATGCAGTTTGGCAGAGGCTGGGCTTGACTCAAACCCACCACCCTTGGTATATGGGGCCGGTGCTCTACTCACTGAGCCACAGGTGCTGTCCTTCTTTGGATTTTTTTTTTTTAAGCAAAAGAATCTCAAGTGAAAATAATTCCTATTTGTTGTTCCCTTACTATGTGTCTCACATCCCAAAACACTATTTTAAAAAAGGGTCCTACCATTCCAGTGTCAAAGATGCAGAGATGGAATTACAAGACCAGGTAATCACCTAACATGTCAAAACTATTCAATGCCACCCCAAACGCAGTTCTTTCCTACATGTCAAGGGTCAGTAATCTGCAAAGGGCTAGAGACTAAATAATTTAGGATCTATAGACCAAGTAATTTCTATCACAACCACTCAACTTCACCATTGCAACAAAACCAGCCACAGGTACCATATATAGGAATGGATGTGACTGTGTTCCAATAAAACTTTATTGACAGAAACAGGCAGTGGGCCAGATTGGGCCTGCAGGGCACCATGTGCCCATCCCTGCTCTACACACTATTACAACTCAGCTGCTCTTTAACAGACTGTTGGCATGTCCCTTTTCAGTCCCTTTATATGTTTGATAGATTGGGGAAATAATTTGATCAATTGAAATCATCCCCTCTCTTTCCCGCACAGACCATGAAATAATAAAGCAGTGAGCAAAAATAAAATCACCAGAACTTTTAAATCAAGCTGACTCCCTCAGACAAATTACTTTGCCAGGTTTCACTTTAGTTATCTTTTGTTTTCATAAATGGGGGTGGAGGGGAAAAGTTCAAAAGACAAAGTGAAAAAAAAAAAAAGGAAAAGAAAGAAATGTAAGTGAGCACCATTCACTCTTCAATGAGAGGAAGGAGGCTATTACCTCAGGTATCTATGGAAACCAAGCCGCACGTAAACTTTTTAATGGCTGGAAAACGGTGTTTGCGTTTGAAGATGTTTTTCCCAAGTATGATGCTTCGCTATAAATGCATTAATTGACAGTTTCCTTCGGGACTTTTTTATTGAAGTTTCCAAACTTAATTTGATGGCACGGGACTCTCTGGAGTCCTTGAAGGCAGCTGCCGAGTTAGGTCTTCAGGAAACCAAGGCAGTGCGGGCATCGTGCACAAATCCAAATCCAGCTATCTCACAGAGCAAGAGAAGAAACAGCCCTTGTTCCCTGTATTTTCCGTTAAAAAAATGAAAAGAAAAAAAAAGCCTCTCTCTGCACTTGGGCACGGGGAAAGGCCCCTCCTAACCTTGTGAACAAGAATCAATATCATCTCTTCAGTCCTGGGGAGAACTGAGGAGGTGGGATGATCTGGGCATTTCTGCAGATTGAGTGGCCATAGGGGGTGGCAGAAAAAGCCCAGGAGCTGAAGCCAGAAATCCTCACATTGGAATCCTGCCTTTACCACCTGCTAGATCTGTGAGGAGCCACTGAACTCAGTCTCCTCATTTGTGAAATGGGCATAATATCTCGTTCACATGCTTAGAAGGATAAGTGACTTCTGGCCCATTTCTGGGATACAGCACACACTAGTTCAGAGGTGGCTGCAGTTCTCTTTACTAAAAGCTTAAAGGAGGAAGCATATAGGAAGCATATCTTGCCCCTTTTGTGCTAGAAACCCCAGGGGCAGCCACCTTTCTCTCCCACCCTCCCAGCATCTCTGGGTGCTACGCTGGCCATGAATTCCACTGCTCTTCCAGTGCCCCAGGTATAGTGGACCACAACCAAGTTCATGTCCATGTCCTTGGGACACCAACATTTGAACCACCACCATGATCGCTTGTTAATGCTCTAAAATGCTACACAGCAGCCCAGGCTCTCTACACACATCCAAATCTCTAAAGCCCTCTGTGCAATGATGGGTGGAAACGGCAGTGTACAGACAGAGGAAGTGCCCACCCTTTGCCAGATCACCCAGCCTATGTATGATCACAGCACGGCAGGCACTCAGCAGTCCTTTGGCCATCTCTAGATCTTTCTAAACCATCCTGAGTTCTTTGTCCCAGGAGAGTGTGAGGCATAACAGTGCCATAGGGAGGATTAGTCTAACCCCAGCTGTAAAGCTGTACTGCCCACAATGATGGCAATGGCTGCTGGTCACGGAGCCCTTATTGCTTGCTGAGGACCTACTATGTGTATTACTTCTGATCTTCCCAGTGCCTCACCTCACCAGGCAGGTGCTATTGTAGACAGGGAACAGAGGCTAAAGGAGGTGCAGTAACTCAGGCCCATGCCCCTGGGAAGGGCCAGAATTAAGATCCAAACTGAGTTTGTCTCAAAGATGCTACACTCCATACGCTTCCTGCAGGGTGCCCCAAAAGCAGTCCACAAAGTCGCCATGCATAGGGAAGAAGGGAAATCATAGCTAAACACGCTTTTATTTACTAAACATTCATTACAAAACTTTACAAAATATTCTCTATGTGTTGGGTACCTCTTTGTAAAATTTTGTAATGGATATTTTGTAAATAAAGGTACACTGAGTCCGAATGCAGCGGCTCATGCCTGTAATCCCAGTACTCTGGGAGGCTGAGGCAGGTGGATCCCTTGAGCTCAGGAATTCCAGACCAACCAAGCAAGAGTGAGGCCCTAACTGCCTTAAAAGTAGAAAAACTAGCTGGGCGTAGTGGTAGGTGCCTGTAGTCCCCATTACTGGGGAGGCTGAGGCAAGCAGATTGCTCAAGCCCAAGAGTTTGAGGTTGCTGTGAGCTGTGACACCACAGCACTCTACCCAGGGAGATAGAGACTCTGTCTCACTAAATAAACAAATAAATGAATGTGCATTTAGCTCCCATTTTCCCTGAGTAGGGCAATCATATGGGCAGCTTTTGGGACACCCGTAGTACCCCAGAATCATGCATACATTTTAAAAGCTGGCCCCAGGAGACCTGTGAAGAGGAGACATATTACTTGTCCTGTGCAGGTCATGTGATCCCTCTGGAGGCCAAGTCCCTCTCCACTGGACCTCAGGCACCTTCCCCACCTTTTGGAGTTCCATTTCTGGGTCCTCACATTCCTGGTGTCCCCAGACTCCCAGGGCATCGATTTATGTGAGGTTGGAAGCACCCCAGCGGAGGTCTGAGGCCCCTTCCCTGCAGCGCTCCCCCCTTGCAAATTGCTCCTCGTGCAGTGATGGTGGGAACAGCAGTGTACAGAGGCAGTGCCCACCCTTTGCCAGATCACCCAGCCTATGTATAATCTCAGCCCGAAGTCGGCCAGGCTTGGCATCACCGTGAGTCATCTGGCAGCGCCCACCAGGACGCTCTCACGACAAACCAACTGCAGTTCAGAGAAATGCTGAACTTGTGACAAGGCGGTGCACCAAGGAACATCTGACTCTGCTTTTCTTTCCCGCCCTCTGGCTGCCACAGCTGATGGGCTTCATCCTCTCCCAGATGCTCAGCTGGTAAAAAGGAACACACACAAATACGCCTTGCTACCCCAGTGTCGGTGAGGGTATTAGCTAGTTGTGTAGCTGTCCCCGAATTGTCAAGGTGACTAGAAATCTGTCTGTCCACTGTTGTCACTAATTGAGTGACTTTACCGGCCAATCCCCCAGTGGGACACCTGGATGCCTTCTGTGGCACCAAGTGCCAAGGTGGAGAATTTTTGCTGAATACTTTCAAGAATGCTGTGAAGGTATTGGCGTCCCATTTCACTGAGAGGGACACCAAGGCTCAAGCAAGTAAAATGCTGTAATAACAGACAATTCTCATTTGTTGAGTTCTGATTATGTGACACCTGCCTGCCTTGTGCTAGGGGATCCATGCGCCTTTAATGCTTTCCGAGCGGGTCCGCCCTGTGTGTGCCAATTATTTTTTTAGGAAATTTGCAACCATTCCCCCCATTAAAGGGGGGGCACTAAGGATCAAGGAAGCAACACCCTTTGCCTGGTTCAAGGAGCAAGTGGCAGAATGAGGCGCTGAAACAAGGCACTGGGATCCAGATCCCCACACTCCCCACCTGCACCATGAGAAACAGGAAGTGTCCAGCGCACACCTCTGAGGACCTCACTATTATCTTTATTTTACTGGGCCCCCAGGGGGAAGCAACTGGCACACAGAGGCAACAGAACTTGGAGGCCAACTTTGGTCCCACAGAAAGCCCTACAAAGAGAATGCAGGAGAGTGGGAATGGAAAGTGGTCACCTTGATCCTGGGATCAGAGAGGCCACAGACAGTGAAAAATTGGCAACTTTTTGTCACAGCCACGGAGACCAACTTCCTCCAATGCTGACGAGCCAGAGTGAAATTGCAGAAAGGCGTAAGGGAAAGGAGTAAGAGAAGGTTCTCTTTCACTCAGTGTCTTCCCCAACCACCATGACAGCAGCAATCAGCCCTTAACCTCAGTCCTGAAGCCACAGGAGGAAATGAGCTCAGAGAGGTTGAGCTACTTTCCCAAGGACACACAGCCAGTAAAGGGCAGAACTGGGATTCAAGTGTGAGAAGGGAGGGATAGGCTCCAAATTTGGTGGCTTCTCACTCTGCTGCCTTTCTTACTGAATCGGCAAAGGGGATGGACCTCATGCAGAAAATAAAAGGTGAGAGACAAAAAAAATAAAACACATAAGAAAGGGAGGCCACCCTTGTTAAGCCTAGGGCCAAGCTGCTCAGCTTTAGATGAGGACGCTTCTCACAACCTCAAGAGAAATCTTACCCCATTACACACGCCCTTGACCAACAGAGGCCTTACCAGGCACAATCTCACATCTCTTTCAGTTGTCAAATCATTTCTGGTACTAACAGAGATGAGGCCAAAATCCCTAACAGGCAATGAGCTCCTTGGGAATGAGATTTTATTCACACACATCTCCCCCGTATTTAGCGCTGGGGGTGCTCAGTAACCACGTGACAGATCAATGAACGAGGGAATGAATGAGGAGCTGCAGAAAGAACCACGCAGCTGCTTGGGGGCACTTTCTGCCCCGTGTCACACCAACGGGAGGCATATTGTGGAAATGACTCACGAGCGGTTACCCAGACTTTAAAAATACACACATTCCTTATGAGAGCTGGCAGGAACAATCTCAGTCCTGAGAGCCGAGCTCCCTGCCCACCTAATATTACACGAGGTGTTAACGACATTATCTGGAAATACCCTGTGACTAATTCTCTATCCCTTATCTTGAGGAGAAGAAAATCGTCTCCGGCGTGAATGCCCCAGATTCCTGGTCAGTTTATGTAAGACGTTTCAAGTGATTGCGGTACTTTAGGCCATTTTTAGCTTAAATCACCTGATGTATGGTGAGCCCAGAAGACCTGATCTCTTGCTCCCTTCAACTCCCAGTTTTTCCACTAATTTTATTTAAACTACTTACTGCACCCTAAGTACTGCTCCACTGAAGAGCAGGCTGATAAGTACACATCATCTTGGCTGTATGATTTTTTAACATCAATGTTTCTGCACGGCATTTGGCTGCGCCACATCCCTGGTCTCAAGCCTCTTCACTTTTTAGGTGGTGGTATCGTCCCCTTTCAGGAGCGATATCAGGGGTGGGCGGTTATCATGACCTATTTGGTGCCGCTGCAGAATGAAAACTTTTCTCTCCAGTCCAAACAGGATTTGGTAGAAACGTCCTCCAAATGATGTCTCAAATGATCCTCAGTGATTAAGAAATGAGTGATGCATCTTACAAGGGTACATGTGAAACTGACTAAATGTAGAATATAAATGTCTCAACACAATAACTAAGAAAATGCCGTGAAGGCTATATTAACCAGTTTGATGAAAAGAGTTCAAAGTGTATATAGAACCAGCTCATGGTGCCCCAAGACTGCATTAATGTACACAGCGATGATTTAATTAAAAAAAAAAAAAAAGGAAAAAAGAAATGAACTGCGGTAAGACCTTCGACCAGCTTGAAGTAAAAACAGGGCTTTTTATAAAGCTCTGAGAGAGAAGGAAAAGGGCCCATTTTCCCCCAAAATTTGTACCTACTTTGAAATAAATAAAACCCACAGAGAGGCAAAAATCAGGGTATTAGACAGTCTTATCACAATCCACGTCCTGACTTCCGTTGACTATCCCAGTGACCTTTCCCTTGCGTAAACACTAGCCACAGTTTTTTTGTGTTTATCTTCCCAGTATATAATGATAGATGTGCTGCCTTAGGTGCACGATTATACCTGAATGTACAGAAAAACAAAAGATGTAGCCACAATTTATAAAGTTTAGGTAATACCAACTAGTTACTTGTGGAACTCATGAGTCCTCACATTTCCTTGTAAAAGGACAGAGAATAAATATTTTAGAGTATGCAGGCTGTGTGGTTACAGCAACTCAACCTTGCTGTTGAATAGATATTATGTAAGCAAATGCATGGGCTGTGTGCCAATAAAACTTTATTGACAAACAACAGATAGGATGTTGGCCCCTAATGATTTAAGTAACACCAACTGGTTCATCTTCTAAATGATTTCCTTCTCTTAAGAAAATGGAATTTATGTTTGACCACACTTTTGTGACTGTCTAATCCAAGCAGGAAACTTGGTAAGCATTTCAATGGAACCAGCATGTGTCAGGCCTCTGGCGTTGGGTCTCTCTGTACAAGGAAGGCCCCTGTTGTGGGCCTGAACACCCGAGATATGTCAATAAGTCCTGTGGTCTTTGGAATTCATTTCAGAGCTTAGGCAGCAATTCATGTCTAATGGCTCCACGTTAATTCTTGTGAATCTCTGCCATCGGGGGAAAAAAAAAATTTGTTATGAAAACATGTCCACGGAAAGATAAAATAATGAAGCAATCAAATGCTTTCAAATGAACAACTTTCTCCCCTGTCCCCACCCCACCCTAGCTCTGTTCCTTAAAATTAGGTAAAGTGTGAAATCGCTGGATGGTTTTCAGGAGTTAAATTACCTAGAAAGTCACTCAGCTTGCGTCCATCGCAAGATGTGAAATAATCATCCTTCCCCACCCTCACCCCTTGGGGAGAGGTAACGATTGCATCTGACAAAAATTTCAGCACAGCAGAGCAAATCCCAGCAGCAGGATGGGAGCTCCTCCCATGCTCCACTCTTCATCTCCAAGCTAACGTCTGTTGTAAAAAGGAGACCCTTATACCCCTTAGGTCGGAAGAGAAATTACTATGAATTAATTATTCCGTGAGAAACATGCTTTCGAAATAGACACCTGTTCTATGTGTGCACTAGTTTTTCAGAAAGTTAATACTATTTTGGAAGTTGAGGTATCATGCTGGTAACAGAAAGTCGAGTGTCCCAGCGGCATCATGATCTCTCTCCCTGGGTTTATATAAAAATTTTTTCTCTCTCTGTCTATAGCCATAGGTATGTATTTTCTTTCTTTCTTTTTTCGCCTGCAAGCCTCTGTCAACTCCTCCACCTGTAATCCGAAAGCTTTCCACTGTATGTCACAATATAGATTTGGATGCAATGAAGACTATAATTATCGAGCATTTATGAGAAGTAATATTTTCCCTCTGGTGCATGTTAGCGCGGCTGCTCGCGCACACGTGTGAATACTAATGCCTCGATCTTACCTTGGTGCCTCCCACTTTGGGGGAAGCAAAGGAGAAACAGAAGTAAAAGGTGAGAGAAATGTACAGGCCCAGGAAAAGCAAGCACAGCGCCCACCGGTGACCGCGGGGAGCAGGGTGGACTTGGAGGAGGATTCGGAAATAGAGGCGGCAGTTCCCTGGCAGGACTTAAACACTGGCCTTTGTGCTAAGAAATTTGGAAGACCACACCGGGCACAGGGGACCGAGTTGTGCACATCCTGCCTGGCAACAGATGGCTCAGAAGGGCTGAACTGCTACATAAACATTTCCCTGAAAGTTTTCCCTTCCTGCGTGTGGAAATGAGACAAAACAAAAGAATGATCTTCAGAGACGCTTCCATGCGTAATTGATAATTTCCCTGACCGTGCGTGCTTAGCTCCAGCCTGTCCAGATCGTCTCTAAGACAGAAATTTTAGAAATCTTTGAAAAGACATCTTCAGTCGCTGCAAGAACTTAGTTACCAAAAAAGACAGTGAACATTTGCAAGGGAAATGGGCCTCGGCCATGGCAGTCACGACTCCAAGCTGTGTCTGAAACCACAAACACGAGGCCAGGCGCAACGCCCGCCTCCCCCGACATTTCCTCTTGGTACCGAGGGCAAAAGTGGGCGTCTCCATTTTTATCACACGCGGCCCCACTGCCACCCCCTCTTCCCTGGCCCTCCTCCCATCTCTGCTTCATTTAGCTCAAGGCTTGGTGAGTTTTCATCTGTGGCACATTCCAGGAAGGAGAGGAGGGGGAGAAGTGACTCCACAGTGGCACTGCCAACAATTAGCGGCTGCAGGGACGAAAGGGCCAAACTGCACAGGAAGTGGGAGAAGGAATTTGTGTGTGAAGAGCACGGCTTGTCCTGCTGTGCGTGGCAGAGATAGTGGGTGATTAGAGATAAGAAGGGACATTATCAGTTATGCCGGGCTCCGCTCGCCACCCATAGCTGGAACGTAGCAAAGAATCACAACACAGGAATTCATTCATGATCAATCTCCTCTGTTTGCAGAAATGCAAGAGAAAAGAGGAGCACGGGAGAACTTTGCCCATGGCGGGTGTTTGATAAATAAATGCTTGCCAAATCCATGTTTGGGGGAGGGGCACTAAAATAGTATTTCTAGTGATAAAACCATTACAGAGAAACCCCCAGAGCTTCCACTAAGACCCCCAGAGTATGTGGTAAGGATGGACGCTGACCCTTTTTCCAGAGGAGGACGCCGAAACACACAGCATTCCAGTAACTTGCCCAAAGCCATCCACTTGGTAAGTGGCAGAGATGAGATGTGGGTTCAGATCTGGTGTTTGAAACTCCGTCACCCTGGGACAGAGTGACACATCCCAGTCCACATGTCTACGTTTGATCTTGGGACTAAGACATTCACCTCCGTGAGCACGGGGTGAGCAGTCAGGGTTTTACTTTTATTTTTTGATTGTTTCAGGTTGAGGGTACCAAGAATTAGGTTACAGGGTTTGCATGGGTTAGGGGATTACGTCCTGCCTGCCAAGAGGTGCGCCACACACCCTAACATTGTGCCCATTAAGTCAAAGGACTCAAATTAGACCTCCCGTTGGGTCCTGCAGTTTGATTACTAGGAATCTATCCAGAAGAAAGAGAAACTGGTATTTTGAAGAACTGGCTGGGGGATGGGAGAAAAGAGGATGAGATGAGAAATGTGGCCTGAGGTTTCCTGCACCTCAGTCTCCCCACAGGGAGAAAGGTCAAGGTGAGGATTAGACACACGTGCCCAGGATCAGGTGCTCTGGGAAAGGCAGCACTTAGTAGAAGTTGAACTGTGTCGCCCCAGAATATCTGCTGAAGTCCTAACACTCGGGGCCTCAGAATGTTGTGACCTTACTTGGAAGTAGAGATATGATTAGATGACAACACAGACTTGATTAGTTAAGACAGGTCGCGCCGCCATAGGGTGGACCCCAATCCAGTGTCATGAGTGATCTGTTAAGAAGGAGAACTGGGGCCCAGGGACGCAGAGCAGCACCAAGAGAGAAGGCCGAGTGAGGACAGAGGTGGAGATGGCAGAGCTCCAACTGGAGGTCAAGGGGACTGCCAGACGCTGGGAGAGGCAAGCAGGGTCTCCCCTCAGAGGGAGCACCTCCCAGCCAGCACCCTGACTTCAGACCTCTGGCCTCTGGGGCTGTAACTCAATAACGTTTTAAGCCACGCAGGCTGTGCACTTGGTTCTGGCAGCCCTGGGAGAGACACACTTTACTGTTTAATACTGTTACCTTCTGGCTCACATTCCTGCTTATCAACCCCAACTAAGTCATCCTCATGAACCTCAACTTATGCTAGAGGAATACCCAGATCCAACACCAAAGTGAAAAATTATTGTTTCAGATTAATAAGAGGTTACAAGCGATTGGGTTACATTGTCTGCCTTGGTCAGGTAAGGCCCTGTTGAAGTTGTGCCCTGTCCCCAGGAGCTCTGCCACACACCCTTGCACTGTGCCTGTGAGGTGAGAGCTCACCATTCCCTCTCCCTCCTCCCCCCTTTCCTCACTTGAATTTGTGTTTTTCTCTTGTGTAGGTAGGGAGTTGTTCATATTCTGGTTTCACGTTGGTATTGAGTACGTTAGATGGGTGCTTTTCTGTGCTTGTGATACTTTACTAAGGAGAATGTTCTCCAACTCTATCCAGGTAAATACAACAGATGTCAAGTCTCCATCCTTTTTTATGGCTGAATAGTATTCCATGGTATTCACATGCCACACTTTATTCATCCATTCATGTGTTGATGGGCACTTGGGTTGATTCCCTATCTTGGTGACGACAAATTGAGCTGGAATACACCATCTAGGGCAGATGTCCCTATGATAAAATGACACTTTCTGACAATACAGGACATGTGGGAAAAGACTCTAGAAAATTTTCTACATGTACGTTCTCAAGGCCAGCAGACGTAGCAATAAACCATGTTTTCCCTTCCCTCGCATCAGTCCTCAGATGTCGCAGCATCCAACTTAACTTCTTTATGTTACTTCTTAGAAAATGGGTGAGTCCCTCCTGGTGGCCAGTTGTGTCCAGTACAGTCGAACCTGGAGTCAAACCCTCTCTTGTTCACCCTCATCCTCTTCTCTCTCCCTCCTCCTTGGGTGCAGCTGGCACCTTCTCTGCTCCCACAACCACAGGGAAGGGGATGTGGGATGTTCCAGAGCAGGCCTTGTTGAGTGGGCACCAGCAGGTGTTTGATCACAGGCCCTCCCCCAGCGGACCTTGCAGCCCAATCCATGAACGAGACATGTAGACGTCTTTGACCCGAGTCTGTGCAGTGAGCTCTCCATGTATTCTGAGGCTACGAAGACAAATGATCTTGGCTGGGCAGAGGGAAGGGGATCGTGGTGTCACGTCTCCTTTAAGTAACAAGCCACATGTATTAAAGACATTTATTCATTTGTTTTTACTATTTATTGAGGGGGAGTCTCCCTTGTGCCCTCAGTAGAATGCTGTGGTGTCACAGCTCACACCAGCCTCAACCTCTTGGGCTCAAGCCATCTGCTCAGTCTCCCAAGTAGCTGGGACTACAGGTGCCCACCACAATTTTAGACATGGGGTCTTGCTCTGGCTTAGGTGGGTCTCGAACTCCTGAGCTCAGGCCATCCACTTGCTGGAGCCTCCCAGGGTGCCAGGATTACAGGCTTGAGCCACTGAACTTGGCCCACAAAAGTCATTTTTAAAGTGAAAATGGCCCCTGGTTTAAAAAAAAAAAATTAAGCTTTTTTCTTCCAACTGTAAATAAGGAGAGGCTAGGAGGCAAATTGCTCATCGCCCAAGAAGACGACGGGTTGGAACGTGGTTTTCCACCGAGATTTCCTCTGCTCTGATTACAAAGGGTCAGTCTGGCTGGCTGTCTTTACCAGAAAGGGTGTTGTTTGGGACTCTGAATCTGAATAGTCTGAATTGAAGGGAAAAAAACAACTTTCAACTAGACCCCCAGAGGGGAAGGGGCCTCTGTCTCAGTGCAAGAGCTCCATAAAATTGATCCTCGGTTTTTCCTAGCCAGGCCTCTTGAATCACAAAAAGACCAGAAGGTGTTCATCGAATGGTTTTTTTGTTTCTTTATTTTTATAAATGGTGCAAATATTTCATTGTCAGGGCCAGAGACAGAGCTAACCTTATCACTCTTTCAAGTTTAAAATATAAACGAAGACCCCCCCCTACGGCCAAAAATCATCCCAAAATAGTAACCGTCTCTCTGTCCTTTCTTGGCTGATAACTTTTCATCACCTTCCTCCAGTGCCAACTGTATCATCGCCAGGAGCATGGGGAAATCAGAATTAAATTAGCTGCAGGAATTATCCGCCCAAATTGCCATTGCTGCCTCCTCTTCAAACTTCTGTCTTTGTTATCTGTCTTCCTAGACTCCCACTCTCCTGGGAAAGCTTTTCTGGGAAAGGTAGAACATTCTCAGGGTCAGATAGGCATCGCCTCGGTGCAGGGAGGTTTCTCCAAGGCTAGGCACCATCTTGACTCTCACGAGAGCCAGGTACAGGCTGGAACTGCTGGGCTGGAGATAGGAGGGTTTGCAGAGGGGTGGAGGCACGGTCGGGGAAAGACGCTACAGTACAAGTGGACAAGAGCTTGGCTGACGGCCTCTGGTCTGTCTGCAGCAACGAGAATAGGAACACACGGGGCCTGGACGTGGCAGGCTGAGAACTCTCAAACTGCGGCAGTGTCTGTAGCTCCTAAGCACACACTTTGATTTCCGTAATCTGCCACTGCCTGTCACAGTAGCAGGTGTTTGAAAGCTTTTGTTCAATAGATGAATGGGAGGCTCTTTGTTCAAAAAAAAAAAAAAAAAAATTAACCCTTCTGTTGCACCTGTCCAAATTCATGGCATGTGATTCAACAAGTGAATGAGTCAATTCAAAGGGCCAGTTCTGAAGATTTGGGAGCTCAATGTACCCGTCTATGGAGAAGATGATCTTTCAGTGATTGTGTCCCCATTGCCACCACTTTCCCCCATCTTATTTGTCCCTCTGATGATGCCCATGTTTGCCTCCTCAAGCAGGAGCGTTCACAGAAAATATAAAGATACAGTCCCAGGGATGAGGAGAGTCGAGGCAGTCACAGAGGTCAGTCCCACCAAAGTGTGTTTTGTTCTGGATTCATGTGACTAACAGAACTGAAAGTGCTAAGTACTGAGACCACAGCAATGACAGAAGAATTCACTGATGGGGTCAGCGTGGTGTAGAGAAAGGAAAAGAAATTTCAGAGGTGGGGAGAGTTTGGTTCAAATCCCAGATCTGCCTCTAATCAGCTGTGTGATCCAGGGAAGTCTATGTAACTCTCCGTACATAGTTCTCCCATCTGTGAAGTGGGTACGTAATAGAACCTACATCACTGTGTTATTATGAGTATTAAATAACCTAAAAATGCAAAAATTTTCACACATAGTTACTGGATGCGTACTTGTCAGAATAATTATTTTTGGAGATAGGGTCTCCCTCTGCCACCCAGGCTTGAGTGCAGCAGTGTCATCATAGCCTCAAACTCCTGGGCCCAAGTGATCCTCCTGCCTCGGCCTCCTTAGTAGCCAAGACTACAGGTGGGCATCACCACACCTGGTTAATTTTGAAAAAAGTCGTTTTGTAGAGATGGGGTCTTGCTGTGTTGCCCAGGCTGTATTGTAATAATAATTATTGTCACCATTTAATCTGTTATTAAGTTTAAGATGCAGGCTAATTTGCACATGGCCTTGGGGAGAGGAGTAAGAATGCAGTAAATAGCCCCAGTGATGATAGGATGCATGCCAGCTCACAGATATACAAAAAATAAAATGTATCTTCCAATAGAGAAAATAAGACTTTGAATCTGAGCCTCAGCTGTGACGTGTGCTCAGGGAAGCGTCCTGAATGTCCTCTGCGCCCCTGCTGGTTTACACAGTGTCTAACAATGTACATCTTTCACTCCTCTTGCCTCCCTCCCACTTTTTCCTTCTGGGAGGACAAAGATGAGGAGTTTGAAGGTATTAGCCAAGTCTCACGGTACCCTTGACCTTGTGGCTGCGTTGTTTCGAAAAAATAGGAAGAGTCGAGGTGGACAGCCATGGACCCTCTCTCCTGGTGCCTGCCACCTGCTCCGAACACCTTCCCCTCTCCCCCAGGCCTTGGTCTTCCAGCTTTGGGCCCACCTGCACCCAGACCAACAATGGGGTGCTCTCTAGGGCTATCAGAGAAGACCATCCTGACATGGGAGGTGGGCCGTGTGACCCCCTCCTGAAATACGTGCCTCAGATTAGGGCTGCCCCTGTGCTGACCGGCTTACAACGAGCATCTTACCTTCTTAGTCCATCTGCCTTAACAGTGCCCTGAGCCTCTTTGCCAGCCCAGAAGGTTTCTGTTAAGTGTGCTTTTGCCTAGCTGAAATTGAAGAAAATGCAAACAGACCCACCCACGTATATTTCTGCAAGACACACACACACACACACACACACACACAGGGCTTGTTCTGTGCCAGGCACAAAGTGTCTCAAAAATAATGACTCATTTACTCCTCCTAACCGAACTATGCAGTAGGAGCTATAATTATCCCTTATTTATGGTAAAATAAAAGCATAAAGAAGTTAATAAGTTGCTCAAGGTCACAAGCCTGCAAAAGGAGGGGTCAGAATTTGAACCCAGGCCTTCTGGCCCCAGGATCTCTGTTTCTAGACACCCCATTATGTGACTTTGAAGACACATATCACACAACCCTGACCACCACCATTAAAATAGGTCCTGGTGGTTTCTCTCCCTCCTTCCAGCCCCCGCCAGCCCCAGTTCCAAGTCACTACATCATCGCGGAGGTCTGACAGCAAAAACTCGTGCACAAAAGTGGTACATGTTTAAATAAAATATATAAAAGTGGAAGAAGAAAACTATACATTTGAATATGGAGATCAAGGGGTGAAGTGTTACAAAGGAAGCTGGGAGACAGAGACAAGCACCTCTGATTGTTCTGATGATAAGTGTGAGGCTGTGCAGCCAGCGGGCCGGGGATCCTGGATTCCCTAGAGTGCTCTGGACTGTCCCCCCCCTCCACCCCAGAACTGTGCAGCCGCAGATGCTCAGGAGCCTCCACATGGGAGATGCTGGCCATGATCTGCAGATGAAAACGACCAGCAGAAGGAAGGAAAGAGACTTCTCTTACCCCCCAGAAGTCAAGCCCTAGTGTCTCCAGCTGGCTGGTGTGGGCAGCCGTCATCTTTGGGGTGGGTTTCCCCCGCAGTGCCCTTCAGCCTGTGATAACCTGTCTGCTGCAGAATCCACAAACTGCCCTGGGATTGTTAGAAGGTTCGCTAATGAGCTGTGGTCAGGTTAGATGAAGCTTTCAGAAGAGGGATGTTTGTAAAGTTATATTAATAACAATGGTCTGGCCCCGCTGGGGAACGGCACCATTCCTAGGCTTGATGCTGTGGTTTGTAAAGTGCTGTAGCTGCGATTGGATGAGATGCCCGGCCTGAACCTGCAAGCCCAGCCGGAGATTTAAAAGGCCTCTCTGTTTGTGACCTCTGCCCCAGTAATTCCACTTCTAGAATTCCAAGGAAGTCAAAAGGAGAACAAAGGTTCATGCAGAAAGATGTTCATCTCAGCATTATTTATAAAAGCAAAGAACTGGATGCCACCCAAAGGCTCAGCGATCAGGGAGATGTTAAGTCAACTTTGGTTAAACTGTACAGGGGAGGACTTGCGGCCAATTAAAGAAAGAAAAAATCTCTTGCAAAGAGTTTTCAATATTGTGGGGAAATGCTTCTGCAGGACATGAATTAAAAAATACAGTATGTCACCTGACGTTTGACCCTGAAATCTCACTTTGGGAACCTACCCTGTGAAATTAAAATCAGCAGAATATTAGGATAAATGGCTGACATGATACAATACAACCTCTGGAAGTGGACCAGCCAAGAGACAGGAACAAACTGGTCACTGTACAGAGGTGGTCAACATAAGGAACTAGGCCTACTGTACTGATAAGTACACGTGATACGTGTCCAGTCTATGAAAATGAGGTCGACTTAAGGAGGTGGCCAGTGCAGGGACGTGGTCAGCTCTGGGGGTTCTACTGTATTTATAAAAGCTATAACAACAATGCTAACAAATCTGAAAAGAAGTGAAGTGTCCACTGATAACAGGAATGTTTGGTTTAATTGGGGCTATTCCACTACACAAGCATTGGAAAAAGTACTGTTTCAGGGCGGTGCCTGTGGCTCAAAAGAGTAGGGCGCCAGCCCCATATACCGGAGGTGGTGGGTTCAAACCCAGCCCCAGCCAAAAACTGCAAAAAAAAAAAAAAAAAAAACCTGTTTCCTCTATGTGTTCCATATCTTATTTTTAACCAAACAGCTCAGTTTTTAAAGTAACAGGCAGAATATTATGCTATTAAACACACACGTGCTCCACCCCGACATAGACACACATATACTCTGCATATTCGCATGATCACAGAGGGTCCACGATTACCACTTAGAAGAAGGGACAGGGGGCCAGAGGTTATTATCTTTCCCGTCTCATCTCTCCACGTTATGATTTGGTGAAATGAGCGCATATTAGCTCAGTGATATAAAGCATATAATGTGTTAAAAAATTCAGATGCAGAAAACAATCTCAGCCATATTAAAATGTGTCCACCTAGGGTGGGGGAAAGACCCCAGGAAATGTCCTTATATGCACCAGGGGTTACCATTGAGGGCTAGAATTAGAAGTGATAGCTATGTTCTTGAGATTTTACACTTTCCAGATTTTTCATTGTGTGTGTCTATATTAATTTTCTAATTAGAATGGATGGATGGATAAATGGATGGATGGATGGATGGATGGATAGATGGATGGATGGATGGATAGAAGGATGGATGGATGGATGGAAGGATAGATGGATGAATGGATGGATAGATGGATAGATGGATGGATGGATGGATGGATAGATGGATGGATGAATGGATGGATAGATGGATGGATGAATGGATGGAAGGATGGATGGAAGGATGGATGGATGGAAGGATGGATGGAAGGATGGATGGATGGAAGGATGGATGGAAGGATGGATGAATGGATGGATGGATGGATGGATAGATGGATGGATGAATGGATGGATAGATGGATGGATGAATGGATGGAAGGATGGATGGATGGAAGGATGGATGGAAGGATGGATGAATGGATGGATGGATGGAAGGATGGATGGAAGGATGGATGAATGGATGGATAGATGGATGAATGGATGGAAGGATGGATGGATAGATGGATGAATGGATGGATGGATGGACAAAAACAGAGACAAAACAAGGAAGGAGGAAAGGAAAGGAGGGAGGCAGAGAAGAGGAAAGAAAAAGAGAAAAAATAGAGAAAGACAGAAGAGAGAAAGAGAAAGAAAAAAGGCAGCAGCAAACCACACATTCAGCGCATGGATCCCCTGCCTTCTTCCTTTCTACTTCCGCAGAGGCTCTGTGTTCCTGTTTACCCAATTCTTCCTGCCCCGATCTGTGGCCCCACATTTGAGCATTCACATGGAGGTTCATGAGACTCACAACTGAACCAGATAAAAAGGTGGCACCCACTGCCCGGCATGGTTTATGTCCATCCTATAATGGGTGAGACCCTCTGGAATTAATATCTGATGAAGAAATAAACCTGTTAACAGGACAGATTTATGGTATTCAAATTACTATTGATCCATTCAGTACACATCTAATAAAAACCTTCCTTGTGTGACCTTCCACCTCATGCACGCTTAAGCAAATTATCTCTAATAAACAAGTATTATAAAGACCCAAGGAAAATGTCAACCTATAAATTACTGATGCTCATTCTCTCCTCTTAGAGGGGAATTGGGCACCTGCATCTATTTGATGTACCCCGTGACCAAGCCTTCAGATCCCCCCAACTCACTTCCAACATAGCCGAGATCCCTCCTTGTTGAATTGGACACCATAGCACACCAGAATCCTGTCTCTGCATAAGCAACCCAGTGAAAACGACAAGACAACCACCACCTTCTAAGGTGCGACAAGGAAGAAGTTAAACCTCGTCTAGGAATCCAGAAACACGGACTCTCGTCTTGGATCTGACCTTGCCCATCTGTGTAACCTCTGGGCGAGTCACTTCACATCTATCTTGTAAATCTAACCCAAATAAACATAAGTTCACAGAATGCTTAGCTTCATTTGGTTAAGTTCCATGATACTTGCTGAGATATTAGCAAATTTAATCCCCATTACGGAGCTTACTACGTTTCTCGCAGATTTCTTTCAAGGTTTCAGTGAGATTATGAATTTTTGGTGCTTCCCACGTATGTCCTCAGCAGCCCAGTGACCCCCTTCCTCTTCACTACAAGACTCTCAGAGGTAGTGGCAGATTTAGTGCAGTAGACTGATCCTTCTCCCCACTGCTTCTACCTCTCAGGGACACTATCCTTATACACTTTCCTGGAAAGGTCCTGCACAAAAAATGGGAAATAGATGGGTGTGGTGGTTGACGCCTGTAATCCTAGCACTCTGGGAGGCTGAGGTAGGTGGATTACTTGAGCTCAGGAGTTTGGCCTGAGCAAGAGCAAAATCCTGTCTCTACTAAAACCAGAAAAACTAGCAGGTGTAGTGGCAGGTGCCTGTAGTCACAGCTACTAAGCAATGAGCCTCACTTGAGCCCAAGAGTTTGAGATTGCTGTGAGTTATGATGACATCACTTTACCCAGGGTGACAGAATGACACTCTGTCTCCAAAAAAAAAAAAAAAAAAAAAGAAAGAAAGAAAGAAAGGGAAAATATAATATTCAAACTTCTGTGGCCCACTATGAAATTACTTTTGCCGGGAAGTACTTCAAGATATATTAAACTAAAAATGTAAGTTTCTATTATTCCAGAGGAAGAAACCAAAGCGGAAAAAAACTAAATTATGGTTAAAAACTGAAAGTCAACAGAATTATTTTGGTAATCATACTCTACCATCCAAGCAGAATATTATATACACACACTCCATATTTTGGGAAAGCGAAAGTTACTTAAAGGCAGGCTAGGAATTCTTGGGAGATTAGATAGGTGGAATTTTTAATATCTAAAAGAGGAGTTGGCAAACTATACCCCAAGGGCCAAGTCCTGCCCACTGCTTGTTTTTGTAAATAAAATCGTACTGGAAAATAGCCAGGCTCATTCATTTCTATACTACCTATGGTCATTTTGCTCTGTAATGGTGCTATCATCTGAACTGTGTGTCTCCCCAAAATTCACATGTTGAAAACTGATTCTCTGTGTGTGTGTGTGTGTGTGTGTGTGTGTGTGTACATATATATATATATTTTTTTTTTTAGAGACAAAGTCTCACTTTGTTGCCCTCAGTAGAGTGCTGTGGCATTACAACTCACAGCAACCTCCAACTCCTGGGCTTAGGCAGTTCTCTTGCTTCAGCCTCCTGAGAAGCTGGGACCACAGGCACCCACCACAATGCCTGGCTATTTTCATCGCAGGGGCCGGGTTCGAACCCACTACCCTTGGTATATGGGGCCAGTGCCCTACTCACTGAGCCACAGGTGCTGCCCACTTTGTCAATATTTTTCAACCTTTTTAAAAATCTCATGGCACAGTTGAACCTATAGTTAAATTTCCACAGCACACTTAAATGATGTTAATATAAAAACGAGAGTAAAGAAAGGAAGATAGTTACTGTGCTTTGAACTTCTTTTGAAAATAATTTAATTAATGGTCTTTAAAAATTTGGGGGGGGCACACCTAAGATCCTGTCATGGCATACCAGCTGAAAGTCACTGCTCTGTGTGATGACAATAGGAAGTGGGGCCTTTGGGAGGTGATGGATGTGACGGCGGGGCAGAGTTCTCATGAATGGAGTCAGAGCCTTTGTGAGTGAGTCCCCGGAGATCTGCCTTATTCTCCTTGGCTAAGTGAAGACCAGTAAGAACCAGGAAACTGACCCCTAGACACTGAATCTACCAGCTTCTTGATCTTGGACTTCCCAGCCTCCAGAACTGTGAGAAATAAATTTCTGTTATTATAAGCTACTTGGTTTAAGATATCTTCTTATATCAGCCTTAATGGACTAAGGCTATTGGCAAAGTTGACTATGTCTAATGTAGGATCTATGGCCCACAAAGTCGACAGACAATCACAATCTGTCCTTTTACAGAAAACATTTGCTGATTCCTGTTCTAAAAGACAAGAGATGTCTCAGGATGACTCAGACCTAAGTGGACAGGGAGACCCACCACCTAAACAGGCTTCAAGGAAACTTGGCTCCACCCAAGGGGGTCTTCAGCTGTTTCTCTCTCCTTCTCTCCCTCTCCTTCCCCCACTTCCAAATACAAGCACTGGTGAATTGATTGGAGGCAACAGAATTATTGAAAGCTGGAAGGAGCGGGATTTAAGGGAGAGGTGATGACCCCGTAAAAGCTTTGTCGGGTTGCTTTTATGAGCCTGAAGCTGCTCCGAGGAGCCTGACCTTACGAGGTGAGCGGAAGTGTGTAAAAGGCTTGCCTTTTGGATAAATGCATATCAAAACCTGGCCACGGAGAGAGCGGAAGAAAGGGAAATAAATGACAAGTGTGGTACTTTAACAGGGAAAATTTCCTCGGAAAGGAAGCGAGCGATGAGGCCCGGTGCGGAATAAATGGTGTAGAAATGACAGGCGCGTCTCAGTCGGCCGCAGCCGCACTGGCGGCTGATAAGATCCAGCGCGTGTCAGTTGCCACGTCTCTCTTTTCACACTTCAATGTGAACTTCACAGCAAATGGGGGACAGGAGGCAGCGAAGGGGAAAACGGAGGCTGGGAAGGACTTGTGCACCGAGTGTGAAGCCATTTCGATTTTATATTCGAGAGGACTTTGTAGGTGATCCCAGGAATGCAATTATGCCCACCTAATAAAAGCAACATATGCTAAGACAATTAAAAGATTTTATTAGACATCTATTCATTGTATTCCATTTTCAGCAGGAAGAGCGGAAAGCAATCAGAAGGAAAGGGTGCACTGAACAGGGAGGGGAGCCGGCACCGGTCCGCCTCATGCCAGTAGGGAAACGAGTGGATGATAATATATTTTTAACATGAAGATGAATTACTGGATGACTCTTTACCAGGGGCCTTTTCACCTTGCAAAATGCCAAGCCTCTGGTTTCACGTGACTCTGTATTATGAGAAAATACAGCTGAAGGTATCACGGTGCCTCCTTAAAGCCGTGGTGGTTTGTATTCAGTTGTAAAATTAAGATGGCTGAACAATGCCAGAAAGGAAAAAAAAAAGGTGCATCCCTTGATTCCAAGTTGAATCACACGCACGATGGCAAATGAGGATCAAGCAAGCGTTCTCCTAGCCCTTCATGCCATATGTCTTTATGGGGGACCTAAGTTTACATCAGAGACTGGAGATTCTAAACAGCCTGTGCTTGCAACCAGTGCCATCTGCTCTTCTTCCTAGACAAAGGGCTAGATTCCATTTGCCAGCCCACCTTGTGGCTAGAGAAAGCCACGTGACCCATTCTGACCAATGGCATGGGGTTAAGGCTGGTGAGCGTCCCCACCCAACTGCATGGAGATATTGATAGGGAAAAAAGAACTACGTGTGGCTGGAGCCCTGAATCACTTTGTGGAATATGGTTAAACTGGCCAGGAATATCCGCTTATGTATAAGAAATACAGATCTTGGAATTTGAGCTGTGATAAACTGTGGAGGCTGTTCGTGATTGCAGCCCAGCCGACCCCAACAAAGGTGTGCAAACAGTCCAGGTAAAAGTCAGGCCAAGACTAACAGGTTCTCTCAGGTACACCTTGAGCTACGGGGGCCCAAGGGGAGAATCTATAACTAGACCCGAAGAAGTACGGTTTCAGCTAAAACACGAGGGCCTAAAGCATCAGGAATTTGGTAGGCTGTAGTGGAGGCAGGAACAGAAGTCAGGTAGAGGTTACAGCATGACCAAGAGCTCAGAGGTGTGAAAGGATGTGGCCTGGTAGTGGAATCATGAGTAATTAGGGGAGCGGGAAGCAGGTTGTGTGGGTGGAAACGGTGAGATGAAAGGGCACAGGGGCACCCAACGGTGCAGGAGCTCACAGGTGAAGGGTCGCTGACATGAGTAACTCTGTGCAAAAGACCTTTCTCGTTACATATTGGTGCCAGGACACAGGGCGGCACGCAGACCTACCTCTCATGCCCATGTCCTCGATCACAATTACAACAGGACCTCACCAGGCGGGGGCCACACCTGAGTCACATACAGTCCCTGGAAAGTCAGGAGCCCTGCGAACGGGGGTTTCCACTCCCTGAGATGCTTTTTACCCAAAAATGAAGATCAAAATCAAGGGCAAGAGAGCGATCCCTCCAGTCACATCCATAGAGCTGGTCACCCATGCAGGTTGTCACGTGATTCGTACTGAAGGGCGCCAGGCTGACCAGAACCACAGCTCTGGGGCTCACCTGGCAGCCACCCGGAAACACAGACAAAGCCCACCTAAAATACATTTAAACCCCCACCACCAATTTATAATCACTCACACTTGCATGTGCAAAATGAAAAACACAACTATAGCCTGGGATGAAGGAGGGAAGGGGAGGGAGAGAGAAAGGGAGCGGGTGGGTTGATAGAGGGAGGGTTAACAGGGGGACCCCACCTATGGAGCATATTCCAAGTACAAGTTAGATCTATCAGTGTAGAACACGAATGCCTTAACACTGTAATTGGGTAAATGAGGTGAAGGCTATGCGGATTAGTAGGATGCAAGCACTCCAATTTGTATAAATAATCAACACATTGAATCCCATAATGGCATAAACGTATTCATGATCTATGTACAAATGACTTAATATAAAAAAAAAAAAACACCGAAATCTCAGACATCATATGGTAAGTGAAAATGTCGGTCTTTAGGCATCAGAGGAACTAGATCTTGTTTTCTCAACAGAGTTGGATTTCAAACTGAATTACGACGTGGAATCACTGAGAAGCACCTTACCAATTTTCAATGTGTTCCTTTTATTCAAGCAACCAGAGTGAGGCATATTGAGAATCAGAGCTATGAAAGCAGAGCTGACCGACCTTTATAGGGTGGTACCGTCGGACTCTGCAGGTTGCCCCGAATCCCACACACAGAGTGAAGTGCACAGGTGACGTGCAGGTATCAGCAGAGACTGGCGGGATGTGGAGAAGGAGGTTGGAAGTTAACTAGAAATACTACGCTGAGAACGCATGCGTGTTGGCAAGACGCAGATCCAGGAAGGAATACCCCCTCTTTGGGGTTCACTGCTCACATTAAGCGAGGGAGACGTTTTGCAAAATGAAAAGCATTTAGGCAAAATGTCACCAGAGAAAAGGCTCGATAAATGAAAGCAACTCTACTCATCCTGCTGTTTCTAGTCTTCTCCAGCCGCATTAGTTTTTCTATGAAAGTTAGCAAACACTGGCTTCCAGGATTAAGCATGAGTAACGTTCACTCGGTGTTCTAGATGAACACACCCCAGCTTCCTTTCACTGTGGCTGAAAGGAAATTCACTGAACATCAGCACACTCTTAATCTTGGCCATGATCTGCCTGGCCAAGGCATTAATTATTGCATTTGGGGGAAAAGACAATTTTTTCCATAACCACTTGACAGGTGAGGGAAGAGAAAAGAGCGTGCAGCAGTGGGCAATGCCTGTGGCTCAAGGAGTAGGGCACCGGCCCCATAGACAGGGGGTGGCGGGTTCAAGCCCAATCCCAGCCAAAACTGCAAAAAAAAAAAAAAGAAAAGAAAAGAAAAGAGTGCACAGTGGTGACAACTAAGAAGCATTTCCTACTGGGCGCTGGGCTGAGGAATAGGTGCCCTATTTAGGAAGCACCCCACCTGTTCCAGCCTCACCATTTCAGAACCTTTCCCTCTCTACAAAGTCCTGGGAACAGCTGTCTCACAAGACCAAGGTCAAGTAAACGTGATGGCTGTGTACGACTGGATATCTTGGTATCCTACCAGTTTATAAATTGTCACAAGATTTTACGTAGGAGGCAGTTTAAGTCAGAGGTTTGCACATTCTAAAGGCAATGTAATACAGTCAGCACCTGAGAACGTGAAAAAGGAACTTGCATGGATAATACACCATCTGGTCCTCATCCTCCTCCATCTCTCTTTCCATACAGTCCTGGTCGGAGAATGTCTTCTGTTTTGAACCCCGCTTTGTCATGAAATCTTCTATCCTTGAGTACTTTCTCCACCTGTCATATTCTTTTAGTGGCTGCCTAATATTCCATTAAGTGGACCCTCTGTGATTTAGGCCATCCTTCCCCTGCTGTTTATTTCTTTACATTTTTCAAGAGGAGGGCCTTATTTTCTAGGAAGTACTTTTTTCCCCCAATGGCTATGACTGTGGGTGTCACGAGCACCAATCTCTTTTTGTGTCATTGAAGACTTAGCCGGGCAAGATGCTTATGAGGCCTCCAGGGTCACCCTTCAGCTGGTTGGGACCACACGGAGCTTCTGGGCCCCTCTCTGCCTGTTCACTCTTTGGGTCAGGCACGAGGATGGGTGAAGAGACCTCTGTGAGCCATCCTAATGAACAAACACCTGTACCCCAAACACACCAAGCATGCTTTATGCTTCTAAGATGGTGCATAGATGATTCCCTGCCCCAGAAATGTGCCATTTTCATGTGCCTCAGGAGGATAAGAGCGGCTGATGATATGAACCAATAGGGTTCCTTCTGCAGTGACTCCAGAGGCCTGGGCACACGTGGGATTCATGATCATTTTTGTGCTGGGGAATATTGTTCTAGAATCCTGGATGTCTCTCCAATGCAATGAGATAGATTCACGAAGGCATGTGAGTTCAAATTTTATATTTCCCTGGTATTTTTACACACACACACACACAGGAAAAATCCCATCTTTTCTACTCTGTCTTTGCCATTGGCAGTGAGGTTGCCTGACTCTGGGGGAGGGAAAAAAACCCACCCTTGGAAGATCTACAGATTCCTTCTCAGAGTAGACATCTGAACCCAGGCCATACGGTAATTCAGTGAGGAAGCGCTATTTCCAGAGGGCCTCTCTCAGCCAGATACTCAGTTAGGGATTACAGGTGCCAAAGTGGGTGGATACTGTCTTTCTTGTAGGAAGGGCATCGACTCTTTAAAGGCCTTTAAGGGCCCTGCTGCCCAGAGCAGCGATACAGGGGCTTTGAAGTACACTATATTTTGCCGGGTAGAAAATGCTCCTGTGTATAATGTACACCCATGTTTTTTCCCCAAACCTTCAAGGGGAAAAAAAAATATTTCATTTAATTGTTCCAATTCAAATTTTTACTTGGTTATAGTTAGCTACTTGCTCTTTATATCACAGAGAAATTTTAACATTTTTTTTAAACATATGACGGTACAAGAAAGAGATACGCTTTTAAGGTATAAGCATAAAGAAAAGAATTAAAAACATGTATAGATACGGAATCAGTGCTACCCATGTGTAAAGCGCATACTTATTTTGGGCAAGAACATGGCACGTTATACACAGCAAAATACGGTAACTTGGACGCAGGTTCCAGAGGGCTGCGCACTGTAAAATCAAGTATCTTTGACCAACTCTGAAGTTCACGCTCTCTACGCTACAGCAGCTGCCTCTGTTACGTGTCTACTGCGTGCCAAGGACCATGCAAATCTCTGGGACACACACACCGTTCCTGCTCCCTAAAGGCCAATGTCAAGTGGGGAAATAGCAAAAAAAGAACAACATCAGGGCAATAGAGAAGTTCGAGAGGGTACAGCTAACTGCAAGGAATCCAGAGCCTGGCCTCCACCTGCTCTGTGGTGACAGAGCCCCGTCACGTGCTCTCCAGGGGAGGGGACACACTTGCCCTGCCTCCACAGCCTTCTGCAGGAGCTCGGTGTTCCTGAGAGCCGGGATGACCTGCCTGACTCATGGCAGACCGCCAGCTGCATTTGAAACCCAAGCCTGTGTGTGTATCAAAATGCAGGAAGCCATCTTAAAAGGACGCACTAATTAGCTTCCCGGGATTTCAGATGTTAAAAGCTTCTGTGATCGAATTTGGTTCAGTAATTTCTTTTTTTTTTCCTTTTCAAGGATTCCAAAGATTGGTTCTGCTGTCAGGACCTCGGGAAACAAACAACAAAAAAGGAGATAACTAACTTACTGGCTTCTGTAGCAAAGTGCTCTCACTGGAAATGCTGAGAGAACATCCGCGGATTGGTTAATAAAAGGCAATATGGCCTTTAAAGGCCACCAGGCAGTGGGAAGAGCCAGCCTCCCCTGGGGGACTTGATCCGGTCCTGAGCGGCTCCTGAAGTGGGCACTGCCAAATCAGCACCCGCTGCCAGAGGGCCCGAGGGGTATTATCTTTTCTTAAGTCAAAGGAGAAGGAAAAACAAACAAACAAACAAAAACCAAAAAAGAAAAACAGAAAAACAAAAATTAAACTTCTGGATAAGAAAACGGCATTGTATTAAAATTTTTCTTCAAAACCCCCAACCGCTGTTCTCATTAAGAAGAGTGAGGCTGATAATGAAAAGGGTGTATAGTAATTATATTTGTTCGGCGTGGGGGAATAAATAACAACAGCGTGCCACACAATTAAGAAAGCATATAATCATAGTATTAGAAATGTCCTATCATTGAAAGCCATGGTTGAAATATTTCCTTGTGGAGTTAAACCCTCCCTCTGGGCAGCCCCTTAACTTTGTCTGTTTTTTTTTTTCCCTGGGTGTTATAATTATCTGCCTTTATATGTGTTTTACAGGTGAGTCTGTGACTTCGAAGGCACCTGCTGTTTGCCTCCATCTCACCGTTACGCGCCGAGCACCCAGTCAGCAAATATCATAATTGAATTGGTGAACACACTCTATTTCCTCTTAAAGTCTAGTTCTCTAGGCTGGCTAATCCTTCGCTCTATTCTTGGAAACATTTCCCAACACCTCACATTTTTCTTAAATTAGGGAGTATGTGCAGAGGAATATTTAGATAAGTTACTGTACTAAAAACTTGGAGGCAAAGCAGTGATAATCACCAACCCCCAGAAATCTGCCATGAAGGATCACAAGCCCTCGCCCCTAAACCTGGAAGGGCCCCATACATGTCTTTAAAAAAGGATGACCTTGCAAATTATAACCTTATACATCTAACTTCTAAATTTGGAAAGATACTGAAAGAGAGAGAGAGAAAAAAAAAATATGATCGTGAAATGAGCTTGCAAAATCTTCAAGAGGGCATTTACTGGAAAAGAAGAAGTAACTCTTGACTGGGAAGAGGGAGTTCTGTTTTGTGGTTTTTATTATTTCTTTTTTTAAGTCAAAAATGTTTCTCTTCTACATACAATGGAATCAAGTAATCATTTGCTCCAAGGGAAGGGACAGATGATCAGATTTAATTTTCTTAATCTGACATTTAGAGCACGAATCAAACGTGTTGACTTACTAGAGGGGTGCCAGTTTTATTCAAAGATGAAAGTGGTTGTATCGGTTTGATTCTAAGATGCTTTTTTTAAGAGAATGCATCAGGAGGTAGGGCAACACGGTCCTTTTGTAGGCTGACGTGGGTTCAAATTCTATCTTTTGACATGATGGCTGTGGGAACTTGGGGAACTCCTGATCCCCTAGTTCCTTAGCTACAAATTGGAGCTGATGGCAGTGTGATCAGGATTGTGAGGAAGATTAAATGAGATGATGTTTTGCAAAGAGAAAGGTACAAAAGGAACACCAGGCATTCAATCATTTCCTCTGCGAAAACATGGTTATATTGGGTTATTGAAGGACATTATAGCAATTTTTCAAGAGATGGTGAAAAATATAGGAGCCCCCAACTTGTCTGTGCTGATCTGAGCACACCCTAACATCTCCTCTTAGAAGCGGTAGTGGAGGCCTCCTGAAGAGTGCAATGGCATGGGGTGGGGGTGCCCAAGGCAGCTCACAGAGCCAGTTCTGCTGAGCCACTATGCACAGCCATCAACATAGGGATTTTTTTTTTTTCCCATCTCTATTACTGGGTCCACAAGACCTGCTCTAAGAACCTCTCTAGGAGACAATAATCTTTATTAGACCCCTCTCACTGTTTGCAATCAGGAAAAGGGGCCGTGGAGGAAAAGAGAAATTCCCAGGTAATCCACGGCAAGGCTGGGCTAAAGACCAATGACCTGGGTCCTTCCAACCATCCTGCCCACCCACTTATCTGGTGGGTCCACTCTAACCGAGATATCTCGTGGACAATTCGCTCTGTAGTGGCTGGTTAGGGCTTGTGCAATCCTTTCTGTCTTTAGATCTGCATGAAGCAGGAAGGACATGCTTAAAATTCCTCTTCCCCATCCTTGATTCTGGGTGGTGGGGCCTTCCCTGCCTTCGAAAGGATGACCAGGAAGTGGTGAGTGCAATGCAAAGCCGGGTTGCTGGCTCAGCTGGTAAGGATTCCAAGAATGGTGGCCTCCAGCCCCCTGCCGCTGTGGGGAAGCACTGCGTGGACACTGAGTTCCTCTGACTTGCAGATGGAGACGTGAGGTGTAACCACACACACGGCTGCTGTGGTTTATGCAGTCACAGCCTTTTGGAACGTGGGCTTGTGATCTAAGTCCTTTGTGTTTTCTGACACATGACAAGTCTCCCACCTGGGACATGCTGGAATCATACCTCTGTCTAGAGTTAGAAAAATTGGAAGCCAGTAGCCCCTGCTCCAAAATGGGAGACTTTGGACATGTGACTTCCAATTCTTGGTCTCCTCATCTCCACCTGGCGACACCATCTACTCCGTTTTCTACATACAATGGAATCAAGTAATCATTTGCTCCAAGGGAAGTGACATAGGAGAGTTGCCAGATGGAGAATGAGTGGGCTCATGTCCATAAAATAAGTAGCCCATGCTTCACCCATGTTAATTTATATGCGATCTAGTCTCCAAAACTTTCTCCCCCAAGGGGTTGAAATATTTTTAAAGAAACTCCGGAATCAAGATTTTTACAGCTGACCAGTTTTCAGAGTTGTACTGTTCGTAGAAAAAAAAAATTTGTGCGCTTTTTAAAGCAGTTTTTCCACCCTTTTTTTTTTTTAATCTCATGGACATTTAAAGGATGTTGATAAAAAAAAAAAAAGAGCGAAAGAATATACTCACTGTGCCTTGAACGTCTTTTGAGACTAATTTAATTGATGATCTTTAAAGATGTTCATGGCACACCTAAGATCCTCCCGCGGCACACCCATTGAAAATCACTGCTTTAAAGGGATTGCTCACCTACAGGGTGTTTTTGTTTTGTTTTGCTTTGTTTTAAGTTTCCCTGAAGGTGAAGGAATTAGCTGCCACAGCTGATGGAGACACAGGAAGACCAGATTCCGGTCTCAGCTGTGTACAGACAAGTACTGGGATGTTGGCCCAGCCCAGTGACCTTGCTGGGACTCAGTTTCCTCATTCTGTGTGCCTCCCCCCCTTCCCTCCGGGGCTCTGCAGGACTCCCGTGAGAGAGCAGAGGTGACAGCGCCTGGAAGTTCCAGCCGGCACTTGTGGCAGGCAAAATTATCCCCCTGGCTGCCTCCCGCCAGGTTTCTAGGCCACCCATCCTCCATGCTTGGGTAATACGGAGGGAGAGCAGGGCAGGCGCGGGAAGCGAGGGAGACAGAAATAACAGGGTCTAGATGCCTGCCGGCTATTTCAGCTGCTCTCCGAAGTTGAGTTAAGTCCCTGGGGGTTGATTATAGTTACCTGAGAAGACTCTCTTAACTCTTTCTGCAGCAATGAACTTAATGAAAAGTCTACTGCCTTGCAAGACGTATGAAGTACAGGGATTTTTAGATTAAAATGGTGGTGCAGCCCTTACGGGAAACAGTTTGGCAGTTCCTCTGGGGGTGAAACTGCTAGTTACCATATGACCTGGGAATTCCAGGAGAAATGAGGCCCCCTGTACACAGAGAAACTTACACACAAATGTTTGTTACATTGTTCCTAGTAACAGAAGGTTGAAACAGCCCCAGTGTCCCTCATGGATGAATGGACCAACAAAATGTGGTATATCCATGGGGTGGAATATTATTCAGCCATGAAGAGGAGTAAAGTCTGGATGCCTGCTACCATGTAATGAGACCTGGAAGTATTATGCTCAACACAAGAGGTCACATATTATTTGATTCTGTCTATGTGATGTACCCAGACTACAGATTGGAAGGGGAGGGTCTGGGAGAGTGGGATAGGGGAGTGATTACTTTGTGGGCATGGGGTATTTTTCTAGAGTGATGAAGAAGTTTTGAAACTAGAAAGGGGTGGTGGTTCGCAACAGCAAGGTGGGGGTTCACTACATGCCACTGAGCCGCACACTTTAATCATACACTAAATGTATGTTATATAATTTTCACTTCAATTTTAAGAAATATTGGGGGAAAAATACTAAAAAAAAAAAATTGAAGTCATTGTGGGCTAATTTGAATCTCATCTCTGCCTAATTTAACTTGTATAACCTTGGGCGAGTGACTTGGGCACTCTGGGTTTTAGTTTTACTGTCTTTAAGATGCAGGAATGATAACATGGGGGGGCCATGAAGGATTCCAGAGGACACCAGTGGCTGGTACAAGACCAGGATGTAATGGGCACCACGATGCCCAGAACCCACCTGCTAGTCCTTTACTAAATGTCTACCCACTGCCACGCTGGGGGCCTACAGGGCCTTCCAGGTCATTGAGTAAATGTTCTTAAGAGAAGCCACAAATTACAGAAGAAGTTCTAAGAATGATATGACCATCACACTTAAACCTAGCACTCAGAAGTGGAATATAGCTTCTTGTTGTATGTGTTCTGTCACTTTTTCTTTTTTCTTTTAAGTAATACAATGAAACATTCCAGTTAATATCAAAACGTATTATGTCCTTTATACTCTGCTCAGTGTCCCTTCTGACCAAATAAGCAAGTCCATTAAAGAATGAATACTTGAAGAAATAATTTCTCCATTCGACTGGTCTTTATCTGGGGACAACTAGGAGCCAGACACATCTAACAGGGTGTAGACACAGCGTTCCAGAGCAGCATTTTAATGAATAATTTGAGCACGCACTGGAGGTGGGAGTTCAGAGACGCTGAAGGCCAGTGGTCACCTGGTGCCTTGCTGAGCTCACTGCATTAAATAAAACTGGGAGCCTGCATGGTAAATGTGGATTGCAGTGAAGCGGCAGGATTCGGGACATAAGTCCACCTGACCACTTCAAGCTGCCCAGCAATTGTGCTGCGTGGACATTTTGAAAATGCAGGCTATTGCCCAGGTGATGTGATTTTGAACTCCCATTGAAAGATAGAACTGTGTCCCTATATAGTGGCTCTTGACACAAAGGAGGGAGGATTGATCTTTGGGATGGGGTGAAAAGAGAAAAACAGGAAAAAAAATCTGCAAATGAAAAAGGATTTAAAACGCAGCCTTTAGGGGAGAGATAATGCAATTCCATCCTCCTCCTGGGGCTCAGAAATTCAGGCCTGGAGAGGGTCTGCCTGCAACGCCCAGCTTGCTGGGTTGGGATTCGGGGGACAAAGATGGGGAGAGGACTCAGTGCTCTGTCTGCAGGAGCCCCTAAAGGAAGCTTCTTTGTCATCTCACGCTTTCCTAAAAACAAGATGATTTTACAGCTGGCAACTTGCAAAATAAAAGTCCAGAGAAGACCATGGCTCTATCCCAACTTGTCTGAACAATCAACACTCTGGGAGGCAAAGCTGGCCTCCTCCGTGCTGGGGACACAGTTGTTTCAAAGGAGCTCACTCTACCTGAAATGCAGATAGTTATAAAAATGGCATTAATTTGCTTAGACCGAGAGATTTTCACAGGAGAGCAACTAGCAGAAAACATTATGAAAATGTCCGAGAGGGCTGGTAATTGAGTTGATTAGTATGACCTTGGTTATGAAGGCGATAGAAGAGGGACTGGTGCTTAGACTGAGTTATAACCCTGTCCCTGGTTCGGCGACCGAGTGAGGGAGGCAATTTGTTCAGGCTGACTCGGAGTAGCCAAGCCTGCCTCTGACAAAGTAATACCCTGATTAGCCGAGCTTGGCCTGCGCTTCTTACCCTGACGGAGTAAACAGGACAGGGTCGAATAGGAAATGATGGACGGGGCTCCTGTGCGGGGTCTCAGCGTAGATCCAGCTGCGGGCCGACGGGGCCAGGACAATGAGCCCCAGAGAAGCCCTCACTCATTGCTTCGGAACGGCCAAGGAGGGACCAGGGTACCACAGCTCCCCAGCCGAGACGAAACAAAGCAAAACAGCAACATAAACAGAGAATAAACATCCCGGGAAGGCCTGTGCTGAATCCGCTCTGCCTCTGTTTTTCGTATTTTTTATAGACATTTATGAAGCAATACGCTACTGGCTGCACTGGGAAATTTAGCTGTGTTAATCATAGGAAGGGATCAGCGTCTGGCTCTGACGCTGTTCCCACTCTCCCTGTTCTCTCAATAACACACACTCATGGACGTGAACTTCACCTTGGCAATGGCCGTGGATTAGGTGGGTCTGATGGACACCTGAGGCCCTTAGACTGAGCATATGAAGTTGCTAGCGTTGCTCCTTCTGTACAAAAGATCTATCCTCCTTCTTTATCAAGTTCACCCTAGGAAGAGATCTTTCGTGGAACTTGGGATGAGTGATACTTCAGAAACAGCAACAGAGCCCACAGAGAGCCCCAAACACAGGTTAGAAGTCTGTGCACAGGGTCCTGAACATTTGCTATTTACTATGCGTAACGAACACGCACCAAACTTGAACTGAAGCATGCCGGGTGAATAACAACAGAGAGATCCACGCGTACACTTTGTGCATGGCTGTGTGTGTGTGGTTTCTGTTAAGTGTGTATTGTATTTGTATGTTTTGCAAGTCTCCAAGCTCAGGGCTGGGGCTACCTAAGTGACAAAGGGCCCAGAATCGCTGTCTCCTTGCCTCTGTCACTGGGGCTGCTGACCCTCCAGTGAAAGGAATCTGACCACCACATGCGAGCGGAATAAATTATCGCTGACACTCCAATATTTAATTATGCAGCTGTCAGAGCGGCCCTTTCGAAATTCATTTTAATAAAGTGGGAACTTTCCCTTTCAAGGTTAGAGTGAGGGGAGTCACCTTTGGTGTCAGCCGGAGGTCTCCACCATGAGCTCTGCATTCTTGCTCAGGACGCCTGTCACTCGGCCTGATAGAAGGTCCTGATAACAGCGCTGATGCCTGGTGGCCTCCCCCATCCCTGCCTGAATGAACATCCTTCATTTAAACCCACAATAATGAGGACCTCAAAGTCAGAGAGGCGGGCACAAGGGCAGCCTGTGGTGTGTGTGTTTGGGGGGGGGGGATGGCTTCTTATTATAAAATTCTCTCAATGTGAACGTGGCAGTCTAAAAGCAATCATGGCCATCTCCCTGTTTTAACTGGTTAACCAGAAATATTTAACATGGTGGAAGGGGGAAAAAAATGCAAACAAACAAATCCTGGGGTGAGTGGGGGTGCTGCTTTGGGGGCTGGGGAGAGAAGTCCAGACACTGAGACGCCTACATTGCTGTAGCTCCCTAAACTCACGCCAGAGATGTAAAAGTATTAATTTATGGTTTTCTATAAAATAAAAAAATGGCATTAAAGTTTCCGTACTCTGGTTTCTGGGCCCTAAAGTTGAGCAGAGGAAAAGCTTTTGTATGGCAAACTGAATCTGTGGATGTGAGGGGGCCTGTCTGAAGTCTGTGTTTAACTTATGCTTCTCGCTGTTTACGTGCAAACCGTGTCTACACCTCACCTACCCAGGGGGGAGAAAACATGGGCTGGGCTGGAAAAGGCTCCCTCTGCTCTTTCCCCGCCAGTCTCTTCTCTCTCTCCCTCCCCTTTCTCCTTCAGTCTCACTCTTGTTTTCCCCTCCGTTCTCCCCTCCGCCTTCCTCTTCCTTAACAACACGAGTATGTATGGATTGCTGATTGCGTGCTGGGCATCATCCAACGTCCCCAGCCTGCTGATCTCTTGTAGTGCTCAGAGCAATTCTGTAAAGTTCATTAACGACTGTTCCCAGCTTTACACAAGAAGAAACTGAGGTGCAGAGAGACTCACTCCAGCTTCCCCTCACCCCATTTAGTGCCCAGATCCAGACAGTTCCCCACGCTCAGCTACTGACCCCCTCTGCTATGTTTATTCATGTCCTCTTTCTCTGGTCTCTTCCTCACTAAGGCTTTTGCTCACGTTCTTTCCTCCTCCCTCTCTTCCTGCCTCTGCCCCTAGTTCTCCTTCCCAGGTTTGTAAACACGACATCTCCACAGCGCCCAGAGAATGTGCTGCGTGCACCATCTCCTGCACACAAGTGTTAACTCCCATCACCCAACACTGGTTTTGGAAAGAGGCCTCGTCCTGTGTCAGTGTTTGGCTCAATGCCTGACAGAACACTTGCACATAATGCTGAAAGGCGCTTTCCCTAAACCACCAGTAAGAACCAAATCCACCCATGAGCTCTTTTTCTGTAGGACAACCCTCTCTTCCGGGAGGCGGGGAAGATGGCAGCTGGGATGAATTATGGGGAGATGAGGCAGAAAGCAAGACCTTTGCTTTCACTACGCAGCTCTCTGGGGGGAGCTGAGTTGCAGAAGTTTAGAAAGGACCACTAGACCCACATGGGGCCTCTAGCCAGCACCCCAAGTTGGCCTCAAGTTCAGCAGATTTGCAGCTTGTATTTTGCCTTAATTCTTGAGTCTCTTTATAGGATGGCCTGATAGCTGAGGACAGGTACAAACTGCCCCTCCCTAAGCCAGCTCTTAATTGGCCCCTGCCACAGTCTAGGGTCTCAGCCCCAGGGTATCCTTATTTCTCAAAGGCCAGGGATAACGGAAGCCAGCCAGGCCTCTGTATGTGCACCTCAGTATGGCCCACTAGGGGACACCAGCAGTACTGGGACAGCTGAGAGTTCCAATCCTATTTACAGAACCCAGAAGAAGCCCCCAGCCTTGAAGCAGGTAAGCAGGGGTGAGGAGTATCACACCACCTGTGTGTCTTCCTCTGATCTGCTCGATGTTAACCTCAAACTTGTCAGACAGGAAACTGTGCTCTGAGGAAGTCAGTTCTTGTTCAGAGCCCTGGGATCGGTCATGGAGGATGGCTTCCATGATGGTTTACTGACTGAATAAACACGGCAGAATCCCACCCCACCCCCCCAAAGACAAATACAAAAATACTCCCCGGACCACGAAAAAACAATGGCGCAAAATCAGACACCTGTATTCACAGATAGGAACGGCCCACAAAAGATCAGGGATGGTTTATGGATAAACTAGTGACCAGTTCAAGAGCCACCAATGATTTAAAGCTGAGGAAAGGACAGGTGTAGAAAACAGGACCTGATTCCGGTCCTGGCCACTGCCAACCTTTTGAGACACTTTGTACAGAGAGATTCTTATCTCCTGGCTTCTGTTGGTCTCTTGATGGCCCGGGAGATAAACTTAAGGCCTGATGTTATGCTCGTGAAGAAAAAATTGCAAGACAGCCCAAGGCAGGCGGTAGGAGGAACATTTGTTAAATTGCAAAATCTAGGTACAACTTATGCAGAAACCTTTGCATTTCCACTGGTCTCTCCCCAACCCCACTGACTCCCACTCCTTCCTTAGCCGGTATTCACTGGGTGTTTGTTTATGTGCCAAGCTGAGGCTATGGGCTTTTCTTTGAATCCTTACAGTGGGGGGGGGGGACTGATCTTACTCTTAGCAAGGAAGAAACTGAGGCTTAGCAAGGTGAATAACTAGTTAGAGGTCATCGAGCCAAGAAAAGGCAGAAGGAGGATTTGAAACCAGCTCTATTTGACCCCAGCAGCAGAGCTCTGAAATACCATGCCCTATTTTTACCAAATAGGTTGGTATTCCTCTTTCCCTTCTACCCTCTGAGTCCAGAATTGCTTTTATCTAATACATGGAAAATCTGTTTAATAAAGTCTGTGTTAAAAAATACGCAGAAGTTTTTTGGGGGAGATGTGGTCTTCTTTACCTACAAATCAAAGTGATGGAAAGAGAGGCAGCGAGGGGGTGCCAGCCGCAGCCAGTGTCGCCGAGCAGACGGGGTGCTAAGGACTGTGCCAGTTACATATGTGCACGGTACACACGTGTGAATGTGCGTACAGGCATGCGTGTACTGCGTGTATATATGAATGCATATACAGCGGTGGTTCTCAACCTTCCTAATGCTGCCATGTATTTTCACTGTTACAAAGGGGTCATGACCCACAGATTGAGAATCACTGATATACAGGCATGTGTACATATACCAAGTTTAGGTTTATGTGTATAGGTACACACATTTTTTCCCCTTTAATCTGCACCATTACCATTCTTTCCTTCTCATCACCGTATTAAGTGAAGCTCAGCTAAATATCTTGCCAGGATCATAGGGGAAGTAATCGGTGATCATAGGGTACAGATCGGCTGGGCCCAAAGATACTGCACTTAAGAAATGAAGTAACACTGTCAAGTTCTGTCCATCAGTTCATTGAGCCCTTACAGCAATCCTGTGATTAGCCAGTCATTGGGTGTTCGTATTTTGCAGATGACGGAGTCAAGGGTCCAGCAGTTACGGACTTGTCTAAGTGTCAGCAGCTAACAGCAGGTGGAACCGGGATTAGACCCCAGCAGCCCTCCAGCCCCTTCTGGGTGCCATGTCTGTCCTATTCTGCAGAGTCTACCTCCCTTCCTTTGGGCCACCTGCCCTCTGCTTGGTGGCCCTGTGACCCAGGTACATTCATGCAACAAAATGCTTCTGCTGAAGTTCTCACAACTGGCAGCTCCCGTCTTGAACAAACAGCCTGGACACCCTTGGTTTCGTGCAGCACCCACTCCTGCAGCTCCCACCTAGCGAGTTTAAACAATATGCATGATGCCAGTTCCCTGGTGGCAAATGGGAACAGACTCACAAGTCACCTGGCAGCAGCCACTCATCAGGGATTTTGCAGTCGGAAATAATTACAAGTCCAAGTCGCGCCCCAAATCCCAACACTCCCCAGGTCTGCCCCCTAATGTCCTCGGGTGAGGAGGGCTGCGGGTCACACCACCCCCTCCAGGAGAAGACCCACTTCCACGAGCCAGCGTGGCATACTCGTGCCTGGAGATAACAAAGTTAAAACCCTCCTTCTAGGAGGCTGCAATGGAGAAATAAATCCTGACTCAACTAGAAGGCTTAAAAAGTCACCTAGCATGAGGAGAATTTGCACTCCACAAATTTTTCTCGACTGAGTAAATTTAAAGAAATAAAACTAGATTGAGCATCGGTTTAATAGTGGCTGCTATCTTTTGCTCTGCTCTGCTCAGTGGCTTGTTAAATATGAAAAGATTTGCCTTACAAGGAGACACGGGGAGAGGATATCTCTGGGGTACTCACCAGCTACCCAGCACCTCCTCTTTGTGACCCAAGTAAGAAACGGAGCCTCTTTTTTTTTTTTTTTTTAATCCCAGCACCTAAGTGCCCCAGTCTTGTGTACAAGTCTCAAATACAGTTGCTGGTGTAACAACTCTCTCTTAGTAGAAGGTGGGATATAAAAAGCTCATTGGAGATGCCAGGAGCTTCCCTTTCTGACCCTGGCTGCCTGAGAGGCAAATTGCATTAGAAAATGACATGCCATTCATCTCACCAGTACTTGCAGGAACATTTAGCTAATTAAATGATTAATAAATTTAACACTGCTTTATAATTTCATTTAGCTGTGTTGGAAATCGCACGGTGAGCTGCGTAGGCACCAAATGAGATTAGGTGGGAGTGAGGGTTTCGGAGGCTGCCCTGGTAATTGAGATTAGTCTATTACTACAGTGACCTTTTTAACTTTTATATTCTCTTGTTAAAGCGAAATAAAATTTTATTCACTTTTAAGGAATATTTACTTAGAGAAATTTACATGAAATTAAAGAAACACCAAGCCCAGAAGCCTACTGGGGCTGGAATCCCTCCACTATTTCTTCGGTAATTCTCAGAGCCTCTTTAGGAAATTATTCTTGAGTTGGCTGGAGGCAGGGTGAAAGATGCTGTTTTTAGACTGTTCTGTTAATTCTTTTATTCAACAAATGCCTAGGTCCTGGTGTACCCTGGGCCCTGCTGTAGGACCTAGGACAACAGCAGTGAATGTGACCCAGGTTCCTGAGAAGACACTGATGAGAAGCGAATAAATAAACAACAAAATGAATGAGTGTGATGAGCGGGGTGGGAGGATTGGAAATCGTGGCTTCTTTAGACTGAGGTGTTAAGAAACACCTCTCTTTAAAGGAGACAATTAAACTGAGATCTGAACTGCCAAAAAACAGTCAGGTGTGCAGGGTTTGGGGGGAAAGGAAGAGCAAGGGGAAGGGAGGAGGGTGAGGGTTCAGGTCCCGAGGAGAGGACAGGTGCCCTTGGAGGGCTCCTGGGAGATAAAGGGCAGACGGTCGTGACCTGGTGAGTCAGAGGAAGCTTGAGGTGATGCAGCAAGGTAGGAAGTGGTCAGATTAGTGGGCAAGGAATGTGGGTGTTTCTTACAGGAATAGTGGGGAGCCATTGAAGGGTAGGGAGCAGGACAACACCCCCGTCTCCCAAGTGATTCCATCTAAAAGAAGCCATCCTGGGCCACAGGTGAGAACGGGACCTCATCTCCTGTCTCCCTGTGCTTTTTCCAACTCAGAATTGTAATTGCTGGTCTTGCTTGTCCAGCCTTTCCTCAAAATATAGTATGGGGTGGGGAGGGCGCCTGTGGCTCAAGGAGTAGGGCACTAGCCCCATATGCCGGAGGTGGCGGGTTCAAAACCAGCCCTGGCCAAAAACTGCAAAAAAAAAAAAAAAAAAAAAATGTGGTACTGGGCTGTTTCGGGTATCATGAAAATGTTTCTGACTATCCTCTTCTTCATAGTTCTCACCCAAATTTCCCGCTTCCCATCCGGTAAAATCCACAAGTACACCTTTTTAAACTTCCAGAGGTATCAGATCCTCTCCTTGGGATCCCTGGCTTCTTCTGCATTTCAGGGTTCTGACCACTGAGTTACTCAATTCTCAGAGATAGAGAAAGACAATTCTCTTTCAAATCCAAACCCACTGTACCTCCTTCCTTCCACCTTCTTCAGGATATCTCACCCCCAAGGCCACTATACACCTGTCCTAATGCCCGCAGGGCCAGGTGCCAGAAAAACAGGGATTGCCCCTCTTCCCAGAGCCTGTTAAAACTATTCCAAAGAGCAAATCCTAGCCCTCCAGCCCGTCCTCTTCTCTTACAACTGGACACAAATTATCATCTCAAGGGCAATTATCTGCTGCTCTGTTGATCTTGATATATCTAAATAATAATAAAACCTATAGTTTAAAACATCCCCTGGCTGGGCAGGGTGGCTCATGCCTGTAATCCTAGAACTCTGGGAGCCCCAGGTGGGTGGATGACCTGAGCTCAGGAGTTCAGAGATCAACCTGAGAAAGAGACTCTGTGTTTACTAAAAATAGAAAAGTTAGCCGGGTGTGGTGGCAGGTGCCTATAGTTCTAGCCACCTAGGAGGCTGAGGCAAGTGGATCGGTTGAGCCCAGGAGTTTAAGGTTGCTGTGAGCTATGATGCCACTGCACCCTAGCCTGAGCAACAGAGTAAGACTCTTGTCTCAAAATTTTTTTTAAACATTTCCATAATTATTGGCTTTTGCCATTTTACAAATGAGGAAACTGAGGTGGAGTTGATGAGACTGGATGAGGGCTCCTTGGTTCTAAGTGTGAACACTCGGAGTCGAACCCAGAACAGGGTTTAGGTATAGTTCACCTAAAATCAGAAAAAGATGGGTGCTCTTGCTACTGAAATGAACTAAAAGTCCCTTCTCGGCAGGCTCTTGAATAATCTTGTTTTGCCATTTAAGCCCGTCCAGCCCAACTGGTTTGGAGTTTGCAGTCACAATTTCTTGCTCAATCTACTTTTTTCCTCTCCTTGCTTTGGCTGGTGTCTCATCCAGGTATATTTATCCAGAACCCCTCTGCTTTCCCTAACACCTTCTCTCAAGGTCATGTAAATACAAGTGAAATATCTAATGGACGGTTCAGGGCTGTGTGGCAGGTTCCCTCTGCCATTCTTCCAGAAGGAGGGCTGATTCTTCCCAGTACCTGGGACGAATCAAAGAACTTCACTCTTCCGATGATAATTTACATTTTGTAAATCCGCACATTCGACCTTAAAAGTTTTACTGATACTTGTTTTATTTTTTCCCTCCCGTCCACAGAGAAGATGAGATAAAAGGTCGTCTTTTTCAGCAAGTGTTTAAACTACAGTCGTTTCAATTTCAGATAATTACACAAACATCCCTTGGATATTCTTAAGACTTTGAACACAGTTCCCCTACCCCCCTCTCAAATTTGAAATCCTGTGATACCTGCTGTAAACCCTAAAATTTGTGAGCAATTACCTTTGTAAGCAGTGTTTCTGGAAAATAACAGCTGTGTGTGATTCACACTTTTTTTGAAACTTGTTAATTGTCTGGTTGTTAACTCCGACTACTAATCTTCTGATGCTGAAGAATTTGTAATTTTCCTTCCGTTACCTTCTACTGGGTGTGCAAAATCTGAACCCACCTGTGTAATTAAAATATTTTCTGCTTTACAAAAATTCCCATTGTTAGGCTTACGGACGATCACATGAGCACCTGTTACTGGCAACAGATGAAGTGATGAAAAGCAAGAATGTGCAAATTCCGGTTGCTGAAGAGGTGGTAACCTGCCTGATTTTCTAGAAATCGCATACTCAATATTTTACTATTTTAATGGTGATGTGACTATGTAAGTTACAAGGGCGTAGGTGCTTTTAAGTATTTCTTTTATCTCTGTTAAATGTTTGGAAATCAACAGAAAGACTTGTGCCTGGGCTTTTTTAAGCTGAAATTTTTCCTCCCACTCCCACCCCCTGCACCTAGCTTGTCTGTTTCTGCCTCTTATGCTATTAACTATATGACCCTGACACCACCATGCTCAGTGCCTGTGGTATAAGACAAGAAAAGGAAATCCTGGCTTTCTGTATAATCCTTTCCATTCAGAATGTGGCCCATGGACCATCTGCTTCCTATCCCTTGGGAGCTGGTGAGGAAGGCAGAATTCCTGCCCCCTCAGACCTCCTCTGTTCAAATCTGCACTTTTAAGAAAAATTCCAGGTCTGGGCAGTGCCTGTGGCTCAGTGAGTGGAGTGCTGGCCCCATATACAGAGGGTGGCAGGTTCGAACCTGGCCCCAGCCAAACTACAACAACAACAACAACAAAAAAAAAAAAAAAAAAAAAAAAAAGAAAGAAAGAAAGAAAAGAAAAATTCCAAGTGATTCACATATACAGTATATTTTATCAAGCACTGTTCCAGATCCAGGGTCAGGGATCTGGGGCATATTGGCCACATCCAACCAGCTGCCCGTTTTTTTCTTTTTATGGCCCACAATCTAAGAACGATTTCCACATTTTTAAATGATTATATTTTAAATGGCCATGTGAAAACCTACACAATGGTCTCCATTTTGTCTCCTGAACTTCAAATTCTAAAATATTTACTGTCAGGCTTTTTAGGAAAAAGTTCACCAGCCTCTGCTATAGAATCTAGCTGAGTCTGAAACCTAAAGTCTGGATGACAGGCTCAGAGGAAAGCTGTCTTCTGGAATTAGCAACGATGTACCCTGACACTGGTTCCACTGAAAGTACTTGTTAGAGAAATGGCTTTGTGCTCTCTTTCTTTCTTTCTTTTTTTTTTTTTTAAACAGAAAACATATATATTCAACAGGAAAATTGGCACTGCCAGCCTAAATCTTGGATCAAGGTTATAAAACCTACCAGTATTATGTAAATCTCACAGCTTATGTTCATAGATTAGACAGGAACTAGATAGGAAACAGTTGCCTTTGGACTAAGAACCCAGAAAACATAAAAACGAGTCCAACTGGATTTATCTAAGTACACTGTGAAAACTGTCTCAGAGGGAAAAAAAAAAGACTCAGAGCCTGGATGCCCATGGCTACTCAGATGAGATACTTGATGGCTAAAACAGTAAAAGAAAGGAGGAAAGGGAACTCTGTCATCACAGAGAAGAGAATTATAATTTCACTGAAGTTGAAACTTGAACATCAAATAATGGAGCCAATTACAGCAAAGTCAGGATCAAATGGGCCCACGAGGTGGCTCTGGCTGTCAGGGACCCTGGTGGGCCGTTCCTTCAGCAGCAGGCCCTCGACACCAAACACTGTGGCGATGTCCTTCTCCCCATCACCTGGCATCCTGGGCCCGGGGCCTGGCCTCCACATTCCCCATTATTTCAAGGAGAAAGGCACACAGCTGATAAGCAGGTGGTGAGGACATGGTTTCTCCGCCTCCTCCTCGGGACATAATCACAGCACTGTTTGTTTGTTGTGAGCCTGAAGCAAGCCCCCAGAGGCACCAACGGCCACATGCAAAACCAGCTACCTGCAGCCTGGACACCAGCCGCACAGAATAAACAGTAGTGGTTGCTGCCCTCTCTCTCTCTGCCACCTCCCACCAATGGAAGCTGATGCTGTAACACGGGCGACCCTAGGTAACCAAAGAGAAGGCACACATCCTGTCTAGGAAATAGGAACATAGGATTTCAGGGAGTCACCATCCCTGCTTGACCTCCATGAGCTCACTGTAGAGGATAAAAGGCCTTCGCTTGGAAGAAACCCCAAACCGGGTACACACCAACAGTGGCAAGACAGAATATTCCAGGTATCAAGCGATTGGAAAAGCTGGGTGTTTAGGAGGTGGTGCTGTTTTTTTTGTTTGTTTGTTTTGTTTTTGCAGTTTTGGCCAGGGCCAGGCTTGAACCCGCCACCCCTGGTATAAGAGGCCAGTGCCTTACCCCTTGAGCCACAGGGGCTGCCCCGGAGGTGGTGCTGTTTTTACAGTTTACCATCTAACATGGGGAAATTTCTGGGGGAATTAGTTAGATTAGTCTTTCCTCTTTAGCATGAAAAATATAGCTTTATATACTTAATAAGTGTGCCAATAGCAGGGTTGACTGTGCAAAATGAAAACAAAGTAACTTTGTTTAAAATTAACTTTTAAAAAGGGGAAATAGTTCTTGGGGAATGTTGTAGGATGCCTCAAATTAGGAGGAAAAGAAAAGGCCTAAAAAACTAGCCCGGTGATGGCCAAACAGTGGCCGGAGCTGGCCTGTGGGTATCTTTCATTTGTCTCTCTCCAAGTTGGCCTATGCCATCGATTCTCTGCTGCCCTTTAAAAATTAGATGCTTTGGTATTTAAAAATATGAGGTGGGACCGTTAAGTTCGAAAACACATCCTAGAAAAAGGGCTGTGTGCCTCATTGCTGAATATCCCCGCAGTCACCTAAAAGGACTCTCCGTGGGAAGCTATGCACCAACATCAGTGCCTACTCCACCCTTCAAAGCGCTTTTCCTAGGGCAAGGTTGTGAACTGAGATGTCCAACCTCATAGGATGACAGGCAGCTCTAATGGCCATTCTAAAAAAAGAGCAGGTGGACGAGGGGCCAGCATCAGTGCAGAGCTTCCGAAGAGGATGACCTTGAAGGCTACTGCAGTGATATTCAGCAGCGAAGTATGTAGCTCTTTTTCTAGAATGAGTTCGCGAACTTAATTGTCTGACTGAGTATGTAAAACCTGCCTTTTTCTAGAAAAACTGGAGATTCTGGCAAAATTGAATCTAATTTCCATGTGGTAACATTCAACCAGAGGTTACTCATGGTTGCCCCTTATAGACAAGGGTACTGGGGCCAAGACTCCAGTGCCCCTTACCATCTTATTCATGGATAACTTCATGCACTTTTTCTACCTGCCTGGTACCTGAAGCATTGCCCTCTTCTATACTACACAATTATTAACAGGTTTTTATGGCCAAGTCCCTGATGCATGAGTTAGAGAGAGCAACATGCCCACGCTCAGTGTAACTTCCCTCATCTGGAAAAATCAGCGTGTTGAAGGACAAAGTCGAAAGCTTCTCTTTGACTCTTTCACGAGTGACTGGTTTGGGAAGGGATCTCTTCCACCAGTAATGAGACCAGTTTTCACTTCTAGTCTTCTACTAGAAGTTAGACTGAGCAGATCTAATTCTGGTGAAAACAGGATAATCATCAGCAAATCACAGCTGTGAGTTTTCTCAGTTGCCTTAAAGCAAGAGGACTAATCAAAGAAGAGAGTCCGTGATCAGGAAAGTATCCCCTTCTTAGGTTCCCATAACAAACACAAAGGGGATAGATGGATGGATGGATGGATGGATGGATGAAAGGATGGATGGATGGATGGATGGATGGATGGATGGATGAAAGGATGGATGGATGGATGGATGGATGGATGGATGGATGAAAGGATGGATGGATGAATGGATGGATGAATGGATGGATGGATGGATGGATGGATGGATGGACAGAAGGATTGATGGATGGTTGGATGGATGGCTGAAGGCTTGATTGATGGATGGATGAATGGATAAAAGGGTGGATGGATGGATGGAAGAATGGATGGATGGATAGATGAATGGATGGATGGATGCATGCATGGAAGAATGGATGAATCAAAGGATGGCTGGAAAGATGGATGGATGGATGGATGGATGAAAAGATAGATGGATGGATGGATGAAAGAATGGATGGATGGATGGATGGATGGATAGAAGGATGGATGGATGGATCTGAACCTTCTCATCTGGATCTCTATGTGATCTGAAACACCCATTCTGCAAGATGGCTGATTGAACGTAGATGCAGCGTCTGTGCCAGTAGAACTGAGTGGTGTATGCTAAGCGATGTGAGGCCAGGACTTGGAGTCTGGCCTTCTGCTCTAACCCACTGGCCGTGGGCCTAAATGCAGTCTGTGGCCAAATGCCAGCTGGGAACAAAGTACAAACTAAAATATAGGCAGGCGTATTATTTATGAGACCTGAGACTAAATGCTCACTGGATTTTATGCAACTCAACGTGAGCTTTTATGCAGCTCACAGTGGCTGACAGGGACTCAGTTGAGACAGTCCTTAGGCAGGGATCTATGCTCTTCTCTGATATCCTCCTAACCACAAAAGCAGATCCCACCCAGCAAATAATACTAAGTATCCTCTCCTTATTAAGCACTCAACTGAGATGGATGTTTGCTGAATAAAAGTCAGTCGACTATCCACAGAATGTTAGCAAACTGAAATAGAAAAAGCAGTTGACAAATTTGAGTGTGCATTTGTGATTTTTTTTTAAAAGCCTCTCAGCAAATTAGGAATGGAGAAGAATAACTGCAATTTGATAAAGACCATCTATAAAAACTTAAGAGCTAGTATCACATTTAGTGGTGAAATAAATACTCAGTGATATCCCCCTGCAAGATCAAGACCAAAGCAATGATGTTCTTACCACTCTTACTCAACATAGCATAGGAAATTATAGCCACTAAATAAGGCAAGGAAAAAAAAAAGAAAGAAAGGAATGCATATTGTAAAGGAATAAGTGAAACCCTTTACTTGCATGTGACATGATTGGCTGGATAGAAAATCCCAAGGAATCTCAAAAAAAGAAAAAAAAAAAAAACCTAACAAAAAACGGTCCTAGAATATGTGGTTCCAGTAAGGTCACAGGATGCCAAACTCAATCATATATCTAGATACTCGTGGAAGTTAAAATTAAAAACACAACATCATGTACAATCATTCCAAAGACAATGAAATATTAATATTTACGTATACACTTGAATGGGTGCACAGCACATAGAAGCAATGGCATCCGTGTTCGTTACCTGGAAGCCTCAACATAGGAAAGATGCCTATCCTCCCCAAATCCATCTGTATGTCTAATGTTACATTTAGAGATTTAAATCCTGTTAAAATTGCAGCAAGGCTTTTTGGTAGACATGGTAACCTTATTCTAAGGCCTTCGGAAGCTAAAAGAATCCTAATAAAAAAGGATAAAATGAGAAGAATCATTCTGCTTGACATCAAGTTTCACTGTCTTGCTTCAATGATCAAGACTGTATGTGCATAATTGCCAGAGAGAGACATGAGGATCAGTGGATCGGAACGAAGGGTCCAGCACCAGACTCACACAAATACGCTCAACTGATATTTGGTAAGGGTGAAAAAAAAAATGTAATGAGAGAAGAATACCTTTTTCAACAAATGGTGCTAAAGCTCTTGGGTACTCTAGGCAAAAAATGAAAAAAGAAAAAGAAAGAAAGAAAGAAAGAAAAAAGAAAAGAAAGAAGGAAAAGAGCCTTGACCTTAATTTCACACCTTATACAAAAATTAATTCAAAAAGCATCACAACCATGCATGTAAGATGAAAAATATGTAAAAGTTTTAAGAAAGAATGAGAAATTCTTTAGGATCTATGGCTTAGTGAAGAAATATTAGACTTGACAATAAAAGCTCAACCCAAGAGAAGAAAAAGTGATAAATGAGACCTCTTTGAGATTAAAAGGTTTTTCTCTGTGAAAGCCTATGTGAAGAGGATGGAGAGGTAAGCTATTGACGGACGGGGAGAACATGTGTGCAAACCACATATCTGAGATGGAACTAATACCTAGACTATACAAAGAATTCTCAAAGTGCAACAGTAAAAATGTGATTAGGAAATGGGAAAAGGCATCACCATGAAAATATGTTCAACTTCAGTAGCCAACAGGGAAAATGCAAGTTAAAACCACAATGAGAGATCACCACACACCTATCAAAATAGTAAAAATAAAAAAAAACAGGAACATCAAATGCTGGTGAAGATGTAGAGAAACTAGGGCACTCATACAAGATCACCAAATGCCGGCGGGAATATAAAATGGTACAGAAACAGTTCGATGGTTTTCTTATAAAATTAAACATGCAATTACCATGCCCCCTCAGCAATTATATTCATGGACATTTGTCCCAGATAAACAAAAGCTTCTGTTCACACAGAAACCTGCACCTGAATCTTCTTTTTTTTGTGTGCTCTGGCATCATAGCTCACAGCAACCTCAAATTCTTGGGCTCAAGCCATTCTCTTGCCTCAGCCTCTTGAGTAGCTGGGACTATCGGTGCCCACCACAACACCCAGCTATTTTTTGTTGCAGTTGTCATTGTTTAGCTGGCCTGGGCTGGATTCAAACCTGCCAGCCTCGGTGTATGTAGCTGGCACCATAACCACTGTGTTGTGGGCACCAAGCCTGACTGTTTACTCTTAATAGCCAAGACTGGAACCATTTAGACTTCCTTCAATCGGGGGAGGAATAAACAAATTATGATTCCCATGAACAAGGCCAGGGAATATTACTGAGGAAAATGTGGGAGCTGCTGATTCAGGCAAGAACTTGGGTGAATCTCCAGGGAATTATATTCCGTGAAAAAAGTCAATTCTAAAAGGATTACGTATTGTACGAGTCTGTTCAGATAACATTTTTGAAATGATGTCATTTAAGAGACAGAGAACATTTTAGGGGTTGCCAGGGTTTAGGGATATGGCAGGGGCAGGAGGGAGGCAGGTGGTTTGAAAGGACAACACAGGGGACTCTCGTGGTGGGGTCTGGTTCAACCTCTTGACTGAGGGTGTGGGTATTGGCACTTACACATTTGATGATGTTCTGTGAAACATACACAGACACACTAGAGTGTAAGTCAAATGAGAAATCTGAATAAAATCTATAGATTCTACAAATGTCAACAGCCTGGTTGTGAAATTATAGAATAGGTTTACAAAGCGTCATCACTGGGGGAAACTCTGTTTAAGACCCAAGAGAGCGCTCTCCAACTGTATACAATCCTTGATGATCTCACTTAAAATTTCAAAGGAAACATAAGTCAATGAAGGAGGATGAAGGGAGATACCTAGAGGTCTAAGCTGTGGTGCCTGCCATCTCTTTAAGCCTCACACGACAATTGCTGCTTCTGCCAGGGTCTCCTGTCCTAGCACTAATCACTGTGTTCAACTGTCTTTATTCCCGACAACGTATGTTCCATGATGGGCAGAGACCACATTTGCCTTCAGACCTTCTAATTCTCAAACCTTCCACAGTGCAGATCGAAGTTACTAAGTACGGTTGAATGAATGCGTTTGTGAAAACTTCTAAAAAGATGGGAATATGAATGGTTATGGTGAATTCTGAGTCCACTGCAAAGCATTTCACCATTTTCCTATGTAGAATACCATACGCAGTAGGTTTTTATACCATCTTCAAATACCTCAGGAGGGTTTTCTTCCCTGTCCATATTACTTGGAGACATTGTTGTTTTGTTGGTGAGTTTGTTTTATTGTGACTGCTGAATTTGAGCAAATGCCTTTTTGGCATCATTGATGGAACCCATAAAGTTGTTCTTTAATTTGTTGCTATAATAAATTACCTTGATAGAGAATAAAAACAATAAGTAAATAAAGAAATGACATGAAAATTTAATTAGTTCTAGTAAATAATGCATTAACACCCTTTCAACAAGCTCCAACCCATAGTGAGTGGCACCTTTCGACAAAATCTAGAAAAGCCCTCACTTGTTGACAAGTGCGGAGACAGCAGTCCCTCCTATCCTTAGGGGCTATGCTTTACGCCCCCCAGTGCGTGCCTGAAACCATGGATAGTACTACACGTTATGTATAATTTCCTTTTCCCTATGCATACATAACTATGCTACTTTACATTTCATTTATTAATCAGGCACAGTAAGAGATTAACAGTAATAACTAATAATAAAATAGAACCATTATAACTGTAATAAAACTTATGTGAATGTGGTCTCTCTCTCTCAGAATATCTTACAGTATGTAATATTTTTGGACCACGGTTGACTGTGGGTAACTGAAACCACAAAAAGTAAAATTGTAGATAAGGAGAGACTATTGTGTGGAATCTTATTATACAAATCAATACAATTTTTATAGGACTCTAGGATAGATATAATGAATGAATTTGGTATTATGAGGTCAAAGGGTTTCCCCCCTCTAGGAAACATCTCCTCTCCACTCAACACATTCAGAAATTTAGTAGCCTGGTGTGCAAATCATGTTACAAGTAAGAAGCTGAAATAGAGTTGAGGGGGAAATAGCACCTGGGTCCTACCAAGTAGGGAGCATGTTGGCAGATCTTTTTATGTACTTCATCTTTTTATTTGCTCTTCAGAATGTTCTGGTTCCCTCCACAGAAGGAGATGAGTGCAGCCAACACTCCAGAAGTAGAGGCCATGGATCCCCAGACAGCCTTCTCAGGCAGGCGCTATTAATTTCTTTCTCTGTCAGTTGAGGAAACTGAGTCTAGACAGGCTAAGTGCCCTGGCCCTCACAGCTGGTACAAAGCAGTGCTAGGGTTCAAATCCTAGTGTGTCTGAATATAAAAGTTCATCCTCTTTTAATGAACATTGGTGGCATCAATGTTGGCTAGATGGTGTGCTAGATGTGTGTGCAATCACTGGTGGCTAGATGTGTGTGCTTTCTGTGCGCCCAGAGGGACTCCAATATTGGCTGAGGCCCCTACTGGCTGTGTGTTCTTAGGCTAGTTACTTAACCTCTCTGTGCTCTGGTTTCTCACGGGTTTAATGAAAACAACCAGCCCCTGGGTCTCAGGGCTGCTACGTAGATGAGGTTCAAAAGAGGTACCACACACAAAGCTTAGGGCCTGGAGCATACTAGGCGCTCAGCACACACTGGCTAATACCTATTTATGGTCATTATTATTATTATCATAATTTTTATCATCACTGAAATTATTTTTTCTAATGGCTTTGAGTAAATCATCTTTGGTATCAAGAATAAAACTCCAAAAGAAGCCACTTGAATGGCTCTCCCTAGCTAATAAAACCTATTAAAGTCAAAGAATCCACTTAGCCAAGCCACAGAACATACCACTGTTCAGGTAAATCATAAAATCTTCCCTGCAGCTGTTAACAATGATTGATCCTTAGGCACAACTAAAATTCAAGAAATACACTGACATTTTAATAGAACAAATAATTTAAATACATTTAATGTGTTAGGTAGTAACAGTTATTGTAATATATGCTGACAGATTTGGGAACTTCCCCCAAAAAAGTATAGAAAAAGCCTTCATCCAGGAGAGCAAAGCAGATTATAAAAAAAAAAAAAAAAAAAAAAAAAAACAGGCTTGACATTCTTGGAGAGAAACCATATGATCCACAGCTACCCGCAATTTAATTTTGAAGAGCAGTCCTTGGGAAAAATAATCCCTAAAACATTCATAAGTATTCTCTCACCTTCCCCCCCTTTCATCTCTGAAATACTATTAAAAACTGATTAAGAAACTTTTTGCATTTCGATTCACCTTAAAAAATGATTTTAGATAAACTGATTCAAAGGGGAGGATGAAAAAAGTCTTTCAATTTTCACGCTGATACTTGAAAATTCTCTTTAGTAAGAAATCAGATCAACATCACCTCCTCCCAGAAGCCTTCCAGAGATGCTCTAGTCAGTGTGTAAGAATCAGGTCTCGTGGAGAGGAAGGAGCCCTGGTTTGTAGCCTCTGCCTATTCCCATGGTGTAAATGTTCCCTCTGTGCAAATGGAGGGAGGTACAGAGAGATGCAAAGTAGTACATGTCACTTGTCTAAGAATGCGGAGGGTTTGAGGAATCCCTGGCCACCCTGCTCCATCCGAGAGACTTCCTGGAGCGAGCATTCCAGGGCAGCTTCTCCAAGTCCACTCAAGCTATGGATATACCGTGCCTGAACATGGCAGATGAATACAAATGGTTCTTGTTGGTACAGCCAGTGTCGGCAGGCTGCCGAGCCTCCTGTACCCCAACTTCCATTTCACTAGCCTGTTTTATGTGCTTACAGCCACCCATAGCTGCCAGAAATCATCATTTATGTGTTTATGATTTCCTTAGCCTGCTGCCCATGGCTGAACCAGCTTGGGAACTCGGGGGGCTTCAGAGCCATGCGTGCCTGGTTGCCTCTATTGCAGGAATATCCACTCTAGACTGTGGCCTGACATAGACCAAGCTCTCATGAAATACCTGGGAGAGGAATGGGGAAATGACGGGGAAAAGGAGACGGAAGAGAGGAAGAAATAGAGGAGAGAGGACAACACACATCTGTACTAACTGTCCAGCCAAATATGGACAAGAAATTGTCACATGTCCCTTACCCCAGACTTTACCGAGGAGTTTTTTTTTTCCATTGAAATTTGGCAAATGATCTTCTAAAGCATAAAAGAGCTAGTAAAATTCCAATCTGATTAAAATGATTTTGGAAAACGGTTGCTATCACTACTAAAAGTTGATGCAGATGAGTCCTTCATAAGTGTGTGTCTATTTTGTCTTTAATTTTGATCTCCTTCCTTTGAAAGTCAGAGGGCCAACCATCTGTACGACAGATCCCAGGTGTCAGCCCCCTTCCTAACCAAGAAACCATCTGCACCACAGATCCCGGGTGTCAGCACCCTTCCTAACCAAGACTCCTGGAAGAGCTGCGTGAAACTGATGCAGGCAAAACAGCTGAGTGACAAGAAGACTCTGGCTGTACACAAGTTTGTTCATTTCCAGACTAAGGTGGAAAGGGAGACTGTCCCCTTACTCAGAAGGGTCAGTGTCAGCTCACTGAAACAAACGGACACGTTGTCTCCACGCTACTCATCTCAAAAGCTCCTACATTTTAATAATTAAAAAGGTACCATCCGTCTTCGTGTGAGTGAGATGCTCTCTGAAGCTGACTGGCTTATAAATCTAGATCTAGGGAATTTGGGGTGTTGTTTCTTAATTAGCACGGGGCAGTCTGCTTGCTTCAAGCCACATAGTACACCCTCCCTTGTGTAAGCACAGTGTGGGGGGCGGGTTGCAGAGATTCCTGAAGTTTGGGGTAAATCAAGAGAGCCTGCCTTGTTTTCTGCTGATTCCCCAGAGAGAAGAATCTGCTAAACTCCAAAAGGACGGTGCTTCTCAGGTGCCAGTGCTGCGAGTACAAGAGAAAGCAGCGAAAAACTCTCCATCATCAAAGAGCCAGTGATACTAAGAGCTCGGACATGCTGCGGCCGGTGCCCCATTCTAATTCTCCCTGTGCATGTCCCTTTGCTAAGAATACAGCGGGTCGAAACCATCCCTGGCCACCCGGCTCCATTGCACAGACTGCTCGGCGAGTGCATTTCAGGGCAGCATCGCAAAGTCCGTTTTTGGTTTAGCTGCTGAGTTAGACTGTTACTGGGCAAGACAGATGCCCTTTGTCAGTTTCCCAGGACTGCAAATAAAGTCCTTTACTGGGGGCGGGGGAAAGCCCCAACAACAAGAAGCAGGTAAGGAGCTTAATCTTTCCAACAGTGTTGAGACCATAGGGCATTGTGCGTACGAAAAATCCAAAAATGCTTCATCAGGCCCCGTGCTGCTGACGGTGCAGCGAAGCTCAGCTGGATCCGAGCTTGTCTGCCAGAGTTTGAATCAATGTTGGTGCTAAAATGATCAGAAATGTAAAACTCCCTATTGGGGGAATTATGACTTTGCTCCTTTAAAATAGTTTATGGGGAGGGTCTTGGGTCTGGGCCATAACACATAACAAAATTAATATCAGTTTTAGACACTGTCTCTAAAGCCATTTGGGCCAACACCCAGGAACATTTGTCAAACCCTTTTCTCTCTTTTTTACTGTTCCGCCCTCCCCCACCCCCATGATAATGTAAATCATTCTGGTGAACGTCGGCTTTCGTTAAGTGAACACCATAAACCTATTTTTTATTGTTTGGAGAATTTAGAAACATTTCAACAAGAACATCACGCTTTTTTTTTTTCTGTGATGCTTAAAAAAAAAAAAAAAATCGGAGCCCATGTGATTTTTGTAGCTCGATTCCAAAGAAGCTAAAGAGACTGTGTTTGGACATCAATAAAAATGATGGACAAATCTTTTTGCAAAAATTTCACCCTGCCTTGCCTTGAAAAATATAAAACGGCTCTCTGGCACTAGATGTCAAATTAATTGCAGGCAAAGTATGTTACAGTAATTCACTTGATTCACTTGGCAGTTTAAGCAAAACCAAGAGAAGAGCATTAAACTGGATCCCCCACCTGCCAACGGGGCACCACGGCTCTGCTTCTGAGGGTGGAATTAGATTGTAAATCTTGCCTGCCTTAACTTGATCACCAACAACACGAGGAAGATCTGTCCCTCTCTGCATTGTGTAAAATGGTTTATTTGCCCTCTTAGGAGGTACGCTGATATATAAATCCCACGTATGATTATTATTATTTTGAACTATTATTATGAGTTACTATTATTACTTCCCTGAGACAGAGGGAATGGGGCATGGGAAGCTGGTGGAGGAGAGGGAACTCTGTGTGAATGCGGTGGGGGGGGGGTGCCCATCTGTCTTCGTTCAGGGCAGTTCCTGTAATATTTCAGGAGAGAAAGGTCATCAATACCAAAGGGAGTTAAATGTGGAGGAAGCCTCTGCCGTGAATGGATTGCCTGTGAGCCCTACCCTGGTTGAATTTTCCTTGGCATCTAGCCTGCTTTGCTCTCTGCTCCTGTGAATAAATACCTTTTAGGCATCTGTGGACCAGTTGTGCACCCTGGGACGCTGGCTGAGTACCTACTGTATGCCCAGGGCTCTGATGTAGAGTTGAAGAGAAGTGGGATGTGCGTCTCAGCCTTCAGAGGCTCGTAGTCTACTTAATAGAGATGAGTAAGCAAGTGATCATTACAGAAGGGCGTGACGTTGGGTTAAAAGGTTGTATCCATTGTACAGATGAGCCTTGAGTAAACTTACTTGCCCGGGTCACTCGAGTAAAGGGCGTCACCAGGATTTCCAGGCAGGTCTGACTTTAGGGTCCACGACCTCTAACATGGCTGTGCCAAAGGAGGCACTTCTTCCAACAGGAAGGAGATGAGGAAAGGGTTTGTCAACATCTCAGGGACTCAGGGACAGGGTGATACTTAAACTGCGTCAGGAAGGCTACACCACACGAGAACGGCCTCCCCGGAGAAGGGAAGGCATTGGGCAGTGTACTGAACAGTCCCTTTATAAATCATGAAGGGACCTCTGAGCTGAGAAGACGACCAGTGTCATCTTCTCCAAGCAAAACGATCATGACTAATTATACATTTTCTTGTGAGGATAGCACCTTGCTCTTAGAACGTAAAACCTTCCCAAACTGTAACGACTCCCTGAAACAACTTCTGGCCTTTGGAAAGTGGGGCATCCAAGAAAAACAATCGAGGACCACTTGAAGGCACACGCCGTCTTCCCGGGGAATTTTTTCTGGCTGTGGCCCCTGCCTGGATCACAGGCCTCGGGCTTTCAATCACAAGGTTGAAAGGTATTAACAAGAATCCGCAGGGTCCAGAGAAACAGCTTGGGGAAAACATTTTCCTTTCTTGGAATGTAAGCGGGTCTGTCTTCATCTAGAAATATATA
>NW_003852442.1:5286316-5303296 GCF_000181295.1 Otolemur garnettii
TAACCAATTCCATCCTCTACACTTCAAAGGTTTGTTTTGTTTTGTTTTCTTTCTGTTCCCTGATGTACTTGCCTTGAGTCCCCCACCTCCCAATGCTGGTCTGTGTTTGTGGAGGCACACGCCCAGCCTCCCAGGATGGGGCCAGGAGTGTGACCCAGCAGGCACACCTGGAGATCATTAAGGATGCTGTGGAGGGGGATGGGGGGTGGGGGGAGGGAGGGGAGAGGGAGGAGAGGAAAGGGGGAGGGGAGGAGGAGAAGGAGGGAGGAATGGGAGAGGAGGAGATAGAAGACAAGCAGCCGTCCATTTCTTTCTCAACACGCCGATCCTTTTTTTAGTTATGGCGAGTCAGAGGCAAAGGTGAAAATATTCAACACGGCTAAACAGATGAGTAATTTCTAAAAATGCTGCAATGTTGCCTTGGGATAATGGTTGGGGAGGGGGGTTATCCGACACGCCACCCTGAAGCAGAGAAAGAAAACAACTTGCAGAGAGATGAAACAAACTTTCTGATATTCTAGAGCCTTCTCAAGGGAATGACACCTGTACGTGTTTAATTAGCAAAACATCTCCAGATTATAAGCTACGATAAGGCCAGGTTCAAATAAAGCCTCCTATTAATTTAAGGCTAACGCGTGTGAATTTTCTTCCGATCTATGTCTCCCCAAGATTGCCAAGCCCCTTAGCTCAGGCTTGGCCAATGTTCTCATTTTTTATGAAAGGAAGCAAGTGATTTTCACTACAGAGGAGTTAATGCTATGGGGCGGGGGGAAGGGGGGAGCAGAATCCAAGTGCCCAGGTACCGGAGGAAAGCATCAGATGGTGCCTGTGCCCGCCACGGAGATCCACAGCAGTCCAGGAATTTCCCTCCTGAAGCTTGAGGATATTTGTATTAATGAAATTGGAATTAGCGGGGAGAGGGAGCATGGCAACCAGCCCTTAGCACTTAATGGCAATGAATACCGCAATAGCCCTACTCTGCCGCCGTCCCCACCTCTGAGCTCTATTTAACCTTCCTATTCTCTTTAAGACGGGGGAAGGATTCATTACAGGAACTGATTTATTTAACGTCTCTCGCAGCTTTTACATAGGTACATGCTAACTTCATACTACACATGACGAATCTCATTACACATATTCTGGACAAGCAGAAGAATGGCTGGGATGCACCTGCTGAACCGTTTGCTTCAAGGGACACCGTTACTCCTACTGCACATCGGGACGCTGAGCTTCAGCCCCTGCACGTCACCTGCAGCAGGTCACAGAAGAGACTGAGTGAGACTCGGTCTCCAGCCTTTCTCTGGATCCCACGCTTTGCCCATCAGTCGGGGGGCAGGAGATCAGCTTTCCTTTGCCACCCTTCTTTGTTCCTGCTATGTTTTCCCTGGGTGACAATTCCACGTAAATGTGAGTAAGCAGTGGCACTGGTGTCACAAACGCGGCCTTCCTGACTTGCTTTTGAAAATGCACAATTTAAATGGCATTCCTCCCTCCTCACCGTTCAGTCAAAAGGTATCTGAATATGTCTAATTCAAACTGTTGCATAGAAAGTAAGTAACACAAAGTTGCAGAACAACTGAAAATATTTACAACGGATGGCCACTGGAAAATGGCAATGATTTCCTTAACTGATCCAGAGCTCTTCGCCCATAAATAAGAAAAATCTAAAAGAAAACAAGACCAAGAACATGGGACCACAGTGCACAAAGGAAGATATGCAAAATGGCCAACGAAAGCATAAAAATAGACCCAACCTCGCTCATAATTACACAGGGACATTTTAAAACTTACGGTGAGGTTTTTTTTTTCTTCTACATGATTGATTTGCTGGATGATTTTTAAAAAGGGTAATACCCCAAAATCTGAGTACGTGTCAGAGAGAGAGAGAGACTTAAATTCGGTAGGAGTGTAAAACGTACATCAGAAGGTCAGTTTCGAAAAATCTATCCAAAATTTGAAGCATGTCTCACTGATCCAGAAATTGGACTTCTAGAAATTTGCTTTATCTCTTGATGTTTCTGATAACGTCGGTCAAGGTAAAATATTGGAGGATATTTACTAAAGTGCCCTTTATCATAGATAAAGAATGGAAATAATCTATAAATCCTTTAAGAGATTATTGGATAGATAAATGATAGGACAGGCTCACAATGGAATATTATGCAGCCTTTTAAAAAAACTAAAAAGAGGGCAGCACCTATAGCTCAAAGGAGTAAGGCGCTGGCCCCATATACCGGAGGTGGAGGGTTCAAACCCAGCCCCGACCAAAAACAAACAAAAAACTAAAAAGATACAGAGACATTAAAACACACAATTTATAAAATTAAGAGGAACTGAGAGGTATACAGCAAGGGATATAAGTTGAGACCCTATGTGTACATTCAAAGCGATACCCATACATATAAATGTTATTTGGGGGGGCAAGGTTAACAATACCCTGTGAATACTGCAGATTTTGGAGGAGTAAGAAGGAAAATTTTCCTGAGAAAAAGAACATTCCTTTTTCTGTTCAGGGTGCCTTAGCTTTCCAAAACCTGTTCATATATAACTTATATGTATTTTTTTATTTCTAGGGGAAGGAAAATAAATCCAAGGGACAACCTAAGTCCTCATTTCAATTTCAAACTGATTCCATATAGCTGTGTCTACACCCGCAGGCCCTGTTTTGAACTCCTTATTCAATCCACCTGCTGCAGAATGACTTCCGAGGGGAAGGCCATTGCCTCCCACTTTCCAAGCTGCCCTTGACAGAGACTCATTGGGATGAAATGTGTAAAATGCAAAGAAGCAGGTGAGAGGGGACCCTGAGAGCCCCGGGGAAGTGCTCTGTGGACTTGGCTCTGTGTTACTTCACTTCTCTGAGATGCATTTTTTTTAGGAAACATCAGGAAGAATATGGTCCTTGCAAGGAATTAATGATCTAAATATGTATATGTGAGGTTGGACAATTAAGTTTGCAGCGATCTCATTCTAGAAAAGGTGCTACATACCCCACTGCTGAGTATACGACACCCACCAGATGGTCCAGGGGGGCTCTGTGAAGGTGACCCTAGTGATATTCAGTAGTGAGGCAAGATCACTTTTTCTAGGATGAGTTCGTGAACTTAATTAACCTCATAGTTGTGTATGCGTGTGTGCGCGCACGTGTGTGCTCACGTTTGTATACTGTGTTTCCCCAAAAATAAGGCCTACCCAAAAAATAAGCCCTGGCAGGATTTCTATGCATTTGTTAAATATAAGCCCTACCCCGATGATAAGACCCAGTGATGGGTGTGGTTATGCAGTGTATTTGCATAGCCACGCCCTGCATTTCAGCCTGGAAAGGAAGACATCCCCTGAAAATAAGCCCTAGTGTGTCTTCTTGAGAAAAAATAAATATAAGACGGTGTCTTATTTTCGGGGAAACATGGTAGAGTCTACCACACTTGGTAGGTGCACAAAACAAATCAGATTTCTTTTTTTCTCTGTAAGAAAACCCCAATTATTCCCTCTGCTGAGAATGGCAAAATGTGGCCTCTTTAAAAGCCCCAGTCATTGTCACAATCAAATCTCCATGAGAGGCTAAGGCAGGATGGACCAAACTCTTCCTGCAGTCTTGCTGAACAGTTTGGCATAAGACTCCAGCTTACATAGCTGCTCCTAAAATTTTTCTTTGTGAGAATTTGCCTGAATTCATAGAGTATTATATTAATCTCCTCCGTGGCAAATGCAGAAGAAAAAAAAAAGAGAGAGGATACCAACTTTGCACATTTTTTTGGTGTCAAGGTTTTGGAAAGAAAAACATTCCTCGAGGATTGGGCAGCATCCCTTCCTTACTTTCCATGGGTCACCCCGACTCTATATGCCTAGATAAGTAATATGTCTGAGCAGCTACTGTGAGGCCAACTTCGTGAATTGGTGCAACACTTGCTGGCTTTGACAGTTACTGACACAACATACAACTCCCCAGCACCAGCCAGGGGCAAGGACAGTAGAAATACATAGTAGGACTCAGCTTTCATAAGCCACATTCCACATCGTCAAAAGGACTGCACCTCCCACTCGCTTAAAATAATTAAGAAATAGGATCAAGGGGGGGAGGCCTATTTAAGGAGCTAAAATTCATATATGCTACAGTGAGGACCACCTGCTCCGTAAGTTATTGTTAGAAATATACCCCTTCTGATTAGGGATCTCTTGTTCCTCTCACCATGTAAGCTGGTATCGGGGTTCAGGAGTGATGGCAATCTTTGCTCCCACTCAAGAAGCAGATGTCTGGGGCCCCCTGTTAATTTTGAGGGGGTGGGTCTGAAGGGTGCAAAGGTGGACGGTTGTCCAGCAGCCTCCCAGACGAACCAAAGGGAAGGGCCAGGCTCTGAAGGGCAAGGTCAGGAGACGAAGGGCAGAAGAAACCGTGAAACGTGTTTCATAGATCAATAAAATGTATGACTTCACCCAGTTAATTACATAAATAAAGTTGTTAAAAAGAAAATAAACTCCGGTGCACGCCAGGGCTACAGGAGCAGGGGCTTTTATGTAACACGAGGAAACCAGAAGAAACTCTAGAAAGGTCAGGCCAATGTGCGCGGTTTCTTTTCAAAAGCTTCATGCAAAGCCAGATGAAAAATCTCACAGAGCCCTGTGCCTGCCAGGACCGGGAAGGTCCAAGTGGCACAGCAGACCTGGGCGAGACCAGGGAAGGGAGGCTCCGAATCCGCCAAGAAGCCCCACCGCTACGCCAGTCCTCTTTCCATCTGGTTTAAATCGTGGTTTGCAGCGTATTTATGTGATAAAGAATTAAAGCTGTTTCTCTTGGCCACCTACATAATTGGGACGCTCTCTTTTGGAAAGCCGTTGACATCGGTACAACAAGCACATTCAAAACTGAATTTAGAATGAAAGAGGCTTGAGCGCGCTTAACTTTTTCAAAGCATGCCAGCGCCTCCGTCCAAAGTTTTGTTTTGTTTTGAAACGACAACATAAGTAATAACTTAGCAAGGTCCACTTAACTCTTTTTCTTTTTTTTTTTTTTAGGAGCAAAGGGATGTTTGAGGAGAGAAAGAGAGAGACAGAGAAACTGTAGGCTGGGTCCTGCTAATGAAATCAAGAAACAGAACATTCCTGAAAAGACCCCACCCTATCTCCAAATCACCCAAAGTGTGGTGAGTAACCGTCCTGAATAAATAGTCATACGGTAATAATGAAATGCATTTACTTAACGCCTACCGTGGCTTTATTTAGACTGTCACTCATGAAAAGCTCTGCAAGGAGAGAGTTATTTTTGAGCAGGGTCCATCAATTACAGGTCCCCATGCTGGGACCTAAAACAATCCTGCCTGAAACCAAAGCCTGTGTACACCCTTCTAACTCTGCCAGGCTGCTTTTTTTTTATGTTAAAAAAATGCGATTCATAAAGCCAACCCAAGTTCCATTGGCAATGATTTAAAATAGGATTGTTTGCTGGATATAGGGATGGAGGAACATGCGTGTGTGTGTTTCTGCCAGTGTGGGTAGGAGAGCAATGGAGCCACCGCACTGCCCAGGCCCTGGTTTTGAAAGGTTAAGACTCCTTGAGTTAATTCATTGACGCTGAGACCAGAAGGTGCAAGCCTTCAATATATCTTTCCGGCGTGACTTTAAATATGACAAGGTTATCATTTAATCCACCATCACTCAAGAGTTGATATATGGGCTGTTGGGCGTCCCCTCTTGTACTCAACTCTCGACTTTCCTGAGATTATGACATTCAGAGACGGTTCGTGAAGTTTCACAAATTGCCCGAGAGTATTTGATAGTTAGAGTTTCTAGACGATAACACAAATATGTTCATTTTCCCCTCCAAGTTGGGAAACAGAGTTCTGAAATAGCAAAGCCCCCTGTTTTTAAGACTTTGTTTCCTCATTTACAAGGGATTTTTCTCCCCAGCATGTATCTCTCTCAAGGATCCCTGCCTAGTAGGAGGTCAGGAGTTGCTTTTGCTAACCTCTGTGTGTGTGTGTGTGTGTCTGTGTGTGTGTCTCAGATGGACCTGGAAAAAGGGTGAGGCCAGCTGCATATGAGAGCTGGACAGACTCCACACCTCCCCTACCTCCCAGGGCTTCTTTCCCAATGGGGGACCATCACCTGACAAAAACCAGGATGATCCCCCATTGGGAAAGAAGCCCCCAGAGGTAGGGGAGGTGTGGAGTCTGTCCAGCCCTCATCTGAAGTCCACGTCTCAGGAGTGAAATCAAACAAAAAAAACAAAGCCTGCTGGCCATGGTGTGTTCTGGTTATACTAGAACTTCATCCAAAAAATGATTACACAAATGTTCTTTTTATAATATCCTACACATCTCGGTGGTTCAATTTATGGCTGGCACACAGCTATGTTCCCCCACCCCCCACTTTCTGTTTCGAGGAAAATGAGTCCTCTTGGCCAACACACCAGCAGTAGCTCTTCACTGCACGGATCACAGGGGGATCTGAAGAGCTGCCAGGATCTCACCCCAGCAAGATAAAGACTCTGTACCCACAGCACAGCCATCACAAGTCCAGTTTGGAAGAACACGGACCTTCTTTAGGGCCTAACTGGGAGTTGTTTCTTGTTGTCCTGGGTTAATCTGTTCTTGGTTTCCTAAATGACCATCCATCAGAGTATTGTACAAATTCTGTGACCGCAGTACCAGTGTCCTCTTGGGTGTTCTCTAGGCTGTGAAAACACGAGGCCGTAACACCCACCTGTCTGTGCAGTCCTTGGGCCCCTGCTCTTTGGGTCTCAAGACTCAGCTCAAAAGCCATCTTCTCTATGAACCCTTTCTGACCCTGCCTGTCATTTAGAACTGACCCCATCTTCTCCGACACCTGAGCCACACTTTGTACCCACCACACGAATGGTCATCTTTAGTGACAACAGTAGCCTTAACCACAGTATGCTATGGTATCCAATATTTAATTATCTGATGGAAATCATATCTCTTGAGGTCTCAGGGGCAGGCACTGTATCAAGAACTTTATGTGAATTATTTCCTTGAGTCCCTCTGCTGTTACGTTCTGCCAGAGGAGGAGTTAAGAGTATAGCTGCTAGCATCAGGCACTCGAGGTGTGAAATCCCGAGTCCAGCAACCTGTAACTGAGAACTTGGGCCACCTCCCTCCTGTGCCTCTTCTGTAAAACGGGGGTGGGAATATAAATAGGGCAACCTGATAGAGTTATTCCGAGAAATGTATTGACTCATTCAAAGAAAGAGCTAGTACGGAATAAATGCTCTGCCAATATTAGTTAGTTTTATTTTTAATTTTGGGGGATTCATTGCAGTATTATCTGTTTTACGTTATCCCTAGTTTGCAGATGAGGGACCCCGAGAATGGACACACCAGGGACGACTTGGCTGGTGAGCAGTGATGCTCACTCCAGCAGCCTGACACCCGGCTCTGCTGATTCCCAGTATGACCCAGGCATTCTTTTGCCTCCCACTGGCCCACGTTCTCTTTTGAGAGCCACACTGTCTTTCACAGAGCTAGATAATTTAATTCATCGATTGAATAATTTATTTATTTATTTATTAATGGCTTCGCGTTTTCATAAACAGTGAGCACAGGAAGCAGCCCAGAAAAGAACGCTGGGACGTAGTGGATGCGAAAGGAATTTCATGTAAGAGTTAATTTTCACAGCTGGGCATTGTGGCAGGCATCTGTAGTCCCAGCTGCTTGGGAGGCTGAGGCAAGAGGATCTCTTGAGCCCAAAAGACTGAGGTTGCTGTGATTTATGAGGACACCAGGGCACTCTACTGAGGGTGACAGAGTGATAACTCTGTCTCACCAAAAAAAAAAAAAAAAAAAAAAAAGCATTTATTTTCAATGAAAGCCTTGAAATGTCCCTGAAAAATTTACCAGGCGAGGGTCATCCTAATCATTAAGCGTAAAGATAGCAATTGATGTAGCTTTCAAAACACAATCATAGCCTCACTTCATGATTATTAAAATTTTCTTTCACTCACTCTCAGTGGTTTTCCCTTGTTTTTGATGTGTCAAGATTGTTCCCTGTGAGATAGATTACAGGATGATGGAATTCTAGGGGATTAAGAAGAGTCTGTGAGCACAGGCGAGGCCAGGAAGGGAGCATCCCTCGCTTATAAAGTCCTCTAACATTGCAGAGCGCACGCTGAAAGCTGAAATTAAATCTCTATTTCGCATTGGAGATTTTGCAAGCTTGTTTCTCCCCAGTTTCGATTAGACTCGCCTTGATACTTTGGAAGGCTAAATGCTAGCACAGTCCCTGTGGAGATACACAAGGCAACAATTGTAACAACCGCTTGTTCAGAAGCCTTTCTATCAAGAAACTCGCAAACTTTAAGAAGAAACAGAGTTCTTTGTCAGACAATGAACTTGGACTGTTGTTTTACCAGCGAATAGAAAACAACGTTTCTAACTCAGAGAAGGGACACTCGGCCCCTTTCGGTGACGCCTCAGCTCCCTTCGCCCCTGGGTAACAACGGCGCCACTGTGCGGGTTGTGGGTTCGTGATTCCCGTTGCTGCTTTGGCATGTGAATCACAAGCTTCATACTTGCCAGCTCTGGCCAGTTTCACTGTGAACTAAAATACGTAAGGCGACCTGGCCTGCACCCCTCAGCTCTGTTATCTCTCGCTTCAGATGGAATCCTATTGGCTCGTGAATGCACTTTTCAAAATTTGGCAAATTCACCCCAACACTTTAGAAATAAATAAGACGTTGTTAAAAGCTTGGAATTCCCCAGTCAAGTGAAGTCAGCTTTTGGATATAAGTGCCCGGATCCTTCTGTCCCATTAACTGTGCTACTGAAGTCAACAACTTACCCAGCTCAGGATTTAAAGTAAACCTGGGTCCAAGTCTTGGTACCACTGCTCAAGAGCTATATGACTTTCGGTCAAGCTATTTAACCTCTTGGAGGCTTGGTTTTCTTACTTATAACGGGGGGGATAATAATGACTTTACGTGGTTGCTGGAAGTATTAAAAAGGCTTTTTTTTTTTTTAAGCTTCTGAAACCTATCTTTATAAAAATTTTTTGGCTACATAGAGATTTTGGACTAACAAAATTAGACATGTGTCCAGTGCCACATGGATTTGGAGGGAGTAACAGGAGAAGATTTCTGGGTGGGATCAGGAAAAAAGTACAGTTGCCACCAGGAACACTGAGCTCTTGCTCAAATGATCTTGGTGGGTCAGAGATGGTGTCTCCATCAAGCCAAAACCAAGGTCACCTTCCTCCCTGCTCCCTGTTGGGGAATGCCATCAGGGTAGTGTCTTCTATGCTTCATTCCTCACATCCTATCACCCATCAAGGATGAGTCTCCCCAGTGCTTTTTTTCTTTCTTGTTTTTTTTCCCAGCCCAGGGCCTGATACATGATTATCTTGACTAACTACAAGTTGCATTAATTTGCTGCCCTCGATCCAATCTCTTCTCTTGCAGTCCAGCTTCCATCACTGCACCCAAATATTTAAACCCAAAGAACACTTTGGGGTTACTCACATTTCCTGATCCCCTTGTACTCTGGTTTCACCCCCTCAGGCCACCTTAACCAGAACCAGCTCTGTGGAGGGCGATTTGGCATTATTTCTGAAAACGACCTGAGTGTGCGCTCTCTAAGCCAACGCTGCTACTCCCCGGACTCCATCCAGCAAACACACTCACGCACGTGGGGAGTGATGTCAGTGCAAGGTTACACGGGCTGCGGCACGATTTGCAATAACAAAAGGCTGGGAACAGCTCACATGTCGATCAGTAGGGAATTGGTTCAATGAATTATGAAACACCCACACGGTGTAATACTCAGCAGTTGTTAAAAAATGAAGAAATCATTTATATGCTGATTCGGAACCATCTCTGAGATATATTGTCAAGTGAAAAGAGGTGTGTGTGGCATCGTGAGGGGAAGGGTAAAAGAATATATAAACACGTTGTCTTGTAAATGCATAGAAATACCTACAAGGAGGCAGAGGAGATGATAACACCGGGTCGGGAGAGGAATTGGGTGCCAAGGGAATGGTATAGAGGAAGGTTTTCAAACCTATAAAGAAAAATGTATGGACAGGTGTACACAAAGATTTTTATACATACACATATACATCAATACACACACACACACAGTTTTCTTTTTTCTTTCTTTCTTTTTTTTTTTTTTTTGAGACAGAATCTCATTATGTCACTCTTGGTAGAGTGCCATGGCACCACAGCTCACAGCAACCTCAAACTCTTGGGCTTAAGCGATTCTCTTGCCTCAGCCTCCCAAGTAGCTGGGACTATAGGTGCCCGTCACAAGGCCTCGCTATTTTTTGGTTGCAGTTGTCATTGTTGTTTAGCTGGCCCGGGCCAAGTTCAAACCTGCCAATCTTGGTGCACATGGCTGGTGCCATAACCACTATGCTATGGGCGCCGAGCCAGACACCCTGTTTTCCATCTTCTTCTTTTGATTTCAAACCATGTAAAGGTATTACCTATTCAAAATTATATACACTTTTTAAATCTTAAGTTTAAAACAAGTGCCACTTAAGCCAATGCCTATTTTGTGTCTTTCTTCTCTAGACTAGGGGTCCTCAAACTTTTTAAACAGGGGGCCAGTTCACTGTCCCTCAGACCATTGGAGGGCCAGACTGTGGGCCCCAGGATGAGTCGGCTGCTAAGCAGGACAGGCAGCAGTGGCAAAAACACCTGGCAGGCCAGATAAATGTCCTAGATGGGCCGCATGGGGCCCGCGGGCCGTAGTTTGAGGACACCTGCTCTAGATAATAACAATACACAAATGGCTCCAGATCTCTCTATCTCACATATAGAAGCTGAATTTCCCTTCTCAAAACACAGCTTGGAGCACAATTTTCTGTTCCAACAGTCCCCAGGGCTTGACAGGATAGAGTCCAGGTCCCTTAACCAACCTGACCTGCTGGATAAACTATCCAGCCCCCAATTCTGCTTCCAGCCTGCCCTTCCCCATGATCATTCCTCTGTCCAGCTCCCAAAGCTAAATCACTCATGGTGACTGAGTGCGAGTCCTTCTCACCTCTGTTCCGTCACTGTCCTCCCCCCGCCCCAAGTGCAAGTTCTACTCGCTTCCATGCCTTAGCCCCACTCTTCTTCCCCATCATACCACCCAGAAGGACGGCTCGCCTCTGTCCCTGCCCTGGGACAGCCCTTTGCTCTGAAATCCCAGGGCACAGTTAGGTTACCTCCTTCCAATATTTATCACTTGACAAGGCACTAGAATTAATGTCACACACCTTTATCCATTCATTCAGTAAACACTTACTAAGCACCTACTGCGCGCACACATGGAAAGGGGTGCAAGGGCCACAGCAAAGAAAGACTGCCTGCAGGATTCTTGCATTTGCAGATGACAATCTCATGGGGAAAATGGACATTAAATAAACCAAATCTTTGATAGTAATTTTTGGTCCTCTCAATGCGGCAAAGTAAAAACCTCCATCAAAAATGCTGATTGCTGTGCCCAATGCAATCCCATCATGCTGCAGTTTAGGAGGGCTCCAAAGGCTAACAGACCCACGTTTAAATCCCAGCCAGCACTGTGTTACTCTAGGCCGACACTGCCCGGCCTTGGCACTGTTTCTGTGTGATGGGTGGTTGTCCTGCATGCTGGAGGACGCTTGGTGGTGTCCCCGGCCTCTACCTTCCCAACCACATGTCGGCAGCCTTCTCTCTCACTACCAAATATCCCACTGGTTGCAAAATCTACCCCTTTTGAGAACCACTGCTCTGGTCAAATTCCTTAACGTTTCTGCCCTTTACTTTCTTTGGTGCCTGGTTCTTTGTAGGAAAACTCAGCAAACATTTGAAAAGTAAAAAATAAAAAGGGGGGGAGGGGAAGGCCAGGCGAGGTGGCTCACATCTGTAATCCTAGCAGTTGGGGAGTCCAAAGCAGGAAGGTTGCTTGAGGTTGGGAGCTCAAGACTAGCCTGAGTAAGAGCAAGACCCCCATCCCTACAAAAAATAGAAAAATTAGCTAGGCATAGTGGCACACACCTGAAGTCCCAATTACTCAGGAGGCTGAGTGATGATGATGCCACTTTGCACTAGCCCAGGTGAGATAGCCTGATCCTGTCTCAAAAAAAAAATAGAAAGAAAGAAAGAAAAGTAAATATATAAAAAGAACAGAAAAGAAAAAAGAAGGAAAAGTAAAAAGGAACCTATAAAACAAAGAGAATACTACCTATCTCAGAAGATTATAATAGAAATTAACCCCCCAAATGTGTTTAAAGTGCTTATTGGTGCCATCATCAATAAGAATAACATCATAAAACTGCCTGATTTCCCCTCTGTGCTCCTACAAGGACGGACATGCTGGTTTCTCGGGACCTCCATGCTAACCTGGGGTAAAGCCCGTGAACCTCCTAAATTGTGGACATTCTGTTTGCCTGTACCCCAGAGAGATGCTCTGAGTGATCACCCAGAACTTGTCTCTTTGGGTGGAGGCAGGAAAGCTCCTCTGTCTGAGGGTCGAGGCATGTTTGCCACACAGATGGATTTAATTCCAGTCAAAGTCAGAGCTCCCAGCACCAGGATGCAGGAGTTGAAATACACATAAGCTCTGGACCCCATAAAAATGCCACGTGAAAGATAGTGGAATTACCTGGCTGTTACCATGTCAGGCTTCGATAATGCGCTCTCTTCAAAGCCTTATTTCACACGTCCCAAATCATCCTTACAAACCATTTATTTTCTCAAGCAACTGGATGGTTGGACGCATGTAGGAAGTGCTCTTGGGGTGTTTGAAATCAACCAGGCAATTAAGGAGGCTTTAAAGAATCAAAAATACAATCAACAGTGTTTTGGAAGTGTCAGTAGATCTCTTGGCCTGGCAGATCACAGCTGTAATGTACATTTATAAGGAAACCTTAAGGTGATTTTAAAATAAATATGCATCATTCGGAATTCTAGGATTTATTTTCAAACTGAATATGGATGGAGAAGTGGGCAGTCCCCAGCACAATCTCCATATACTTTGAAAGAAGTCATTCCCCACATGGGAAAAAAATAGGAAAACAGGTTTTGGAGTCAGACAGGCCTGGATTATAATCCCACTTGAATAATAAAAACTGGGAGATTTAGGGAAGATCATTAACTCACTCAGAGCTTGCCTTCTGCCACCTTAAAATGAGGACAGAAATACCACTTTAAATTAAAATCTGTAAGTGTCCAGCAAAGTATCTTTGCAAACCTTCATTTTCATTCCTCATCCCCGTTAGGGAACAGATTCGTTGGTTTATGTGTTTATAACACCTGCAAAATTGCACACTCTCTAACCTATTTAGTTTTCTCTCGACCAAAATGCTTTAAGACACAAATGTTTCACATCTGTTTTGCTCCACTGAACAATATCAACCCAGCCCACCGCCCTTTCTCTCTTGCCCCCAACAGTCTCGCTTGGCGGAGTCATCCTTCCCTAAGAAGTCTCGCTCACAATGAAGGCTTTTCTTTCTGGGGCTGGGAGCGGGCTGCGGAATATACTTGGGGTGTAATATGAAAGACAGCGCATCTGAGTGAGGACGAACTCCCTCTTTCTCGGGGCAGGTCACACAAAGCTGCCTTTGTGCTGGGCCACACTGCTGCCCCTGCCTTCTTGGCCCTTAACGTACGATAAGGAACCTCACTTGTGTTTTAAAAAGCATAATAATTACTTTTATTTCGCTATGGTTTCCAATAAACCAGTGATTTTTTTTTTCTTTCAAAAAGTCCATGAATAAAACAAACCCCGTCACCATTGGAGACGCATTTCCATGCCAGCGCGGATGCTTTTAAGGCCATTTGCGAGCGCTCCGCACTGTTCGGCCAGTCCTGGGGCAGGGGGCACGCTCTAATTACTGATTGTGCAGTTCGGTATCTATAGCAACAGGCGGAATTGACAACAGGAAGCTTCGCCCTCTGGGGCACCATTCGAAGTTTATAAAATCAACTTGAGGCCAAGGCTACAGTTAATCAGGAAGGCTTTCAGAGCATGAGTGCTCCAAGTCCACACTTAAGAGGCAAAGAAATTATTTAATAAGACAATCATGGGGCTCGAGAAGGCAGAGTTTATTTAGCTTGGCTTTGCGGTGGCTCTTGTTGTAATTTATCCTAATGGTACCAATTCGCCCGTGATTTGATACAGCAGGAGAGCCAGGGTATCAGTTTAATCAAACCTCTATCAATCCCACCTGTTTCTTTAGCCATTGTCACTGTTTGTCAATCCGTTTCACTTGAGTCACTTAATCGGATGGGCACAGGGATATGAATTTTCCCAGAATTCAGGAAATCAGGTTGACATAATTCTTTATAATGTGCTTTCTTTGAAATGGCTCACTCACGTTATTTCAGATCCTTCAGCTGACAGGTGAAGGGCAGATGGTAGTCAGATGTGGGTGAGAAGCATATTAGGGGAAAAAAAAAACCTGGGGTGTCGTGGTCAAACTCTGGGCCTCAGGGTCCTGAAGCATCACACCAGGACCAGAATGTACTCAGTCAGAGCTGTTCTAAGGGCTAATGAACTGGTATATGAATGAGCCCAGAACAGAAAAAAGGCTCTCAACAAATGTTAGCGTCAATCCTTGCCTGCTGGCATTCTATCCCAAGGAGGGCAGAGAGGTGGAGGATGCGTTTATAACACATGTAGAAGGTAAGATGCAGAGCTTTATTTTATGGGCCTGCACGCACCTGCCTGGATAGCGCCAGGAGGACAACTAAACTCAGATCCTGGTTCTTGGGTCCTCTGTACCCCACTGGATGCCAGAACCACCAGGCCTTATGCCCTTAGTGCCAGCCTGGCCCCTGGGGATGGACCAGGGTCCTCCCTCTCACTAACTGGCACTCAGGTGCTTTCCCAAACACCTCCTTCTTCTTCCTTCAAGAAAAAACCTTTTCCCTCTGGGAGGCAGCAACTTCGAAAGGAGAGAAAGCCCATCCTTGCGTTTTGTTTATATTGTTCAAAAGAGAAGTTTTTGAAGAAAAGGGGCAACTTGAATCTGAACATTTGAGGCAAAAACCATGAGGACAGGGAGGCCATGGTAAGGGTTTAGTCCCGGCCTCTGACACCCGATAGTGGCAGGTGGCCGCCAAGATCCTCAGTGCAACTGGCCTCAGTTGCGGCTTCTGTGAAGTGGGCATACGGAGATGTGCGTCATCGAGCTGTCCTGGTGATGGGACAGGCTCACCCACATACCTCCATGGGGTCTGTGGAAGTACTGAGAGCTCACTTCCCCAGGCAGAAATGGGTGGGGTGTTCTGGTCTCTTTTCCTAGAAGGAGAACGCGAGGTGCCCTTCACCCTTCAGTGTGGCTGCTCACATTGTCTCTAAGTTATCCTAACTTACAATGTTTCCTGCAGACAGGCCTGACAACTCCTTAAGGTAAGAGAGTGGGAAGAGAGGGAGAGAGGGAGGGAAGAAGGAGGGGAGGGGCAGCACCTGTGGCTCAAAGGAGTAGGGCGCCAACCCCATATGCTGGAGGTGGTAGGTTCAAAACCAGCCCCGGCCAAACTCTGCAAAAAAAAAAAAAAGAAGGAGGAAAGGAGAAAGAAAGAGAGAGCGAAAGAAAAGGGTAGGAATAAAGGAGAGGGAAAATAGAGAAAGATGAAGAAAAAAGGAATGAAAACAGAAAAAGAAGCAGAAGAGAAAGAGGAGGGACAGAGACGTCCTGATGTGTCACACCTTACTAGTCTCTTGGTTCCTCAGACTGGGGGATTTCGTGTGGCATTTGGAAGCTTTATTGTTTCAATAGCCAGGGTAAGGAGGTTAATGCCACCCGAACAGGGGAGCCATTTCTTCCTCCCTCCCACCTTCTCCCTTTTCTTTTTTGGCTCAGCCTAAATTTCTAACACTACCTGATGAAATGTAGTATACAGCTTTTAATTGTGCCCAGAGGCAGTACAACTTCACAGAGGTTTTTAAGCAAGTGGCGGAGGATTTGAGAAACAGCTGTGTTCCCGGCTCACGTGCTCCGAGGTGGAACAGCCCCGTCAGCACCTGTGCCCGCCGCGCACACACCCTCACACCCGCCACGCGTGTGCACAGCTGGGACCCATCAGGGCTGTAAGGAATTAATACTCTTAACTTGGTATTTTATTGTACCTGGAGGAGCCTGACGCTATATTAAATCCGTAACACATAAGTAGGATTTTGTTCCATCTTAAAGTTATGGGGGTGGGGGCTGGGTGGGATATTAAAAACACACACACACTCACACACACACACACATGCACGACCTCTTTTCTGATGCCGAGAACGAATTGTTTTAATATCCCAATGTTAGGTTTTATTTATTATTAGGGATGAGGGGCCGCTTTCACAGAGTAATGGGTTTTTTCTTGGCCCTAACCTAGTTTTCCCGATTAAATCTATCTCAAGTTCTGGGCAGCTATGGAAAGTTGCCCATCTGGGCCCTTTTCTCTGAATAGGTCTTACTGATGCCCACCTGCCCTTGGTGCACGGCCCCAAAGCCGTGAATATTGATGTGATCTTCAAAGCCACTCACAAATTCTGTCTCTTGCTAGTCGACTGGGTATCCAGGGGTTAAGATACCTGCCTAACCTCTAAAAATCCAACCTGCCAGCCTCTGTGTACCCCACTCTCTACTCTTACAAACAGAAGGTCCCAGACGCCTCTGCTCAAGTTGTGGGAAAACCAGTATCAGACCTTGGAATCCAGTCTCCTGGTCCTCATAAACACTTTTTTCTCCAACCCATGTTGTGTACTCCCTTGAAAGCACAATGTTTAAAGTTGTTTCCACAGGCAGCTGACACCATCTGAGTGCCACCAGGGGACAGGTGCTGTGAGGGAGTTTTCACGGATGTCAAACTCACGTAATTTGCAATGAACTCCAGCATCTGTGGTAGGCAGAACAATGGACCCTCCAAAGATTTGCCTACCACATCTCTGGAATCTCTGACTACGACCTTATTTCAAAACAGGTGGGATGAAGTTAAGGATTTGGACATGAGATAATCTTGGATACTCTGAGGGGGCCATAAAGCCCAATTTCAAATGCTCTTAGGGTTCTATG
>NW_003852442.1:5303446-5308310 GCF_000181295.1 Otolemur garnettii
CCCAATTTCAAATGCTCTTAGGGTTCTATGCAGGTGGGATGAAGTTAAGGATTTGGACATGAGATAATCTTGGATACTCTGAGGGGGCCATAAAGTCCAATGCTCCTAGAAAAGACAGGTAAAGGGAGATTCAGGCAGATTGAAAGGGAGAAGCTTATGTGAACAAGGTGGCAGAGACTAGAGTGACCCAGCCACAAGCCAAGGACTGCTGGCAGCCCCCAGAGGCTGGGAGGGGCAAAGAACGGTTCCCTCAAGGGCTTCCAGAAGGAGTATTGATTGTGGAGTTCTGGGCTTCAAAACTGTGAGCAAATGTGTATCTGTTATTTTTAAGTTGCCCAGTTAGTGATCATTTATTACCGCAGCCACAGAAAACTATTATAATACAAGGTCTTTTGCTCTGGGCACCCATGTTAGATTGTGCTGCTAAGGATGATTCTTACATGAGCAGCATTGCTGAAACGCAGATGGGATGTTGGCAGCCAGGAAAAATGACCAGGCTGTCCCCAGTGGGAATTCCTTCTGCTCCAAATTCAAGGAAATGGCCGTCAGTATCATGGAGAAACTGGCTACTGCCATCATGATTGGGACCAAACACATGTCCAAGAAAGGTTCATGGGGATGAAGGAAGCACCATCCTCCCAGCCAGCCCGGTCATTTCTCCCATTTCCTACGCACATGGGTGTCCAGGAAGGTCACCCAATCGCACCTTCCTTACCTTGTTGGTATAATGAGATTTCTAATGTGAAACATGCTTTGAAAAACTTCAAAACATCATGTGGATGTTGACCATTCCCTTCAATACATATTTATAAAGCATCCACAAAGTATCAGACTCACCATGGCACTCAGATTTGGGGGGAGGATACAGTCTCCAGTGGGTATAATTACAAAGTTCTCCAAAACATGCCTTAAGTATCCACTTATCGTGCATTAATACACTGAAACCTCTTTAGAAACTTTCCAATCCAAAGTGCTAGGTTAATGTAGCTCTTCAATTTAATTTCTGCTGTGTTTCTTTAGATTCCCCAATTTTGCCTCTTTTAAACATTGAACACTGAGATCCCAAACCAACAGTAACACGCCATTTGTTTGTTTATCATATTTAAAATAATGACTTTCTTATGAAAAAAAAAAAATAGTACTCCACTGCTGATTAGAAGAAATTGGACACAAATGCTACTTCGGATCATTTAAATGGCTGCAAACCTTTTGGAGAGCAATTTGGCAATATGTCTCAGGAACCTTTAAAAAATGTGCTGACCCCTTTGACCCAGAAATTCCGTTTCTGGGAATCCATCCTAAAGACATAATGGGAACTATAGAAACTGCTTTATGCACAAAGATGTTTATCAGAACGCTCTTTCTGACAGCAAGAGTATTTAAAATCATCTAAATACCCCACAACACCGAAGTGGGAAAATAAAGAGCAGTGTACTCCCTCCGTAGATGAGGAAGCAGCCAGTAAGAGCTGCAGTTAAGAGGCATTTAGAACCACATGATGAAATGGATACTGCTGGGGGAAAGTGAGAAGCAGGGTGCCAGATGGGTATGTGGGAGAGATCTCGACGTGGAACACACACACAGTAACACAGAGAAAAAAGGTGGAAGGCTCGCACCTGTTAGCTCTGGCTCCCCGGAGCCAGCGGGGTGAGCACTGTATTTTTTCTGTCTTTTTAAAGATGTTTAAGATGCTGTCCACTGAGCTGTCACACCTTGTTTTGTGGCTGCTCCTTTTATCGTGCCTCAAAAATCCTGTTTTGTTTCTTTTTTTCTTTTAAAAAATTGAAGATCTGCGGCAACCCTCCATTGGGCAAGTCTATTGCACCATTTCTCCCAATAGCCTGTGCCCACTTTGTGTCTCTCTGTCACGTTCTGGGGATTCTCAGGATGCCGCAACCTTTTTCCTTATTATCATATGTGTCCTGGTGGTCTGCCATCAGTGATCTTTGATGGCACAGTTGTAATTGTTTTGGGGCGCCGCAAACCACGCCCACAGAAGATCCTGAACTTAACTGATAGATGTCACTGTTTTCTGACGGCTCCGCCCACCGGCTGGTCCTCATCTCCCCGCCCCTTTCTTCCCTATTCCCTGAAACACAAAAGGATTATAATGAGGACACATTAACAACCCTATGCTGGCTTTTAAGTGATCAAGTGAATAGAAGACTTTAACTCAAAAGCTAGAAATGATCAACAGCGGAGATGAACTACAAACTGGTCTTCAGGTGGGCAGTGAACACTGATGGGAAAACTGGTGAACAGGGTCTCCCAGGAAAGGGTACTACTTTGAGCGAATTTTCTTCTAAGACTGAAATCGTTACAAAATAAAAAAGGAAAAGAAAATAAAAACTAACACACACACACACACACAGCCAAATTATGAATGAATGCAAAGACAAAAGTTTGGGGAGAAAATTAAAAGTGTTACTTTTAGTAGATAACAAAGTGAAATAGCCCTACTGCTGATGACGGAGAAAGTTTGAGTTGTCTGGATAGAAGATCAAACCAACCAGAGCATTCCCTTAAGCCAGGGTTCTTCAACCTTTCTCATCTCACAGCACACTTGAACCTATAGTTAAACTTCCCTGGCACACTTAAATACAGAGAACCGTGCTCAAAAGAGCCCCCTCATTCTAACACACCCTAAGAGGGTGGAGAACGCTTATTTACATGTGCTGTTTCCATTGTGACTTGAACAATTTGGATCCTGTACAGTCTTTTCCTTGTGGCTTGAAAAATTCTATGCCCTGGTCAAAGCAATCTCCTAGATCAGGCCTATCCTTTCTGTGCTCTTTCAATGAAAAGTTGGACCAAAGCAGGGGCTGGGAGGGGCCCTGTGCAGCCTAAGACCAGCCCACGAAACAATACACATACACACACAAGAAAAAAAACCCCACATATACACACGTGCACACACATGCACACACATGCACACACATGCACCACGCTTCCACTGATTGTTGGAGAGACTTCTAGTAAAGTAAAGGTCAAATCAAATAGACAAGCCCACTGGGATCTATGGCCACTGTCCTGGCTACCTAAGAACATAGGGAACAGGAAGGAGTTAATTCCAAGTGGCAGCTCAGAGGGGCCTGGTCCCTTCCTGAACCAGGTCATCAGAGCAGGTGGAAACCTGCACTTGGCCTTGCTGGGAAAGCAAATAGCACGCACATTGCACGGTTCCTGTGAGTGAGCTAATTGTCTGACTGCCCTTGAGATGTATATAATTTTGTCTGCAGCCCCGGCTCCTCCTTCTGTGTCAGTGCCAGTGGGCCAGGAAATATGAACAACATCACCTAACACGCCCATGAAAGGGAGGCAGCAGGCCACCCCTGTCACCCGCAGCCACGGGCCCTGGGTGAGCTGTCTGGCAGCTGCTCCCCAGGCTGGGGTGGCTGGTTTGTGTGGTGAAAAGACATGTCTGTAGGCCCTCTGCTCATACCTGCTTGTGCATGTGTGTGTATGTGTGTATGTGTGTGTGTGTCTGTGTGTGCGTCACTGTCTCTCTCTAAACCTCTCACCTTTTTTTTTCTAAAGACACCAGTCATTGAACTCAGGGCCTGCCTTAATCCAGTGTGACCTCATCGTAATTTGATTACATTTGCGAAGACCTTATTTCCAAATAAAATCATGCTCACAGGTCAGAGGGGTTAGCCAGAGACTCATCTTTTGGGGGGGTGGATTTGTGGGTTTGTTCAACCCATGGAAGATAGGTTTGACAGTGAAGCAGCAGTTCAGGTTGTGGGCTCTGGCCTGGTCCAGGTCCACACCCTGGCTCTGCTCCTTACTGGCAAGTTACCTAACCTTTCACATCCTCCGTGTTCTCATGGGGAAAGTGGGCCCTACGCCAGCACCTGCTGCCTGGGGCTACTGGGAAGTTTAAATGGGCTGGCATGCCATGGACGCACCCTGCAGGATGAGCAGTGGGTGAGCTTTAAAACGGTCACCCTACTCCAACTTCAGTATCACGTCCCCACACTAAGAGACCCTGTGTGGGGGGCACTAAGGCTGCCACACGCAAACCCTTCCCCTTCTTCCTCCTCCCCTTCTCCTCCTAAGACCCTAGTTAGCCCCACCCCTGAGAAAGTCATGCCAAAGGACCCTAACTTTCAGGGTAAGCTATGGAATGTGCCCACCCCCTAGGCTCATATAAAAGGGGTCTCTAACTGGCCCTGGGTACAGATGCCATCTCAGCACTGCCCCAGTGGTTTCTACACCTTTTAATAAACCTGACCTGCGGTCTCTGGGCCCCAGCTTACACCTTTACCCTAGTGTAGCTAACACAGAGCCCGTCCTGATTAGGTGAGTCTAGCTCTTTACACACAGTACTTAGTTTCCCCTAGGCCTGGAAGGCTTTCCTCTGTCTTCCCCGACACCTCCCCTGCTTGTGTGAAAAGCTGGTTCCTTCCCAGCCTCCGGCCTTGCCTTAACTGACATCTCCTTACATTTTCCTGGTCACCCTGCTGAGAGCATCTTAGCACAAGTCCCCCTCTGCCTTTCCTCCCACAGGCAACTGTTTGGCTGGGGACTTGCTCTGGCTGCAGGGACCCCTCCTTCCACCCAAGGGATGGGCCCTACAAATGGAGGACCCCCAGTTAGATCTGAGTGTCAGATAAGTAATGAATAATTTTCCTAGTATATGCATGTCCCAAATACTGTAAAAATTACACCAAAGTGTGGGCCAGGCATGCCCAGGAGTGAATGCCATGATGACAGTCCTCAACGCTGTTGTGGAGCTAGTACCCCAATTTCTTTGCAATTCAGAGGTGGCAAGTTCTCTGCTGTCTCCCTGAGTTCCCTATGTGGACTCTTCCCCTCATGTCCACTGCAGTACCTGTTCCCTAATGCACCCTGAGTCCCCTAC